>NW_026899561.1:0-600000 GCF_033153095.1 Gastrolobium bilobum
TGTAATTGAATGGATGGATACACGATTAAGTCTCAAGAACTTCCACAAGATCGCATGATTGTTAGGTTTTAATTTAGAAATCTTTTTCTCGATGAAATTCTTGGATGGACTAGAACTCTAAAACTCTAAATCCTTATTCTGGTTCTTGTTTGAGATATTTGGCTGCATGATGAATAATGACATAAGGAAAAGAATCAGAATCAAAATCATGTATACATGTTGTTTGATGAAATGTCCGAATGAAATTAGGATAGAATTTTAAATTGGGGAAAACACCAGAATTTGCATTGATGCAAATCTGGGAATTATAGTTTTGGACAGGAGGATAAGGATAGTTCCATGTTTTAAGTTTTAATGTGTTAAATATGATCGAATTGGGGAGTACCTTGCCAATAGCCTATGATAACAATCGAATGGATTGACATATAGTGGAAACTAATGTTTACTTGTTGGTCTGTTTTGAAATATGGAAATTCAATTGTATACTGAGCCCAGTTGCAAAGAACCAACAGAATAATAGGCATTCGGTTAAGATTAATCTTAATAACTGAGACAGGTACACCTATATTGATGACATTATCTTACCTTAAGAATTTAGTACTTCCCATTGTTCCTACCA
Source organism: Gastrolobium bilobum (assembly GCF_033153095.1). Lineage (NCBI taxonomy): Eukaryota > Viridiplantae > Streptophyta > Magnoliopsida > Fabales > Fabaceae > Gastrolobium > Gastrolobium bilobum. Next base: position 620 of record NW_026899561.1, read on the forward strand.
TATTATGCATAATTAGCTTTCTATGAATATTTGATATACAATGCGATTTGCTACCATCTTCTATAAAATAATGAACCACTTAGAAACTTGATTAGATCACCTTGCATACATCTATATGTTCAGTTCACAATCTGCAATCCAATTGTTACATAATCTTTATGTGTAAAATCCTATTTACTATTATGTACATAATATACTGCAGAATATGCTTACAGTAGAGGTGCATTAATTCATGTCAATAACTTAAGCCCAAACATTATGTTATGGTTCATTAGCTCTCCACACCCTTGATACATGAGTACACATGATTCAGATATCTCCTCCAGAACCTCAATTCTATAGTTTGCATAGGTCACATAAATGCTGAAGTACTACCAGTACTTATACAATTGTATTATTTCAGAACATGTCTGAACTCAATCTGGGAATTGTTACCTGGAATGTTTACTCATTTAAAAACTTTTCTGATTTTCAGGATATGGCTCCTAAGGATAAGACTTTGGGAAAAAGGGTCCGAAAGACCACAGCCTCTGGAGCTGCCTCTAGCTCCACCCCCCCTCCGGATTTTGACTCACATAGGTTTAGGACAGCTGAGCACGAAGAGAGATACAAAATTGTGGCAGCCAAACCTATCATTCGGGAAAGGAAAATGGTGCTGAATGACGGAGAGCACCCAGATTTCTACAACAACCTAATCCGCAGGAGGTGGAACTCTTACGCAATATCACTGACAGATAGCTCCGGCACAATTTGCAAGGAATTTTACGCAAACGCTTACAATTTTGAGAAAGGGGCAAGGCGGATATACAAGAGTTATGTCAGGGGCAAGAGCATATTCTATGATGCGGATGCATTACAAGAACATTTGAAGACAGCCCATCATCATAGAACAACACTGTGTGATTACAGAAGACTACTAAGTAGGCTTGAGTATGGGCCTGTCAGAGGCAATGATCATGATACCTGGAATCCAGTGGAAGAGGCAAGACCTATTCTGCAAACCATTGCACTTCCAGAGCAAAATTGGGAGCTAACTGCAGATAGCCGCCGTCCCAAACTGTTAAAGATAAGACAGCTGAATGCAGTAGCTAAGATATGGTTCCAGTTTATCATCAACAACATCCTCCCTACCACTCATACTTCAGAAGTTCAGGTCAGCAAAGCAGCTCTCATTTACACCATTATGACTGGTGGTACAGTGGACCTTCCTTGGCTGTTGGCAGATGGTATTTATGATTTTGCCCATCATAAATCTCAGAAAGCTGCTCTTGCACACAGCTCCCTTATTCAGACCTTGTGCCAAAAAGCGGGAGTAGAGATACCCACCGAACACAAGCCGGTGGAAGTGTGCCCCCCTATTCATGCTGCTTTCATTAACTACACCATGGGTATCCCTCCAGCACCCCCAGCACAGCATGTTCAGCAGGGAAGACAGCCAGATCTCCCTGCTATATGGGAGGCAGTGCAGTCACTGCAGCGTCAGCAGGGATCTATGCAGAGGAGAGCTAGATACTCTCAGAGCAGACAGATGGCCTTTCAGGATTATATGAGTACACAGATAGTGGAGTTATTCCGCCAGAGAGAGATTCCGGCATTACCCTTCGAGTATCCAGCATATGTTGGATCTGATGAGGAGGCCCCATGCACGACCACTGCTGCTGACACTGAGACGGCCGCTGCTGAGAGTGATGCAGTCCACATAGATGATGCCACTGCTGCTGAGGCCATAGTTCGAGACGACCAGGAGGATGCAGGAGATGACGACACACCCACCACTGATATGGAGGAGGACTGATCCTCACATCAGTTTATCTGTTTTCAGACTTTTATTTTTTAATTATTATTTTGCTGTTTTTACTATTAGTCTAGTGCATGTAGACATGGAGGTATATTGAGACTGACCTGACATGACTGATATTGTTTTGGATAGATGACATGCTGACGTAGTTTCTTTATCTGTGACATGTGTGCAGAGTACATTACCATTTTTTTCTGATATCTTGCTTCGGATTCTTTTTAGATTTAAATTTATTGCTGAGGACAGCAAGATTTAAATCTGGGAATGGGTACCAACGCAATTTATCAGACCATAAACTTCACATGGTCGGAAGGAGAAACTCATGATTACACGGAGTACACAGAAATATCCAAATTACAAATGCAGTGTTTCAAGGGAGTTTCTTAATATTATTTTCATATTATAGTTCATTATTTTTATATTATTTAGTATTAGTTTATTTTAGAATTATTTTGATTTAGTATTAGTTTATTTTAAGGTCTTCATATATATTAGTCAGTTAATATTTAAGTTTTTTTTTTTTTTTTTTTTTTTTTTTTTTTAAGACCCCTTCCATCTTAGTCAATAAATAAATAATTAAGTGGATCTTAAGAGGTTTTCCATTGTGCTTGATATGGATGCATAATGAATAATTACATGGAATTGGTTGATAGTTGATATCAAGAGTATAAAGATGTAGATAAATTTTATTTTCGTACGTAAATGAGCGTCAGTCAAGCATGCTTCATAGTTCACTGGAATAAGAGAAGAATAATTAGAGTAATCAAAGAGAGAGTGGAAATAAGTCTCACATCCTTCGCCGTAAGCTTTTGAGCCTAAACAGAATTTTTTTTGTGGTGTGAACTTCTCTGTATGAATCACTCTAGAACTTGTTTTGTTTCTCTTTGAAATGGTCTGTAGTATACAATTGTTGAAATAATAGAGGCAGTTCTTTCTGAAAGCTAGATAGCCAAATAGCCACCCTGATGTTCATCCTTAGTTGAAGCCCCTTTGAGCCTAGGCCTATTTATTCATTGATAGCTTATTGTGAATAGCCATTTTATACACATCCTCACCTGAACTGATTAATTTTCAAAATTAAATGAGGAACTGGATAGGATTGAAACAAAAAGAGAAAATCAAACTCTAAGTGCATGGGAGGAAAAGGTGAAAAGAGGGAAATTGCAGCAAGGTGGTGGAAAAAGGAAATGAAAAGAAAAAGGTTGAACTGTTTATCTGTACAAAAACAGAAAAACAAAAAAACAAAAGGAAGAAGGAAAAAAAAAAAAAGACGTATATTATGTGAATAAGTGGAAGAAGAAAAGAGGAGGAAAATAAGAGAAATCTGTTTACTATATGTTGAACAGTTAAACTAGTTCCTCTTTGAAGTTGAATTTTGATCAGTTATCTTAAGCCACTTACCCAGATGATTCCTTCCCTTTTATCTAAAGCCACGTTACAACCTTAACAAAGACCTCTTGATTGACTTTGTATAGTAGTAAGACTGTGGAGAGTGAGAATATAAACAAGCTTATGGTAGTGTTAATTCAGTAAAGTAAGAGTGAAACACATACCCTTAAACACTGAGTATGAGTGAATAAATAAAAATCCAGTGAGAGGGTGTTGTGGGAATTAAATTGTACTACTCTTTCTTTTGAGAACGCATGTTATGATTTTATGACTGGTGAATTATGGTTGTTTGCTTGAAATGGATGTGTCATTGATTTTAATAAGTCTGAATACTTTGGTATCTCATTATTGATCAGTTTTCTGCCTGATATTCATTAAGCATGACTAGCCGTCTTCAAACTTTCCCATAGTTTTATTCTAATTAGTTGCTGAGGACAGCAATGTTCAAATCTGGGAATTGTTTGATAAACCTTTAGTTTATCTTATTTTATAGACTAAATTAATATAAAATATCAAGTTAAATAAGTCAAAAACTAAGGTTTAATATAATAATCATGAACATTATCTGAATTTTTGTTTAATGGAATCATCTTTGCTATTTTTTAGGGATTTGTTGACAAAAGGAGTCAAAGATGAAGATTGGATAAATAGAGATCACAACTAGAAAAGATAAGATCAAGAGATGATAGAAGAAGATCAAAAACAATAAGATTGAGGATCTTATCAAGTTGTTAGAAGTGGGAGCTTAAGCCCCCATTCAGAAGCTTAAGCTCCCTAAAAACGCAAATAGCTACTGCCTCTGGGCGCTTAAGCCCCCAACTCAGGGCTTAAGCGCGCCACAAGAAGAAAAAGTTGTCGCGAGGAGCGCGCTTAAGCGCCCTTCAGAGCGCTTCAGCGCGCAACGCGAATCAGAATTCACTGTCCTAGGGCGCTTAAGCGCGCTACAACAGGCTTAAGCGCCCAGACAGATCCAACTTAGGCCCATTCGAGTTTTCTACTAGGATACGAACTCTTGGCCAATAAAAGGGCCATTGGGGACCAGAAATACATAACTTTTAGATTGCTAAACAACTCTTGGGTGCTTGAAGGCGGAGGGAACGCGAAGAAACATCAGATTCATGTTCGTGAGCGGCGGAGACGGATCAACGTCAAGTGTTCACTGGAGATTTTGAAGATCCACCAATCACCTATGGAGTTTGGGGGAGCCTTTCTATTTTCTTTTGTTCTTGATTTTGCCATGTCCGGCTAGTTCTTTAAGTAGTTAGGGTTAGATGGATTTTAGTCGATTTATTATGCTTTGAATAATTCGTACGTTAATTTTCCTTTTTATCATGAATGAAGTTATCTGTTTTTAATGCTTTATATAGGCTTGAATCTTATATAATGATCATCGGTAAATGCATGACAATAGGGATGTTGGTGTGTGATCCATATCTGATAACTTCATCGTAAACGCTATGATTCTAGGAATAGACATAGAATTTGCGTAACCTTAAGATTCTTGAACTTAATGCTTGCATTCTTGGGGAATAACCGGGGAACTAGGGTTCTTTCAAGTTTGTAAAGGTTTTAGGGTAACAAGGGATTGAGCTCTAATAACACGCGAAAGAATTGGTTAGTTTGATATTAAGGACGGTTAACGTAAAGAAGGACTTTGAATCATAATAAGGAGATTAAAGGAAATCGAACCCCTAGCTACGTTCTTTTACATTCTTAAATCACATCTTTAATTTCTTGTCTTTAATTCTTGCAAGTAATTAGCTTAATATTTAATATTTTAATTTTACAATTCAAATCCTGTTTCCAAATACACTTTCGATTGTCCAACTAAGTTTGCGATAGTGAATTAGTGCTTGAACCGTAATCCTCGTGGGAACGATCTCTTACTTAATCATATATTACTTGTACGATCGGTGCACTTGCCGTGAGTAGCAACAGTACTCTAATTGATAAAAATACACAATTAAGTACGCAAGTAACAACCTGATGCTCGCTACAACACTGAAATCTTCCTCGAGTGACAGTTCAATATATTTATGGAAATCAAAGTTGCTGTTCCTGGCGGAAAAGTGAGCCTGAGAGGTGCATGAAATATCTTAATGAAACGTTTAACTATAATAATAATAATAACAATAATAATAAATGAAAATAGAATTCGAAGTTTGTTGGCTATTGCAAATTTGAAGATGTACACTCAACTGATATGAAACCGTGCCTCAGGGTGAGATAATCAACTTTTGCTATTGAATGGAAGAACTGTCTGAAAAAACATTTCTGTCCAGATTTCATAGATTCATGAACAATATTAGCCATAAAAAACTGCTGCTCCATTTCCTTGAGTTTATCAATTATTCATTTGAAACCAAATCAACCAAGTTAGTTGTTTCCTATTACATTTAAGTATGGCTGATATAAAATGAGGATTATAGAAAGGGTGCAAATGTGTCGAAGCAAAAGTTTGTTAATAGTAGTGAGGAAAAGAAGCCTTACAATCCAAACAAGTACTGGTGATCTCGTACAAGTAGATATGTGCCGTGTTCCGAATGTTGTTTGCTTTGTAAATCTGAATCTATTAGGGTCTGAACTCTGATTGATAACCATAAACGTTAAAAATGAAAAACATCATAACATATTGTCTATACTATTATGCTGGCTCAGAAATAATAATATTATCGGAAAGCAATACGGAATCATGTCTAAAACGAAGAAAATGACATATCTGATTAAGTCTTAAAACAGAATAATATATGAAATAAGGAGAAGAATCTGTTTACAAATTTTTTTTTTACAAATTACACTAACTATGACTGGTCATACACTCTTGATTGAAATAAAGTATGACCAGACATAATATAATTTGTAAGAGTTTATAAACAAAAAATTTATAAATATAACCTGTAAATATAACTTTCTCCGTGAAATAATAATCAATCATTCTATTGGGTGGTTACAAAGGAGTCTAACGCAGAGCTATCAGCATTGCTATCATCACCAATTCAAGGTCCAAGCCAACTTACTATTGGGTTTTTCTGAAAAACAGCTCTATATATGCATTCTATTACGCATTTCATTTGGATAAAATCATAAAAGGAAAATAAAAGAAAACGGATTCAATATGAGAGAATAAAGGAATTCTGATATTAAATGAATTCCGCAAATACATTTGTCTTTTGTATAAAAGGAAAAATCAAATTATGGAGTTGGGCGGAGGAAAGACAACGAAAGTAAGGTTAGATAAGATACATTTATTCAAAAAAAAAAAAAAAATCGTTTTATATATGGAATAAATTATTATACCTACTATTTTTTCTACTTACCTTTGCCTATCACTTTCCAAAATAGTTGGATCATAATTTAAAGAGGAGAGAGAAAAATAAATGTTAATTAAAAGTTTGATATAATGGTCTTTTAGAGAGGTAGGCAAAAAAAATAAAATAGAATAACATATCCCTTTATATATTTAGGGGAATGATCCATTTATAATTTTTTTTTATAAATTACACTAAGTATGACTGGTCATACACTCTTGATTAAAATATGACTGATCATACTTAATGTAGTTTGTAAAAGTTTGTGAATATAACATTCTCCATATATTTATGATTAATTCTAAATTCTCTTAATCGTTATATAGAAATTATTACTTGTTTTATATTTGTAAAATATCAAATATATTTTTTATTATAACATTTTTAATTAAATATTTATGAAACGCAGTGACAGTTACTTCGGTTTACCAATTCATGTGCCATTTATGAATTTCAGTCCCCCCCCCCTCCTCCTATTAGAAAATAACAATAATATGCTCGTTTTTATGTATATGATTATACGTTTAAGAATGATATTTTTTTAAAAAAATAGTATGATTAAAAATTTTATTCTTGAAAGTTATTATTTAATATTTTTAATAATATTTTAAAAAATGAAACGAATAAGAAAAAGTGAAAGTAAAAGTTGATAATTAGATTAAAAAATAAGTACGAGAAAGCATACAAACCCAGCAGAAGCAAAAATGAAAAATAAATCATGAAAACAGGACATAAATAAAAAGATAAGACACAAATGCCTAGGAACAGTGACCATTTTGTCACTGTTCATCAAAATATTTATCAAACTGTCACGTCAACAATAAAAGTTTCTCAAAAATGTCACGTTGCATAATTTGCTATGCCTGATAGTGAGTTATGCTCGCCAATGATTTTGTGAGACATGACACACTTTCGCAAGAAAAAGCTGACGTGTCATAAGTCGTTACTAGTGATAGCGAATTTGATCTGTAATATAGCCAGGTGTCATGAAATCATTGGCCACGAAATTCGCTATCAGTGATAGCAAATTATGACACGTGACAGTCTGGTAAAAAATACTGTTCGCGTGACATTTGTGTAAAATTTTTACCAAAAAAGGATATTTTAGTCACTGTTCCCAAATGCCTGCTATTATTTTATTTTATTTTAATATTAACAGCACAATATATTTTAATTTTCGTGAATATTTGTGTGGGAAACTGTTCGCAAAGAATAGCACCGCTCTAGCAAAAATTAACATATTTTTTTTTCTTTTGTGATAAAAATCAATATTTCTTTATCTTTCAGATCAAAACTAAGTAAATTTTACTGAATTCTATTAATTTTTAATTATTATATTACATTACACTTTCACTTAAACAATGTACCAAAAAAATGCTTGCTGTGTCAACATGAAACATATTAGTCACCTAAGTTCTAAAATAAAATGAACAGAAGAGAAATCTAGCACAGATTGTAAGTATAAACTAGTAACAATTTCTGAATGAAAATAAATAAATAAATAAATAAATAATCGTGATAGGTTGATCACGCCCCCAAAATAATATAATACGCAAAATTGACTAATTAAGCATCTTTCAAAATTCGAAACTTGTATGATTATCAAAATAAGGTGCTAGAACAAGGGTGCTGAAACCAAATGAAGAGTATGTGGTTACCGTTGGCAACTTGATATTCGAGTGTTTGAGTCTCTTTATCCCAAGTTTTCCAGTGCCTCATCTGCACATGTGACTCAAATGAAATTGGAAAATAGCACATGAATTAACTGACGAAAAATAATGCATATATATTGATACAGACATATGGATATTTATTAGTTCCTGTTTGTTTTTAGGTGAATACCCTTCACAATTATTACTTAACGGGAGGTTACATTTATAAACTTTTTATTTAAAAACTCTTACAAATTACATAATGTCTTATCAGTAAGACACTCTTTGAGTGAAGTCTTACAGGTAAGACATAGTGTAGTTTATAAGTTTATAAAAAAAAACTTGTCAATATAACTATTCTCTTAGTTAATATTCAGTCACATGTTTCATTTAATTTAAGAGGAAGGATATTGTGACAACCAAGTTTTGTTACTACCAAGTGACTACCAATCAATCTCACCGTTAGATCGATTATGTTGATCCAACGGTTATATTTATTTTCATCTTTGTATGGTCATGATTCCCCATATTTAAAGCCATATTTAAAGTAAAAGCATTAAATATGAGAAATTATAACCATACAAAAGTGAAAATAAATATAAAGTATTAAATTTGAAGAATCATGACCATACAAAGATGAAAATAAATATAACCGTTGGATCAACATAATCAATCTAACGGTGAGATTGATTGGTAGTCACTTGGTAGTAACACAACTTGGTTGTCACAATATCCTTCCTCTAATTTAAATATAAAGAAACACTTGGAAAAATAATATCTACTACTTGTTAAGGAGCACAAAAACGTAAAAGAAATTAGGGTCTGTTTGATTGTATTCTGGTTTTTTTGTTCTTAAAACTGTTTTGTAAAATAGTTATGGAAACAGTTATTTTCTATATGTTTTTCTGTTTGAAAGTTAAAAACCAAAACAGAAAACAAAAACAACTCATACATGTTCTTTAAATTTGATTTTAAAAACAAAAAAACAGTTATAGTTTTCAAAACAATTTTTACAAAACAGGTCTTATCAAACGAGTTTTTTAGTGTTTTTGTTCTGAAAACTAAAAAACTGTTTTGCAAAACAGAAATCAAAGAGAGCCTAACTATTGAGTTACTCTGTATTTCTTACCTTAGCCCTTGCCAGAGCCATGGTGAGAACACTGTACAAAATTTGCATGACAGCTAGAACAGAAATGAACATGTGAAGTTGATTGATCCCATCTTTTGATACTAAAGCAACCTTACCGGCCTGCATGCAAATCAAGTTCACTGTGATTAAGACTTAAGAGGCAAGAAATTTGGTTACCACTTCAATCCCAAGACTCTCAGTATCTAGTTTCATAAATTTCTCACCGTAGGAATAAAATGATTAATTAATTACGTGAAGAAGTAATTATATATACTTTGGCACTGCAAGAATCAACAACTGCACCATCTTTGTTAGGAATCTGATCAATTGAACTTCGTTTACGACATGGAAGCATAGTGTCAGCAGCATTTGCTGGTATGCATATTTTTGATATAACATCTTGAGTTGCTGCCAACAAAAGCGACATAAATCCGAAGATCATCAACTCTGCAGCACACATACAAGAGGGGAAACCTTATTTAAATTTAAAATATATCATAATTGTGTTTACGGATCTAATTGCAAGGTATAAGACTCGAATCTCAGATTAGTTAAATGGGTAACTAATGTGAGGTTTATATGAACTCTCCTACCTCATAGGTTAGCTTTTGGGATAAGGCTCTCCTATCTCATAGTTAGCTTTTGGGATAAGGTTTTTCCATAGTTCATATCAATTGGTACGAGAACCTTTCACTATATCTCCTAGCCCACGTGAGCATGGAGTTACGAAGCGTGGTGGAATGTTACGAATCTAATTGCAAGGCATAAGACATTGGTTATATGAGTGACTAACGTGAAAGTTTCGTATCAAATTGCTTAAATTTTATAATAATATATTAATATGCCTCTTTAGATAAGTAAATAATAAATTAATAAATGAAACCCTCTATACATTAGTCTACATCACCTGATTTAAGCTTCTCAATTGCTTCAACCAAATAGCTCTTCTGATGTCTCCTCAACCACTGCAGCCGCCCATATATATACATATATAATCAGCTAATTAACTAGGTAAAAGAAATCAGATTAATGTAACGAAGCAAAGATAAGTAAAGAACATGAAGGTTCTGACTCTGATTATAAGATGAATGAGATGCTCAAAGATGATGGAGATGGATATAAGAACGAAACAAACAATGGCAATTGCCCATGTTGAAGTGTATTGTAGAGAATAACTGGATACCGCCATGTCCACCTTCCAGTTCTCGTTTTCGTTTGTTTTGTAAAGTCGAATGAATCTATATATGATTTACTTTTAAGTTAAGATATATAAGGGATCCAGATTGTGTTTCGATCTTGTCACTATCCTTAATTTTCAAGGCTGGACGAAATTTTCATTCTATTCACATTTATGTACTTAATGTGTGCTCAAGGCTTTTCATGAATGTCACTCTAAAATCATTAATGAGTGATATGTATATATAAGACTTTTTCCTTTTCTGTTTATTATGTCAGTGTTTTTTCTTAAGAAGTTCTCCGAGGACCCTGCTTAGGGGGCAGAACTCAAAAATTGTTCCAGTCAAGAGAGGAAACTTAAAGGAAGGCTTCTTCTTCTAAAGAATGAGACTACGTCTTGAATAAATCACTGGATTGTGAAAGCTACAATAATTGTCAAGAACGACCAAAGGCAAAACCAATTAATAAAAATATTAAACTTTAAGCTTACAAGCTAAATTTGATAAGGAAATTCGAGAGCAATTTCCTATGTCAAGTCCGTCGCAATCAATCTTTGGATGCCATAATTTTCAATCTTCTAATATAATTTACTCAATATCTTAGTACGCTTTTATGCCGAACGAAATTTACCAATGATGTTAAATGCTTGAATCTTAAAATCATCATTTTAAAAAGAATTTTTGCTTTATCTCTCCGCAGCACGAATTGTGTAAGCAAATGGATAAAGGCCAAAACAATTTTCAATTTGAGAGGAATTAATGAGGATGAATAAAGGCAGTGTGATACTTCAATAAAAAACATACCCGTCCTTTTTTTTAAGAGTAAATATTATTTTTCGACGTCAGCAATTTTCACGATATCCGCTTTAATCCGTAATAAATAAAAAAGTTATTTGTGGTCTCTAAGAAATTCAAAATGGACCCATTTAGTTGAAATTGTGATCCCTCACAAATTAAAAAAAGACCCACATTAGTCCTCAAAAGGACTAAAATGGGTCCATTTTGAATTTTTCAGGGACCACAAATAGTCTTTTTATTTGCTAGGGACTAAAGCGGGTATCATAAAATTTGCTGAGGAACAAAAAAGATATTTACTTTTTTTTAATTAAAACCTTCTATCTCAAACGTATCAAAAGACATATCTTCCTTTATTGGGCAAAAGAAAAACAACAATAAAGGTATGGATGTGATTGTTTTGTACTCTTTTTATAATATAAAAAGAAAAAAAATTGTGTCATTTTATAAATATAAAGAAGTGAAACTCGTACCTTTATTTTTTTTAGTGGAATCCACACTTCTTTAAGTCTATGAGGTGACACAACTTATGTCATTTAAAGTGATACACATTTTTCCCTCGTAAAAATAACATCACATAACCAACAAAGCCCAGCACAGTTGGTAAATAGCTGGGTTCCTTAAGCGTGCTGACAGGTAGAGCCGGCAAAACGGGCTCGGCTCGGCGGGCCAACCCGCCAAACGGGGCGGGGAGGGCTGAGTTTTTCAACCCATCTCAAAAGCGGGGCGGGCTCATTTTTTGGCGGGTTGATGGCGGGCATAGGCGGGGCGAGGCGGGTCAGTGTAAAATAGGCTCGGGCTGGCGGGCCAATCCGCCCAACCCGCCAAACGGGGCGAGGCGGGCTGAGTTTTTCAACCCACTTTCAAAATCGGGGCGGGGCGGGACAGGCCGACCACTTTTCCACCTCTACTGACAGGGGTTCGATTCCTGGCCATGTGTATGGAGAAGACTTTGTTGGAAGAGGTTTACCCATTTAATGTGAAAAAATTAGTCTTCGACTGTCGGCCGGAAGATACCTTGGAAAATCCAAAATAAAAGAAAAATTGCTTAAAAATAACAAAAATTGTTAATATATTAATATATTTCTGGCGCAAAAGTGTCACGAAGGGCATTTGGTCTAGTGGTATGATTCTCGCTTAGGGTGCGAGAGGTCCCGAGTTCAATTCTCGGAATGCCCCATTTTATTCGCATAATACTTTTTTGTCCATCAAACTACCATACTAGCATTCAACTGAAAAGCTTCCCATATAATATAATACGTCAGGGACACCACCATCATAATATCCATCTAAATAACAATCTCACTACAATATCAAGCTTAAAGTGAACATTTTGCAAGACTTCGTTTTTGGCATTAGGGTAGAACTTAGCACGAACAATGAACATAACGTCTAACTACAATATTAAATCTAACAATAATATCCAGCATACAATTGAACATTAAGATAGAAATGAGGACGAGTAGATTGACCAACAATATCAAAGTTCCCATACAGAAATGAATCATGTTAGACACAATGTGTTGGCAATATAAATGGCATTATGTCAACTCAGTTCAACCCAGTAAATTGGGGCAGAGTTGGCAGTAGACACACTAGTATTTGAGAATACAAAAATATATCTTGGCCTTCAAGAAAAAAATATATGTCATCATAATAATCATTAAAACTAATTTCTCTAGAGCTTGAGAACTAATATGACCGACATTTATAAATTCTTAACAACTAGAATGAGTTTTTGAGGATTTACGTAAAAATTGTATGGTGTACTGTAGAAGCAGCCATAGTTTTAAGAGTACAATTTTAAAAAAAAAAACCTCATGTAAATTACCATAGTTTAAAATTAGTTCAAAAGAACTCTTGATATTTGTACATTGTACAATTTACATACACTAAACACCACTAACTCCCAACTGAAATTCATGACTCCAATTCACTAAATGATCTCCACATCTGTTTCCTTTACCCAAGACATGGCCTATAGCCTATAGCCTATATCCATATCCCAATTTCCCTGAAGCAAACTCCATAGCCAAAGCATGGAGAGAGCATCCCCTTTTGATAAAATTAACAACTACCAACAAAATCATATTTTAGATTAGGAGAAATTTGAGCCTTGACTAACACTTCGAATCCATGAACAAACCCCCAAAACGAACAGAGGAGTAAAACACAATATTGTAGCCAAGTCAAATAACTGAGAGTGGGTTTAACTGATGGCGGAATATTTCCGCGATGTCAATCAACAAGATGTACAACAAAGTATCCATTGTCATTATCCAAAAATCCCTTCGCAAGCCGCATGCATTTCATTTTATCAAGAGAATGCAAATGCATCTAACACCTGAAAGAAAACATTGACGAGAGATTTAATTACTCTTTATATTTCTTAAAACTCCTTTTTTTTTTTTGGAAAAGTTAAAAATCATCAGTGTGGTATTGCTTTGAATCACTTATATATCTTTCTTTCTTTTTAATCACTTAACCTACTGTGATTTTTTCATCCACACTCCTTCTTTAATACTGTTAGAAAATTAACTAAGTATACATATTCTACTCTTTTCAGAAGAAAAAAATAAAGTGATGAAGAAAAATAAGATAAAAAATTATGAAAATTTAGAACACTTAATAAAAGACTAAAAGAAAAATAGTAAAAAAAAAATCAAATATGTCAAAACAAAAAAAAAGAAAACAAATGTATAAAAAAAAGAAAATAGAAGAAAACAAATGATGGTAGCTCAGTTGCTGCATGGGAGCTGAGTACCGTAGGGTTGGCAAAACGGGCCAACCCGGCTCGACCCGGCCCAACCTGCATTCAGCCCGAAAAAATGGGTCGGGTCGGGTTGGCTCGAAAAAAAAAACGAGCCAGAAAACCCAACCCGGCTCGACCCGAGCCGGGTTAGGGTTGGCTCGCGGGTTGGCTCGATAATCAGCTCGCTGGTTGGCTCGTAAAAAAGCTCACGGGTTGGCTCAAAAAAAGCTCACGAGTTAGCTCGAAATGATGCTAGTGGGTTGGCTCGCGGGTTGGTTAGCTCAAAATATTGGCTCGCGGGTTGGCTCAAAAAATTTAATTTTTGTGGTTTGTTCTCCTGTATAAAATTATTGTATTTTGCAGTCCAACTACAAGTAGAGTAGTTTACAAAATCCAAAAACATTAAATGAAACACAAACCACTCCACGAATCACAGGAGTCATTTATCATGATTTTCTGAATTACTCTAACTCACGATAACCATAAAACGTATGTAAAGCCAAAAAATAAAAAATAAAAGAAATCCATTATATATTTCAACGATAAGCATCTAGAATCAAAAGCCAATCATGAAAAAAAAGGACCTGCAAAAGCGACCAATATAGTAAAGTCCATCAGTGGAGAATCCATCAGTAAAGTCCATTGTATTTTATTAAAAAAAAAAAAAAAAGTAACCCGCGAGCTGGCTCGTTCAACCCGCGAGCTGGCTCGTTTGAGCTCGGGTTGGCTCGGGTCGGGCTAAATCGAGCTGGCAGCTCATTTTTGCCAACCCAACCCGGCTCGTTTTGTGCGGGTTACGAGCCAACCCGACGGGTTGGCTCATTTTTGCCATCCCTACGTGGAGATGAGAGCATGTATTCGATCATTCCATGTATCATCTTTAGGAAGGGTTTAAAACTTTTTTTTTTGATAACAGGGTCGCATCATGTGGAGGATACATGTGGTTTATCTCAAAAAAAATATAAGAAAAAATAAAAAATATATATTAAAAATCACAACAATGACTAAAAAGACTAAAATTTAAAAAAAAAAAATGAAAATAGTCCAAATAAAAAATATATATACTGAAGATAAAAAAACAAGAAGAAAAAATTATGATAAAAAATAATAAAAAAGAAATAGAATAAAAAGGAATCACGGTTACGAGTTTTCAATATATTTAGTTTTATTTTTTCTTTTATTTTCTTTATTTAAATGTTTTTGGTCTTTTTTCTATTTATTTTTTTTCATTTTTTGATCTATCTTATTCTAATTTTCTTCTCAAATTTTTTTAGTCTTGTGGCCAACCCCATCTACTAAATTTTTTTGTAAAAAAAAATTAAAAAAGAGAGAATAAAATAGAGATATAAAAAAGACCGAACATATCTAAATAAAAAAGTAAATAGTCCAAGGACAAAAAAAATAGAAAAAAATAAAAGCAAATATATGGAAAATTCATAATGTGATTTCTTTTTCTTCTATTTTCTTTTTTTATATTTTTTTATTTAAACACATTTAATTTTTTTCGTTTAGTATTTTATTAAGTGTTATATTTTTTCATAATATTTGGTTCTTTTTTTTTCTTTTTTATAACTTTTTCTTTTTCTTCTTCTAAGAATGATAGAATAGGTATATTTCATAAATTTTCTAACAGTATTAAGAAGAGATGTGGATGAAAAAAACACAGGGGTTAAGTGATTAAAAATAAAGCATAGGCATATAAGTGATTCAAAGCAATAACACAGGGATTTTTGAACTTTTCCTTTTCTTTTTTTGTACAAATTTCTTGAAAATCCTTTGGAAAAAAAATAAAATCAGCTGCTTCACATCTTGAGTTGATGTTCAACTAAGAAATTGCTGTGTTAGTTGAACTTCCTACTAACATATTTAAAAATTAACACCACATCAAAAGAAAAAAAAAATCTCACAACATCACACGCTCTCTTAGTTGTTAGGTTTTGTTGCTAAAGTAATATTTTTCAATTGGAAAGAAAGAAAAAGAGAAAGGTAAAAAGAACAAATAATTTAATTCTATTGGACAAAGCCTTCAACCTTGTCGATTTTGACATAGTCAAACCTAAACTGATAAAAGATAACCTGGAGAGGTATAAAAGCAAAATTTCTTGTTATAGGACTCATTATAATGAATTATGAAGCGCAGTTATTATATTTCAACCTACTTATGTTTTTTTTTTTTTTATCTCGAACATAACTTTCTCTTGTTATTTAAAAATTAGGAGATAATCCAGATCCATTAGAAAACCACACACAATAATTTAAAGGCTTCACCTAATTGAGATAGAAGCCAAAAACAAATACATTGGAATAAAGTAGCATTGCTGTTACAACACATCTCCAAAAGCAAGTTTGTTTCCTCCACTTTGAGGGATGTCCAAATATATACACACAATGAGATTTGATTATACTACAGTAGAAGTTATTTATCCTTCGTATCCTCGGGCAAAGCAGAAGCTTTGCAGATAGGACATAGTTTCTTCATAGATAACCACTTTTTAATGCAGCTCACATGGTAGTCATGTCCACAAGTTTTAAGTGTCCCAACATCGTCCATGTTCTTGTACTCTTCCTGTAATTTTCAATAAAAACTCGTAAGCACCTGATTAAGGTCATCCAAAGATATCTAAATTATTTATTATGAATGGAAAGAGGTAAACTTACCAGACAAACTACACAACTTCCTTCGTCTTGATTTTGCTCAGATGAACAATATATTGTTTCTGTCAAACACTTGGAAAGCAAATCCTCGGACAATCCTGTGTTGACCTGGCCAATCCTCTCGCCAAGTGCAAGTAGTTCCTGGTCAAACCAATCATCAAGATAATTTGAAAAAGAATTCAGAGTATATGATGCAAGTTGTAACACGAAACAATAATAAATTAACAATCACCTCATAGCTCATATTATCTATGTCCATCCTCATATCTCTGTGCTGATCATTCACATTCCTAGAACCATACAGTGAAGCACGCTCAACGATCATGAAGCCCTGAAAGCGCAAAAGAAAAGGATGAAAAAAAAAATAAGTTTGAGGCTTCCCGTGGAGAAAAAGAAAGAAAGAATAATTTTGCTGCTCCTATTGAATACTGCAACTAGAACAATTCATAAGAGATTAAGTCGGAAATAATTTTCTTTAAAAATTTGCAAAAAAACCAAGCATCCCTATTTAAGGTTAACTAACATGGTCACAGGCAAAAACTGTGTTACAAATTCCAAATATTACATATATATCCTTCCATTAATACTGACACAGAAAAATAGAGTTCCTCGAGATACTGACTGATACCTCAGAGGAAAATCGATCATGGAGGCCAGCCTCGACAGCCAATGATCGATATCTTTCACTAGAAATTCTTGACCTCCCATTTCTATCACTGTTCCTCCAGCCAACGGTTGTCATCGGCCTTGGATGTCTAGAAGAGTAACTTTCAGCTACCATAGGCAATCCATCATCTGAAGGTATCATATGTCCCAAGCGCAAGCTTGAAGAAGCCTTAAAAGTTGGAGTGGATCTCTGAGAATAGTTACTTCGAATTCCCCTAGCAGTCTGAGTCAGATTATTATTAAAACTTTGAGGAGCAGTAGGATTTCTACTTGTACCAAATTCATGATGGAAGCCCCCACCATCTACAGAAGCATTACTGGCAGAAGCACCACTTCCAACAAGGAAGTGACTTGTCTCAAGACCAAAAGCACTTGTATCTGCATTTTAAGACAAAGATATTATAGATATAAAGGCAAAGAGAATGAAATGTGTATGTTTCGATACTACAAGTTGTTAACAACCTAACCTGGTAATAACACCCTTCCATTAGCAGGAGATATGTTCATTTGGCTCCAATCCCTTGTCAAAGTGGTAGAAGTCTGACCTGAAAGATCCACCACGCTAGGGTGGTCAACTGGTGGGACAGCACAGTAGGAATTGTGTGATTGATTACTTGATAAATGGGTCCTAGCCAGGTTGGATTCCAAATCAAGTGCAGAACGACTCCTCACATTCCTTGAAGAACCCTCACCCTTTATTGAAAGGCCAGCACCTCTGAATGCGGGTGCCATAGTAACATGATCCCAGGGCATATATTGAGAATCTATATTTGGCTTCTCCTGCCTTAATTCTGAAGATAAAGGAAGATCAGTTGAACTTCCAGCATTATAGTATCTGCTTGAACTGCCTCTCTCATAGACTGAAGGAATTCCAGGGCTCTTTCGCTTGTGAGGCCCTGGTCCATTTCCCATTGTAAGATCAATAAAACCACCATCAACATGAAATGCTTGTCTGTCATAATTGGAAGAAGAGGGCTGGTGCAAATAATTTTCAGACACTGCAAAGAAAGAACCAGCACTAGACGAATGCATAAAATGATCATTAGAAGTGCCTGATGCATCTGATTGATGAGGAGGTACTTCAATATTGGGATTTGAGGGTGCGTATCCATTTGACCTTGTGGCAGAGTTCCAATGAGAGGGGAAAGAAATGCTATCTGTAGGCATATTTTCCACAGGATAAATAAAAGAACCATTCTCTGAAGTGCTAGTCCTACCTGTAAGAGACACTGCCTGTTAGTAAATATGGTGTTGATGAATGCAAGGACGTTATTTACCCTAAAAGAAATGGCTGGTGAACCAATATACAAGTGAAAGTGAGGCACATAAAATTTGACATTACCAAGGTGCACATAATGTTGATCAGTATGCATATGATTCCAATTCTGGTCAGGCTCACCCTCAAAAAATGGAGATGTGCTATACAAGTGTCGATGCCCCATAACTGTCAGTTGCAATCTCGGGAGTCACAATAGACAGTGTAGTTGAGGCAGATCTGCAAATAACTTACACAACCTGCAAAGCAAAAGAGTATATGAAGAAATTCAATATCAAAAATCAAAATTAATTCAAAACAATCAAGCAAAGCTGCTTGTAAGCCACAACAACATTTGTAAGAGACCAAAGCTTTACAATGACTGCAGCATATGAAATAACATTAAAACAAAAATAAACTGTTATTAAATACTCAATTGCATCTTAACTATTCTGGTTCCAACATGCTGAATTGAGCCTGCCGAGCTCTGCATTGTAATATAAATATGTACCATGCATATTGCTCTTACAAATCCAGTCAAAATATTTATGTAAAAGAAAATCACAACACATAATTAAAAACTTGTCAGGATACTAATTCAATTTAAAAACATGCAGACAGTAACAACCCAAATATTACACGTATAACCATGAGCAAGTGACAGATAAGCACAGTTGAGAACGAACCTAATTTATTAATCATTTGGAGATATTTGTATAGGGGGAAGGGGAAGGGAGAAAAGACAATAGAGATGCATACGCATACAGACACACGAAAGTAGGATCAGAAGTCACAACTCCTAGGGGATAGACTTTTTAAAAGTTAGTAGTTTTCATTATCATGAATTATAAGTAACATGCCAAGGGGAACAACATGGCTAGGAAGAGTAAACTACCGACAAGAAAAGCAGGGGGGTCGATACCTAGAGATGATGTCAGATGGATGTGATCAGAATAGTCTTTCCTTGACCTTCCTAACATTAGAAAAATAGTACTACTTCCACTTACAGCATGTACAAAAAGCAATAGCCACCGCCACTTCCACATCATTAGAAAAATTTCTTCGATTTCTCATATATAATTCATCAGTTTTCACCATTTGCCATTTGATCCTTTTTAGGACAAAAAATTTAGGCCTACGCAATGACCTCAGCTGGAGACTTCGTGTCCAGCTATTAAATTTGTTTAAAGTAAATACGAAACTAGTTGGTATGAGTTTATTAGATATCAAGATTACAAAATGATGGGCTTAATAAGTCAAGAGGATAATGCTCCCAGCATGTATAAATATCTATGATACCGTTCCAACAGTGCCACCAAAAATTGCATGAAAGATGAAAGTTACAAGCTTGGAGAGTTAAAATGCCACCAATAGGCCTCCATGAAAATTGAAGCATAAATAACAGCATACAACAATTTGAACAATGGGAAGAATCACCAAGAGCAATTATTTCTGGAGGAGGGAAGGAGTTTACAATAAATCTACATAACTAGCCTGTAAACACTAAACACTTGCCACTCATGGTCTCCTTAAACATTAATTACCAACAGCCCCAAATAAGTCCACTCACTTGAAGCCATTTACTCATGCCTCTATCCACTGATACAGAAAGAGCACCTTCTAGTCTGAGGCAAGAAAACAGTGCAGGGAAAAAGTGAACAGAAGGAAGAAAAACTGGCTAGATTTAAATGAGATGATGTATCCTCACTCTAGCTTATCATGAATGATAGCAAGAGTTCAGATTTGACATAATAAAAAGAGGAAGGATTGGAGAATAGGATGACTAACGCATCAGATATTACCTGGGCAAGGTTTAGCGAGTGTTAGAAGGTGTTAGCATTTTCTAATCTTTTCCTGCACTTGAAAAAGATAATCGACTATGCACAGGCATTGAGCACATAGGGGTAAACACTCCTTTGTGTGCCTTCTAATTAGTAATCAAGACAAGAACAAAAAAACAGAAATAAGTTAAGTAAATCCCAGGAACCAGCAAAAAAAAAAAAACACAGAATAAAAAATAAACAACTTGTTTTGTATAGTAAAAAGAATATAGATTTAAGTTCACTTTAAACAATGAAAAAAATTTCCTGAGAGAGAGAGATGTATAACTTAGCAGAAAAGGTAAAGGAAGGATTTATAAATAAAACCATACGGAACAGAGTAAAAAAAACTGTTGACTAGACAGAAATTTTACTAATAGAGAAATAATAGACGAGAATACTACATTGGCACAACAGTAAACTATATTACTTAAAATAGATAAAAAAAGATATTTTTATAATCTGGAGATTCAAACGAATCAAAGCCAAGCTTCCCCAAGACAGTAGAGATGGCTTCAAAGAATTTGTTACCTTTAATATACCACGAAAAATCAAATAAACTTGTTTAAAAAAAGCTTGGGCAATAAAATTTTTGATATTAGCAAGTATATATACAGATTTTGATTATATGGCAATGAAGATCGATGACATGTTTGGTTATTCTTAATTTTACACAAAAACAGCTTTTCAGCTAAAAGCTATGTCTTGAGCATTGTGACTGTAAGCTTTTTCTAAATACAAAATAAGTGCAAAAGCTTCAAAACATGTCAGAATTGTTTGCCTTTTACCAGAATATTAAGAATCAAAATATGTCACCCACATCCAATTCTAATCAATTTTCTTCACAATGAAACACAATTGTTTGTCTGTCATCCATTGCCCCCAGCAAGGCATGACAATTAAAAATTAGGCTCGAACATGGAAGTAAAATATTTTCCATCCCCCATAAATAGGAAATGCAAATGGAAGAGTGCCCTGCAATCTGGCTAGACTATCAACACCTTGAAACAAGTTTCACCTCATTCCTCAACATTTAGAACCATGACTGAAGATTGTAACCAACTCATGCTTATTATACAGCTTCCATGTCAACAAGCTCACATGCCCACGTCCAAATAATGCACCATCCAGCACTACTCCAATCCCAACCATGAATTGTCACATTATTGGAGAAACCAAACATTTGCAGAATCAGATACAGCACCAACATAAGGGGCAGTTATGTCATTTAAGAGTGGATGTACGGCAATTCAGCAGTCTCATCAGAAACTGCACCAACATAAAGGGCGGTCTATGTCATTTAAGAGTGGATGCACAGCACTACAGAAGTCTCCATCAATGGTATGCACTAGTGGTTCAAAATCGCAGTCTGCAAAGTGCATACTAACATGTTGTGAATGCTCTAAGAAAATTGTACTGCTAAACTCATTATACCAGTCCCCATTAATAAATAGCACCACGTCCATAGCAGTTATCATTGTCAACTTCCAAACTAAGAGAAGAGGAAGAATTTGACTATAGATCTTTACAAGTCATGGGGAAGATAGTACTGAGGTTTACCAACACCCACATCTTAGCACCTCAGAGTACCAATTAGAACTATAACAATGATATACACCCCCTAAATTTCCTGTAAGAGCCCACACCAACATCTTGTATCATTATACATTGGATGTGACAAACCTATTGCCACAGTATCCTCTGCATAATTGTTAGGCCATTTCATGCCAAACTAGCATCCAATCCCAAAAGATGGATGGACATGATCTAAAGGACACATTCCAGTTGAACAAGGGTTATACAATTCTTCCAATTAAAAGAGCTTCTTTGGTACGATGTACTTTCTTCTTCCTATATGAAAGTTGACTAAGAACACTCCATAACTGCGGCATATCATGCTAATAAATCCTGAGAAAACATGCCAAAGTCATCACTCATCAGGTCTATAGTCACTCCATTAATCCAGGATTAAAAGGGACCTACAACAACACCATTTGCATTTCAGACAATGTAATGGAATCGACCAAATGAAGAAGAAATCACCCACTTCCATAACCTGCACGACGCAAATGCAAAGCCAAAACCAACTTCTGCCAATAATAACAATAATAAATTTTTAATGAATAAACCCAAAGGTGTAAGAGTGTATGTAACTAAAGCTTTTTGGAAATATCTATGTAGAGTAAATTATTATTAAGAAAGGTGGGGAAAATAGGGAATGAAGGAGAATTTCCAATGAGAATGCGCATCTCACCAGCACATGTAGAGATGTAATCATGTAAAATAGACCAACAGCACCAAGAAACCTGCATAATAAAAAACCATCTAAAGTTCTAAACCTAATTGATTCTAAGGAAATCTAAATAAAAACCGGACTTACAGCACCCTAAACTATAATTCTTGATAGACAATTAGTATTCAGCACATATTAGATAAATCAAAAAGACAAATATCAAAATATAAATAAAAAGTATAAAGATTAAACCAATATACAGGAAATCAGGAATGGCACTCCCTATGATGCCAAAAAAAGACAATCAAAGGGAAGAAATACTAACGGTTAAATTATATAAAACCATTAATGTAGCCTCACCCAACAGCCTAAGCTTTTGGGTTGAATTGGTTCTTTACATGGAATCAAAGCCATCTTGGGTTCGATCCTCCCCGCCCCACTTTCTCTTGTGGAATTTCTTAACACAGATAGGTGGGTCTGTGCATTGTCCACTCTTCAAGCTCAGTGGGCTCTCATGTGAGGAGGGGAGTTAGAGTTATATAAAACCATTAATGTAGCCTTAAGCTTAACTTTTGAGTTGAATTAATTCTTTACACTAACTAAGAGTTAGATAGGATATGAACTACATACGAAGGAAATCATGAACATTCTGAAGTATGAGCAGATGTTAATAATATTGTTTTTGCACTTCTGCTACAAAAGAGGTCAAGTGAGAAAGCTTTCTATGACATCTATCCATCAAGCAGCAAAAGCAGACAAAAATGAGCGATTTACAGCGCTTCAAATCAGCACTGAACAACTAAATGTAATTGCGCACGAAAATATCAACAATAAAAGAATCTACTAACACAATGAGATTCCTTTAGGAGAAAGCACAAAAGAAGATATACAAAAGGAGATGACAATTAGAACCAAAACTAAAAGCTCAAAAGGGGTTCCGAGTAACATGATTTCCTCAAAAAAGGAAGCTTGGATTCCTCCACACAGAAGAGGGATACACTTAAAAAACCATAATTATACAGCCACATTCGTCATATACAAATTTTAATTGCTTTAATTTTTTTTATTCTTTTTTATTTTATTTTTATAATAAGAAGTGGATATATAAATGTTAAGATGAAACATACTGATGGTGTTTTCTACCATCCTCAAAAGACACTTAATAAATTTCTGTCAGGCAAACTAAGGAACACGAAAACACAAGCGAGCCAAAAAAAAAATCTATATAAAAAATCTAATAAATCATAGAATTTCCCAAAGGAAATCCAGAACTCTCAACAAAACAAACAATCTGAGGATCGGTGACATCATCAAAGACAAACACGTGGCAAGTACAACAGACGCTCTCCTTAAAAAAAATTAAAAAATTAAAATCTACGCTTGAAGATGCAGATGATTCATCAGAAACAATTTAACAATGAACGAGAAAGATCAGAAGAAAAGTTGAAACTGATCAAGCAAGCGATTCGAGGTATGCGTACCAGAAAAGAAAGAAAGAGAGAGAACGCGAATGATCGTCAAGAATTATCATAAAAGCAGGCAAATTTATAAACGATAGAATATATAATAGATAGAAAAAGGAATCAACCAGATAAACGTGCCTTGAGAATCGGTGAGGAAACAGCACCGGTTGAGTAACGATCTTAAACACGCAAGATGAGAGAGAGAGAGAGTTGCAGATGAAGAGAAGAGAGAGAGAGAGAGAGATGAGAAGAAGAAACAGAAGAAGGAGGGTGTGAGGGGTTTGTTCTAAGAAGGAGACAATGAAATAAAGCGGTTGAGAAAATTCCCAGGACTGCCCAATTTTCTTACCGGTTACCGATACATTCCGTATACTATTAACATAACTCCTCTCATTCATTGTTATGTTACTAAATATTAGTTAGTATATATAAATATTTTCAATTTTCAATTTTTCAATTTTTCAGTTTCTTTTGCTTTATTTACGTTTGAGGTTCGAATTCCTTCTTTCTTTTTTCTTTCTTTTTCTCTTCTCTCTCTCTCTCTGCATGCAATGAAAGGGCAAAAGAATTTGTATTACTTTATATTTATATTAACCACAATGGGACGCGCTTTTTTGGTGGTGGGTAATATATTGGGATGCTTCTTTGATTCACGTTGCGCCAAAATGCCATATGATGATTCGCCCTCTGGCCGCGACCGTTTGAGAGCTTCGCAGATGCGTGTGTTGACTACAATCCCAACTTTAAAAACCGCCAAAATAAAAAAGAAGAAAGAAAAACATGTCTTCGTGTAAACTCAACGCATGCGCTGTGGTTACAGGCCAAGATTTAAAAACATATATATATAATATAATATTAATTTGTTTTGTTGAGTTTTTTTTTCTTACCACATTATTGTTGTTATTAGTATTAGCATTAAATATATTACTATGCATCTTTACCTTCCGTCGAGGGAAAGAGAAATATTATACGAAGTAATTTTATACTTTACAATATTCTTATTATTTCGTACATAATCTGGTATGACATTGAAAAAAAAAAAGAAATAAAAAACCCACCTATTATCGCATAACCCCTCAGTTTCAGTAACTAGTAAGCTTCAGAATCTTTTACTAATTCCAAGCAAATCTCATTTTTTGAATAATAAAAATTTATATTTATCCACTCTTCAAGTGTAGTGATTTACGCTGATCTTCGAATAGAAAAAGTCTCTCTTTACTAAAGGAGAAGAAATCTCCTCTAATTAGCATATGATACATTTTTTTATGGAAAAAAATATCTAAATATTACTTTAGATATCTTTATCTAATGTTCATCAAAACGACGTCGTTTTGGGATTGAAAAATTAAAAAATTAGAATGATAGAGACTATTATAACCCTAAAATAAATTAATATTATAAAAATACCATGATTTCCGTCCCAAAATGACGTCGTTTTGATGAACATTAGATAAAGTTACCTAAAGTAACTTTAGAAAACACAAACTTTTTTTATTAGAGGTTTGTACAATTAATCGTGAAGTTTAATACGGAAATCTACATATTATAGCAACGTTTTCCTTAATGAAAGGATATATTATATCTCTTTCAAAATTGCCTTAGGGGGCGTTTGATACAAGGTATTTTGTAGGATTTTTGAAAAACTGAATTTTTTTAAATTTTTAATTTTCGGATATTATCGTAAATCGAATATTTTCATCATATTTTTAAAAATCGAGATTCTCGGATAAATTTTTTTTTTTTCTTCTACCAAACACCTCCTTAGGGATTAAATTTACAAACACTGTTTAACCCCCAATATCAAATGACAATCAATGTTTTGATTCGATATATTCCTCAATGATGGTGATAAAATGATGCTAATTGCTTATGATAACAGCCAGCTTTGTTTTCTATCTTATTGTTGGGTATGGTTCATATGTTGATGAGAGTTTTTATTGTCGGGATCAACAAAAAAACAACTGAGGTCTCGCTCTCAGGTGGACGGACGAGGATCTAAGGGACAGTGCCCTCGGGTCCGTAGAAGTTATGTACTGTTGTGGACCTCTAATTTATTGTAATTTTTCCTTTTCTTAATAGTTTGGGTTTGAGCCCATGAATAACTGTTGTTAGGATTAATTTCTAATCCTATTTATATTTTTCTTATAAATCGAGTGACTTGTAACTAGAGGTGTAAATGGACTAGGCCGGCCTACAGGAGCCTACAGTCTAGCCTATATTAGACCAGACTTGGCCTATTACAAATAGTAAAATAGAATAGGCCTAGAATTTTAAAAAAACTATTTAGAAAATATGCTATAGGCTTTTTTGTACATATCGAGCCTATAAGCCTACAAGACGGCTTACATCATTTTATTTATTTTAAATAAAATAAATAAAATTATTATTTTAATAATTTAAAATAATAAAATAATATTATTTTAGTTCTTCTTTAATTGTTGAATATTTAATAAGTTTAAATAGGCTAACAGGCCTAGGCCAATGCTTTTATTTTTTAAATATAGATCAGGCCAGACTGTAATTTGGGGCCTACAAAGATTAAGAGGTCAGGTCAGACCCAATATTTTTTTACACAGGTCTGACCTATTTAAGTTAAAGTCTAGCCTAGCCTAGTCTATTTACACCCCTACTTGTAACGAGTGGCAATGAAGTAAATATAGTACAGACAAGTTAGAAGTAGTCTAAATCAGTGTTTAAAAACTCGGCCCGGCCGAGGTCAGGGGTCACGAGTTCAACCGGGGGGTTACGGGGTCACTTCGCTGACCCAGTATTATACATTAAAAAAATATAAATATATATGCTATATGAAAAATTCAAAAGAATTAAACCTCCAATCATTAAAGATTCAAAATATACTTAACATAATTCAACCAATTACATCTACAAATCAATATTCACAAGCTAATCAAACTATCAAAGTATAAAACACATATTTCAATGGAGTTAATAAAAAGTTATATCATCAAACTTAGGCCATTCTTGTTCTTCTCATGCACCTACAATAGTATGTGAAAAGAGATTCTTTACCCAATAGATGATAGCGGAGGAAAGGCGACAACACGACAAATTAACGATGGAAAAGAAGAACCAGCAAGGTGGAGATGATCATCGGAACAGGAAGACTGAGTATGAGTCAGGGAGAGAAGATCGGAAGAGAAGAAAAATAACGATTCAAATTTCAGATTTAGTTCTAAATTTAGGCAACAAAGAGTTTTTTTTTTTTTTTTTTTTTACACATCAAATGACGTCATTTTGTGTATAATTTTTTTTTTTTAAAAAAATGCAGCAACCTCTTTGACCCGAGAGTCAAGGGTTCAACCGGAGGGTTTCAGGGGTTAGAGGAGTCAACGTGCAAGTATGTCTAACTACTAACCCGAACCCTCAAAGAGAAGTGATCAGTGACCCGAAGGGGTTGACCGCGGGGTGGGCCAGGGTTTTAAAATACTGGTCTAAATTGGGTGAATCAGTGTAAATCACTGTGTCAATTTTCTTTCTCTTTCTCTTTTCGTTTGTGATTTGTGTGATTGTCGATTTCCAACAAGTATGCGCTTAAAATAATATTAAAGGCAAAAATTATTTCCTACTAACTTTATTACAAGTTTATTCATAATTATATTTTATTAATGGAAAAAGTATTTTTCATTTTAATTGACATAACTTTATGTCATTTTAGATGAAACGAAAATGTTTTGGTGTATGATATGAGAGAATAAAAAAAATCATGACCAAAACAACGTTGTTTCACCGAAAATGACACAAAGTTATATCATTTAAAATGACAAATATATTTTTTTTTTAATGGTAAATCTTTTTAAAACTCATTAAATTCTTCCTTCTTGTTAAATTGACAAAATTTATTGACATATAATATTATGTGGAAAAAATTATTGTCCAAATATTTCTTTTTATTTTTTTGACATTACCTTTTGGGATGAATGTAATGAATTTTAAAAAAACTTGAAACTAAAATAAAACAATATTATTGTGAGACAAAAATGATACTAACAAAATAAAGGAAGAAAACATTTTTTTTCTAATGAAGTTTACGCATCATTTTCATTTAGAAATAATATATTTATGTATTGACAATTTTTCTTTTAATATATATCGATTAATAAAAAGTTAAATTAAATTTATTTAAAACGAATAATTTGAATTTGACATTGACATTGACTTTTGAGTTCATTAAGAATTAAAATTTAATGCTCACATAGATGTTAGAATTAGTGGGTAGCTTCATTAATTTTATTGGTGATTGACCGTTTGAATTGTATATATATTTATATCATGAGGTAGTTTTTTCATTAAATATTCATATATATATATATATATATATATATAAATATAATGAAAAGATATGATATAAATATTATTCAATTTCAGATTAATGAAATTTATAAATAATTATTTTTTACTATAAATTTATTGTCAATGCATTTAATTTATGTAAAATTAATGAGTCAATTGTGATAATTAAAAAAGAGTTAACAAGCCACTAGTATTCGTCTAATAATTAAGGGATTTAAGTAAGTTGTATTAGGTTACAAATTCTTATTTGTATAAAAACAAAGTTAACTGAATCACATAAGAATCAGTCGTTATTTTTGCCAAAAATTAAATAGAAGTTCGTATAACTAAATCATTTTATTTGAATCAATATAAAATATATTTAAAGTTAAAATAAAAAAGCATAAGTGATTAGAAGGAAAATTACCCATAAAAATTATTTAAGTTGGGAAGTTTTTTTTTTTTTTTTTTTTGTATATAAGTTGAGAAGCTTTTGTAATTTTAAAGGTTGGATCTTGAGGAGGAGGGAGGGGGGAACTTGCAGACGTTGATAGTTTTAACACCGCAAAGGAAAAATGATTTTACATACAAAAGAATACGTTAAAAACCCCACATGAAAAAAATTTGAATGACTTAAAAGGGGTTATAAATAAGAAAAAATAAAATTTTAAAAAAATCCAAACCGTATAATTTTAAATTTTTGTATTTTATTTTATTTATCTTCAAAATCAATTTTAAACTTGTTCAATGAACCGAAACATACTGATGATCAGATAAAATTGAATCGAATCATGCTCATTATTAACCATAATTGTGTCAAGGGGAAAAAATTCAATATAAATAACTCACTTAATAAAAAAAAAATGAATGTAGGTTCAGGGGTGTGACACTTTTTTCGCTGTGAATGTAATTTTATGTTGCTCAAAATATTTTAATTAATAATAGTTGCAGTAACAAAAGAATACTATTCACGCACAAATTTTGTTTAACCATGAATTATAGAGTAGAAAAAGTTGAAAAGAAGATTCATTCATCACGTGTCTTTCATGTTGAATATCCATACATAATATATATCTTCCGAATTATATGTGGTTGATATCAACAAAAGAAGAGTTCAAAGCCTGATCAGTACAATTGACGTGAAGGAGTGGAAGAAGTTTTAATTTGGTTACTGTGGTTACCTTCCCTCACAAGGATCGACACATTCTTTGGCTGACAATTTATTAAGGCCGTGCAATGTCGACAAATGCTTTGTCTCTTATCAGATTTTTTAAGTATTTAATTCAGTGAAGTAAAGTCCTTTTTTTTGTTACTAAAAAAAAAGTGCTTTACTTTTTTTTTTTTCTGTTTTCTTTATTCCCCTTTCTTGTAATCATGATCTTAATGTAATGGAAAGAAGAAGAAGCGCAAAATGTGACTTTTAAGGTGGATGAAAATCAACGGGGCCAGAAGTGTAGATAAATGAATAATGTAAGTGTGGACAGTGGACCTAACTCACCAAGAATAGTCCAGCGATTAGATCATAAGCATTTGGTTAGGCTTGGGTAATGCCTCAATCGACAAGATTTATAAGCAGCACTAATTCAATAGGACCCCACTTGCTTTGACACTTGGGAATTTGCAATATGCTTGGTGTGGTGGTGGTACACGAATTTAGCCTATCAAACAAAGAGGGTGACATATTTGACCACGCAATTTCAACAAAGCATCTTAAGAACAACAAACGATGCAGATTCCACTTCTTCACCATCCATTAATGAAAAAGAAACAAATGCATTTTTGTTATGTGAGCAAGCCTTTGGACCATTATTTACTCTGTATCTCTCCGTGGTGGCTAGTGTATTTTATTGACCCAAGGGGCTTGCATGACTGACTACATTAAACTATGACAAAAGTATATAATAAAACTTATGGTATTAGGTAAAAATATTTATTATATTTCTTAATAATAATTCATGTTTTATTATATCTCTTAATTATAAAGAACAGCTAAATAATTATTGTAAATTTTAGTTTTTATAAATAAAATTAAAATGAAAATATAATGACATTTGTACTAAGACGTAAGTATAATCAATTTCTGAACAAGATTAAAAAAAATGTCGAACCTCCCCTGCTCCAATGGGTCCCTCCACCCCTAGAAGTGTTGTCAAGTTGAAAATTATGTACATAGATGGAGCTACAATTAATTAATTATTATTATTTTATTTTTTTAATTGATCATTGCAAGGTAGGGGGGGTGATTGCTCTGACTTGTGATTCATGTTGTACCCTTTGTTACAGAATCCTATGCCAGTGGAAGGATATGCGACCTGTTCCGGTCATCAAATAACTTTGGAGTTATATTTTAGAAGGTGCCAATAGAGATTGATTGCTAAAAAGTAGTTGCAACTTGAATTCTGGTACAGATGAGGTTGGACCCTAATGTTAGATGTCTGCAAATTAATTAGCCTCTTGTTGTATTATTTCCTTCTTGTTTTGTTCAGCGCACTTAGACTTGCTTGACGGGCACTGCATCTCTTTAGAAGCTTGGTTATTCATTTCAGTTCTGGCTTGTACGTTGCTTCTTTCGCAATGCATTTCTCTTTTTAGCGTCACACACTCACACAAAAATTACTAAAAAATTTTAGCTAAAGATACTTGAAGTGTTTTTCTTTTTTATTTATGATTTGATTAGCAAAACTTTTTAAATTTTTAGATGCAATAAGAAATTTTTTTATTACAAATCCTCAAAATTAACAGCTTAAAGTGTCTGTGATGTTTTTTCATGTGTATTATTTTTCAACTATCTCATTTTTTTATATTAAATTTTTATAATTAAGGTGTAAAAAACTATTTATCTAAGTTTAAACTTTGCAAGTATAATCATTTATTTGCAGAATTGCAGTTTAATGAAAATAATTTCACCATCCTGAAATAAAAATTAAGGAAAATGTTATATCTATATAAAAAAAATTATGAGCTCTTACAACTAAGTTTTAATCATTAATTTTTATTAATCTGATAATTATAATTGTGATTCAATAAATTATAATAGTTCGATTGATAAAAATTAAATATGAAAATTTGGTTGTAAAAATTTGTAAATATATTTTTCCGAAAATATTGAATATTTCTCTTAACATTATTATAAGAATTTCTTTTACAATTCAGTAACTTAAAAAAGAAAAAAGAAAAAAAAAGATTGCTTGCTGTTCATGGTTGCTACAGGCTGGACGGTGTAACAGTAGTGCCAATATCTCTCTTCTGATAGCATCAAACGGATCAAGGTGTGCTGTACCCACAACCCAGTGTTTTGTCACTGTCGAAAACAAAATTCAGAACATAAAACGTCGGATTTTGATTACAAAGGTACTACAGCAGCATGAGCGTCATCGACATTCTCACCAGAGTTGACTCGATTTGTAAGAAGTACGACAAATACGACGTCGAAAAGCAAAAGGATTCCAATTTGTCCGGCGACGATGCCTTCGCCAGACTCTACGCCGTCGTCGACGCCGACATCGAGGCCGCGCTTCAGGTTACATCGTGATCTTCCTCCTCTCTATAGTTATTTTCCTTCAATTTTGTTTGATTGTATCAGAAACTCGCATGGATACAGAGTTATAGGGGAATTTGTGCCCTAATTGATGAAAAGATTTGGAATTTGAGTTTTTTTTTTTCCACTCCCAAACTTGTGTAATAGTATGTGGAGTCAATTTTGTGTAGAAAGCAGAAACCGCTTCCAAGGAGAAAAGTAGGGCATCTACTGTAGCGATCAATGCTGAGATTCGTCGTACCAAGGCTAGGTTGCTCGAGGAGGTACCGAAGTTGCAGAGGTTGGCTGTGAAAAAGGTTGGTTCTTTGCTTTCTCTCTTACTTCTACTATCCTTTGAAATTGTGTTTCTTTTTTTTTCTTTTTTCTTTTTGTGAGGTGGGGATTCTATTGATTTTATGAACTTTGTTATCTGCGTGTTTTGGATTTAGGTTGGAATGGTGAATTCCATTCTATACTTATGATATCTGTCTTAGCTCTGATTGATTGAATTCGTATTGTAATTGTGAATTGTCAATAGTATTGTAGCTGACACTTTCAGCTGTAGTGAAGAACAAGTTGATGAAATTACCTAGTTAGAGAGATCTAGCTAATGACATGCTATCTGAAAAGATCATTTATTTAATATACTTGAAGAGTTCTGTTATAAAATTTGACAAT
Organism: Gastrolobium bilobum; assembly: GCF_033153095.1. NCBI lineage: Eukaryota > Viridiplantae > Streptophyta > Magnoliopsida > Fabales > Fabaceae > Gastrolobium > Gastrolobium bilobum. Next base: position 33,192 of record NW_026899561.1, read on the forward strand.
GAGAAAGACAGTGGAAAAAAAAAATCCTACTTCTTCTTTTACCAGTGCACCTATCCATCTAGGAATGGGGATATTTTTTGTTGCTCCTGTATGTATTTCTGATTATTTGAGAAAAATCTGACTTATTTCGTTTGGCGTGTATGTCCTATCAATTGCTTGATTGTCGTTTTTTCACACTTGGTAAATTACTGGCAAGCAAATGTTCAATATTAGTGACATTATACATTTGTCCAATGCATGGTACAATTTGGATTCACAGGTAAAGGGACTTTCATCACAAGAATTTGCTGCCCGTAATGATTTGGTTCTTGCTTTGCCGGATAGGATCCAAGCTATCCCAGATGGGACCCCTGCTGCACCCAAACAAACTGGAGGTTGGGCAGCTTCTGCCTCACGTCCTGAAATTAAATTTGATTCAGGTAATTGAAGTTATCTGTGTCTCGTACTGATATAATTATAGCAGCTGATGAATGGGGGGCATTTTAATTAATGGTCTCAATTCATTCCTGTGTATCATGTCAATTACAGATGGGCGATTTGATGATGAATATTTCCAACAAACTGAAGAAACAAGTCAATTCAGGCAGGAGTATGAAATGCGTAAAATAAAACAGGCAAGTCACATTTAGACAGTTATAACCGGAGGGAGACGAGATTTTTTGGTGCTGTCTTTTGCATGATATACATGTTGAATGTTACCCAGGCAATTGTTTCAAATCTAATTATATGAAACATTTTTAGGATCAAGGTTTGGATGTGATTGCTGAAGGATTGGATACTTTGAAAGACATGGCACATGATATGAATGAGGTCAGATTCCTTGTGTTTGTCTTTCTGCCTCTCTGTGTGTGGTTTTTTTCACTTTTAAGTTCATTATTTATGGGCCAAATGCAGGAAATGGATAGACAAGTTCCACTGATGGATGAGATTGATACGAAGGTGAGAATCATCGATAACTGCTTGTGCCCTGAAGCCATAAAACTTGGAAACTAAGGGTATCTTTGGTTTGTGGAAATGTTTTCTATTTCCATTTTCTATTTTCACTAATAATTACAAAAATGCCACCTTGCTTTCAATTTGTTTCTTATTTTCAAAGATTTTGTACAGGAAATAGTGAAAACAGCATCACCGTTTCCTGTACAAATATTTGAAAACAGGAAACAAAGTGAAAAAAGAGGCACTTTTGTAATCATTAGTGAAAACAGAAAACATTTCCTCAAACACACCCTACTTTTCAAAACTGGAGTTAGGAAGTTGAAATTAATATGAGATATTGTTTTTTGTTGTCTTTACAGGTGGACAAGGCATCCTCAGACCTTAAGAATACCAATGTTAGACTTAAAGACACGGTGAACCAGGTTATACAACTGCAACTCTTTCAGTCTTAGATTTCCGTCAATTTCCGGTTGCATCAGTGATAGATTTCCTGTTGAATCTTACGTGATTTTTGGTTTTTGTCCAGCTTCGATCCAGTCGAAACTTCTGTATTGATATTGTTTTGTTGATTATAATTTTGGGAATTGCTGCCTATTTGTACAAGTAAGGCTCCTATCTCTTTTCTAAAATTAAAAAAGATGTTCCAACCATTTCTCTTTTCTTGTGGATTTCAAGCCCAGTTCATATTCTGGTCCTGCCTTATGTGGCTCTTTTTGATATGAAAAGTGGAAATCTGCCTTAAGTGTATCTGTGTGGGAAATTTAAGGTCCATGTTTAAATCATTCGTCATTAAGTGGGTGACCTTAAGCTGCATCTTAAGTTAGAAAATTAGGTGTGTGGTTTCTTAATGAAAGCATTCAACACATTTTCCTGTTATGGCAATGCAGCCTTTGCTGCAGAAATTAATCTCATTATGTTTCCTCGCTAGTATGGCAACTTTGCTAAGTTTCTGAAATGCAATTCTCATTATGTTTTTCTTTGCGATCCATATCAACATATCCTTTATCACTAAAACAAATCATAACATCTTTCCCTTACTGGCTAACTCTACTACAATTCTCTGATCTAATGTTGGAGAAGTTTTGGTCTGCATTAATTGTGATTATGGCATTCCTTTGAAATTAGAGGAGCATATATTTTTAATCTAAGGCTTTATTTTCTCCATGTGGGTGGAGGAGTCCAAAGTTTTATATAAGCCCACAAAGTTTAGTATATTTTTGTTGATAAATATTTCACTAAACTCTTGATGATGATCTAGTTAATACGAACAATGTACCAAATACTTGTTTTATTTTCCACTCCTGGTGTACCACATAAGAACTCGTATACTAAGACTAGAACTTTCTTTTGAAATGGTTATTTGCCAACTTACGGTTAAATGGGCCAAATGAATTTCTGAGAAATTGGTAACACACTGACAGATTAAAAAGCTTGACTATATATGTAAGATCATATCCATGTAGTGAGAGGGATCATAAATCTTTTGATTTGTTAGCCTTGGGGGTTGTCTTTTGTATTTTCCATGTCTTCCCTTATATCCTCTCTTTTAAATATAAAAATAAAAACTAGAGTATGAATCAATTTTCAAATGCAATTTTGTTGAAATATATTGTGTCCTGTCTGTACTTAAAATTTGGATATTATCCATTTGAGGCACTGTTAATTGGAATCTTCAAATTTCTGACGTGGTAGCTTTTAGTCTCTTTCCTGATAGCATGGGTGAGATCTTTAATATCATCGCATGTGTTTCATGGCGGTGTTTACTAGTCTTTTTTGTTTTGTTTTACTTCTTGAGATACCTTTCTGACTTGCTGTGCTTTTGTTGCAGTGTGCTAAAGAAATGATACGGCATACAAGGCCGTTGGATCTATTCGTGTGGCTTACCTGTATTTATTTTATTTTCTTGAGAATATCGTGTCTATTTATATAAATTTTATTTTTTGTGAATTTTTCCTGTCACTTGAGAGATACATTTGTCCTTTATAAACAGACTCGGTATGCCGTTATGTTATATGCCGAGTAGTTTATATATTTTTGGTATGTGTTGACACTGAATCTGGCTCTTGTATTATATGCCCATCTTTAAAAACTTGTGGAACGTACTGATTCAATGTTCTCGTAGAGGATTTCACAATTTACTATTATACAAATAATCTATTTTAATTTGGAGCAGAAGAGAGGACGAGGTTCGGGAGGTGAAATCAAATGGAAATTAGCGAGCTAAAAACATGAGGAAAAAAGAAAGATAGAACCGATTATTATACAATCAATTTTTCTGTATTTTTTTGGGCCTGCGATCTTTGTTTCCGACTTTAAAATCATGTGATCTGTGAAGAAATCCATGGCATATTTCCATCGCATATACAAACAATCATTTTTTTATATGAATTTAGTGTCAGCAAGTCAAGAATCGGTCTACATGATGTGTGATTTAAGAAATTTTGTCACTAGTTTCAGTTAAAAAGCAATTATCAGTTGATAATCCCCCTCCCCCCAATCTTTTTTTTTTTAAGCCCAATCCTAAATGGTCAACATCTCTTTTGAATCTATTTGAAAAATAAAATTTCCAAAGTATAAACTACAATGTTGGACATCTTCTTAAGGCCCCAACTACGAGGTGTTGCCTTGCTTCCTATACTCCTAAATCTTCGCCATGTTGCCGGCCAATGATTCATTGCTTGTCCACTTAAAATACATACTAATAGTGAAATTTTCGGGTGCGAGATTGCTGCTGAGCTCATCCACTACCCATATAAGATATTCTCTATAACCTTCAAAGCACGTACACGGTGTTTGAAAAAAAAATTGCGTCCAACACGGATACGCTTGGACACGCGTCCAACACGCGGTTTGAGGACACACGGTCAACTCTCCGACACATTTTTTCGACACGCGGTCAATGCTCGGACACGCTCGGATACCTTTTTTTTTTAATCTTAATTTTATTTTGTTAACTAAATATAAAAGAAAAAATTTATAAATTAATTTTTTTCTGTTATGAAATTTGACATAAAAATTTAACAAAGTACGAAAAAATATTTATATTTATGTTTATATTTATGTTATAAAATTTAAATATTTGATTGGTTATATGACTTATTATGGACTCTTATATGTATTAAATATAAATTATATTATATATATTAAAAATTTTATTTAATATCAAAACGTGTCCCAACGTGTCGAAATATGACATTTTTTAGAATTAACGTGTCGGCGTGTCGTGTCGTGTCTCGTGTCCGTGTCCGTGCATCATTGCCTATAACCCTCCAGGATACAGACAACTGAGACAAGTAGCAAAATGGTAATTGTTTTTCAAGTTTCTCCTGACTCTTTAGCTTCGTAGTTAAAACTACTCTTCATACATTTAAATTCCTAGCTTTTAAACCACACAAGGCAGGAACAAAAGTAAACTCCAATTCCAAGGCATTATTTCCAAAATCCTACACCGTACTACAATTTTATACTGATATTCTTAATTGAAAAGTTCAAGTTACAAAGCGGTGGCGTAGTTTTAAATACATGCATGACTTTTTTTTGTCATTTTTGATTCGGTACCTTGAAATTAACAACACAAATCCAAACAGCCTTCACAGTTCACAGTAACGCTAGTTGTTTTAGAATGCACGAAGTTTTTAGTGCAATGGATTTTCAGTACTTACAAATAACGCCTTTATCTATCATGACAAAAAGAAAGAATTTCAAAAAAATATTTCAATTTCCATAAGTTTATTTTGAAAATACAATACAATCAACAACTCAGTAGCATTATGATGGCACTTTATTCTTCAAGCTATCTCTCATATATTACCCTATACACACAGCTGAAATAATATCCTATAACAAAGTATGCAAATGCCCTATGCTTTTTCAGCTATGTACATTCCTACGCACAGAAAAGAATAATCACACTGTACAAATATGAAATCAAATGCATTCTTGCTTAGTTACATATATAGAATTCACTTTCCATCCATCCCATGCAGCAGCTACATATGCACACGAACAAGCATGTCCATATACACTAAAACGACTCATGTATATCCCGTGAAGGCTAAGCCATTAAGCTCTTGAGGTTGTATAATGGAAGTCCAATGCTCAAAGTTGTTGAAATTGTACCCTTTGCTTACATCTATTTCAAGTTTTTGCTTTCCATCATCAACTTCTTTCCTTAGTATTTTATTGAGGGGAGCATAAAGGTCCAACTGATTTTCTTCAATGGCTTTTCTCTTCAGCGGATTAAAGAAGCCCTCAGCTGCAGATGCTAAGAACTGTGCTCCTACTATGTTTAAGTTGTCTTCATGCAATGAAGCATATTCTTTTATATCATCATTACAACAAGAGCGTGAGCTTGAGGCCATTCCAATGGAATTAGGCAGAGTACTCTCAGAAGCCAGAATATAAGGTAACATTGGATATTCATTCTGCAGAGAGATTTTGACTGGTTCAAGATTAGAGTTCTCATTCATTTGTTGAAAGTGGCTTGTAATTGGTTCATAACTAAGTTCATTTGAATCTTCCCAAATGCTTCTTGGGTTGCTGATTTTTTGTCGAACCCGGCATAGCACCCATTCATCCAGCTGAAGCACAAGGAGAAAAACAAAAAAAAAAACAAGAAATTGTCAAAACTTCATATATACATAAACCATCAAATTTTTTGGAAGATGAAAAATTGAACTCATGCTCATTAATTGACCTACTCTCATAGACCTTCTTTGCTTGGAATTCAAGATCAATGAATCATGCAACCTATACTCGTGCATGATCCAGTCAGTTTTAGATCCTTTGGGTGGACGTCCCTTGTAGAACACAAGGGCCTTCTTCACTCCAATGCTCTTCATTCCACAGGAAGTAAGAATAGGTTTGTCAGTCCCAGTAGCCTTCCAATAACCTGAACCAGCTGCTCTGTTAGGCCTCACTCCATTGGGATACTTTCTGTCTCTAGGAGTAAAGAAATACCATTCATCCTCCCCAAACAATGCTTTACCTGTTGAAAATGAAAAGCTAGCATTCTTTTAGTAACTATCCCTTTAAAAAAAACAAAAGCACTCCCCGTTAAACCCCGACTAGCTAGGGAGTGTGGGGTGAGGACAATCCTTGTATGCAGTCTTATCTTTGCATATTTGCAAAGAGACTGCTTTTCAGGTTCGAACATGTGACTTTTCAATCACATAAGAGTAATTTTACCACTACTTCACGCTCGTCCTCTCCTTTAAGAAAACAATGAAACAAAATTCTAAATCAGTGCAAGTGTTAACACAGACTTGGGAGCTCCCATGGATTATTCTTGTAAAGATCTATTTCAGCTATGAATGAAGCTGGAAGGGGAGATGAAGTCACTTTGTTTCTCAGATAGTGAACAATGAGCTCCTCATCAGAAGGGTGGAATCTAAATCCAGGAGGGAGTTGGATTTCTAAATTAGGATCTTTGTCCATGAAGATGAAGGAATAATTCCCACGGAGGAACTTAGGAAATGTATCAATCAGTTTCCAGATATTATCGATCAAAATGGTTGTAAGCTTGAAATCACTGTGCATGGGTTATATATAAATGTTGTTTAGGTCATGCAGAGAGTGACAATTATCTGGTAATATAATACTAGGTAGGTTAGAATGCATTAGGTAGGTGTGTGGGAAAAGATATGACGAAAGCAACTCATTTGTCTCATTTGATATCCAACATTCTTCAAAGGCCATCCATATAATTTAATCAGCATGGTTGCTTTGCAATTTAGACAAAAGATTGAGTTCTGTGGGGTCACCAAAATCAGGTTTGAACAACAGCTTAGTTTGAAACTTTAACAACAAAGTTTGTCAATTTTCTGCATTAAATTATCTAATATTTGTAAAACAAATTGCTTATCCGGCCGCCTGAAGTTGCAGATGATATAGATGCATTTCAAAATTATAATATATGCTAGTTATTGACCAGCTGATTGTAGATTCATAGTACTGTCAGGGGAAATGGCATCAATGTGATGGCGCAGAGTTCATCATGTTAGCTAGACAGCGTGCCTAATTACAGAGGCTTATACTTAATTCTAATTTTATAACAAGTTTTGATTATTTAATCCTAAAATTAAGGAGAAACATCTGCTGATGTAGCTATAATAATCTGGCTACCTGATTTTAATAAGAGGAGATAATTTCAAGTAGGATTATTTTTTTTGTGGTAAATATCAAGTAGGATTATTTTATCCCCTTATAACTGCATTTTGCGAAATACGTAGTTATAATATTAAGTTTTTTTTCTTTTCCTCTCTTCAAAATCTTGTCGGCTAGAGTGGAGAGAGAAAAAAAAAGCAACTTTTATATTAGGAAAAAGTTCACCAATGTCCCTGTGGTTTGTTTCAGAATCATCTATGCCCCTGTGATTTTTTTCTATCACATATGACCCTGTGATTTGCAAAAGGGTAAGTTTTTTTATCACATATTTCCTGTGGTTTTTTATTTTTTACAAAGCACAGTGATATATGTGATATAAAAAAATCACCGGGACATAGGTGATTCTGAAGCAAACCACAGAGGCATTGGTGAACTTCTTTCTTTATATTATAACTATGTACTGGAGTACATAGTTATAAAAGGTGAAAGACATAAACTTATATCTTTTAAAAAGACACACACTAAACCTTTTAAGTATAAGTGGTGAAACCTCACACTAATTAAGAATGGACTGAGGATCATAGAAGTGAATGACCGATGAAATTATTCTTTTAATATTTTTAATTAAAACGTGGTGTCTAGTAGTTGAATCTACATATTGTGAATACATAATTTCATGTTCTTGGTTTCAAGAATTTGCTTTTGTTAAACTAAAATGAAAAAGTTGCAACAAAAACTGGGATTGGGATAGAGATAAACAAATGTTTGAAAGTCGATATGATAGTAACAAAAAAAAAAATTTGTTTACACGATTCTTGTTGTTGAGTATTATATATATAAAATTGAGAACGGACTAGAGTTAACTCAACTCCAATATGAGTACTTTGACTGTATAACAATACAATATTGTGATACCTTAACTGTGATAAAAAAAAAAGGAAAAAGTTAACCAGTTAGATTCCGCATTTATTAAGTTTAAAATTTGTTGTGCTTATTATCATACAAATATTAATTAACCGGTTGCAAACGGAGGCGTTACATTAACAACAATTGCCTTTTAAGTTTTAGAAAATGCTTAGGTAGCCACTACTTTCCTTAAATGTTTGGATATGTGACCATAGACGAAATGGAATGGAATCAAATTAACACACTATTAATTGAATATTTTATAATGAAATATAGGACAATTTACATTCCATGGTTTGAGAAGTGAATGAAATGATAAAGATTATTTATAAACAATAAGTTAGTTTTATCTTTTCATCCTAAATTGGAGAGCAAGAAAAATAGATATATGGGATGAAAAAGGTTCATCGGGTTTTAATCTATTTCACCCAATTTAAAACAATCTAAATTAAACAATGATAACTATGTATAAAAAAAAAAAACAATAGCTAACCTCATGCTATTTCATTCTCCTCTATTCAGTTCCTTTTCATCAATCCAAGCAAAGCCTTAAGTCCATATTTCAGGAATACCCGAAATTCACGGGAGTTCTATATTCCCACGAACTCAAAGTGAAGTGAAAACTACTCGTTTTGGTGTAAGTATACATACTTTATAAGTTCAACTTACCCTTTAAACATTATAGTGTTAATTTTGCAATTTTCCACTTTTTCCTTACTACCAAACATTCAAATAGCAGATTCTTAAGCTACCTTCATTTGCAAAATATGATAAATTTTTTGACCCTTCATAATTATGAAATTTGATCCACAATTATATTGGAACTCCGTCGTGCTGTCTGCAAATTTCGGTCCCAAAATGACTTGCTAATTCTAGGATCTCACTAACTTGATGCTTTATATTCTGGTTAACTTTTTTTTTTTTTTTTCAGAATGGTATAAAAAAAGAGGAAAGTTATATTTACGACATATTTTTTCTTATAACCATTTTTATGGCTGTTAGATCAAAATCAAATCAACGATTACAAAATGACTGTAACGCCCCGTCTACAGCCGGTTAATTAACATTCATATGATATTAAGCGCAGCACATTTTAACTTAGTAAATGCGGAAGCTTGTGGTTAACTTTTTCTTTTTTCCTTTCATATCTACTCTTTTTACATTTCGCGAACGACATTTCGTCTGTTTTTCGGACTATTGGGATTAATTCTCATCCTAGAAATTTTCACCTAATTAACAATTTATCAATATACTAAACATGCCACAAAATGAATAAACATCTTGCCTAGCCATCAACGGCTTAGGCTATCTCATAGTAATATGATCTCCATATAATATCCATAATGTTACTTAAATAATTACATCAAATAAACAAAAGAGATGCAATTAAATAAGTAACATAGACCTGAGCATGCATCACTACAACATATACAGACTAGCAACATGGCATAGACATTCTCTATGCTCTCAAAATAATGACATGGCATAAAGATATATATCTAAAATAAAACCATGCCAAATACATATCAGCATATCAATCAAATCATATTATCATGTCAAATAGTATCTCTCCTCTGGCCTCTTGCCACGCGATATCTCAACACCATCAGCTCCTGTACCTGAAATGGTAATCCGCATAACATGGGGTGAGATAATATAATTACCTCAGTAAGCTAGGGATCCTTAGAGGGCTCCTCCACCCCTAAGCTCACTTCTGGTATAATCACAGCATATAAAATATTCATGCATGCATCAGAATATGTATGACACTGTAGTGTGCAAATAATAAATCATACTGGCCAGAGAATATAACAAGTATGCATTACGCAAGAAAACATCGTCTTACAACATACCGTATGAGGAAACATCGTCTTATACTATGTATAAGAAAACACTATCTTGTGCCTCACACAAGGAAACACCATCTTGTGTAGCACACAAACATACCTACATATACTTGCAACATATAAAAAATTATTTTCAACATACTATATCAAACTACCACCCTCCCTTGGAGTTTGGAGGAACAAACGAGGGATTAACCCCAAGGACCGAAAGCTTACCTGGCAAACAACGTCCTCAAATGCGCTCCTTGTATCCAAAAGGTCACAACCAAAATATCTCACAATATCACAACCTATTCCAATTATGTGAAGACAATCAGTATATATATACTAGTTTACCACATTCAATTTTCAAGACTACACATACAAGACACCTAAACTTGATTTTGAGTCCAATTTATCGAAGTGTTCTAAATGGCGATTTCATAATTTTTCCTTTTACGAGAACTAATCCTAAGCATGTTTAACAAAGGGACTCACCTACAAATCATCCTCCAACTATTTACCATTAAATTTTCGACATTGACATATAGCCGAAAATCATAGTTTTCTATAGTGAGCTAAACGGTGATTTATTTTTTTGTCTTTCATCAAGAAGAAATCATAAGCATATTTAACAAAGGAAGCTATATCCAAATCGCTCTTTAACTATCCATACCATAACTTACCTCAATGTGAAAAATTCATAAATCTCCAACTCAAGCGAATGTGGATTCTAATCCGTGAAGATCGCTCAAAACAATGTTGGGATCAACTATACAACATGTATATACCACAAATAACCATCACAATCCATAAAATCCTCACATTTTCGTGCACTATTCATCATAAAATCTAGAATTCTTAAAATTTTATGAGAACAAGAAAAGAAAGGTGATTCCTTACCACAATATACCCAAGAATGAAGGGGAAAGCTTACTTCAAGTTCTTATGGCCTCAAGTTCCATCAAAACTCATCTTTTTCATGAAACATGAAATCTTAAGGGAAGAAGAACTCTCTACAGTGAACCCCACATGAAAATATGGGTACCAATGTGTTCCTCTCAAAATTTCTCCCAAGTTTGGCATTGGAACCAAGTGATTTCGAGGTCTCTAGCTCTCTCTATGAAATTTTGAAAATTTCGCTCAAAATCCTTTTCTATTTTCCCTTCTGTGTCGATGATGCTGGAAAAAGAAGAAGAAGTATGAAGGTTCGATAGTTTTCACTTACATAGGTTAAGTGAAATTCAACTAGATAAAGGTTTATCTGTCTATTCATTATCAAATTTTACCCAATGGACTAGAATATTTTTCTAGTCATGTTTCTATTTTTAGTTTTACCTTTCGGGCAATTTTGCCTACTCATATTTTTACCCCTTAATTGTCATTTTTAACTCATTTTTCATCAAATATGACTTTAATTCATTTACTTATAAGCTAGGGTCATTATAATGACATTAAATGAGAACCATTGATTTTTAGTTTGATCCAATAACCATGAAAGCGATTGTAAATATAACCTCTTATATATATATATATATATATATATATATATATATATATATATATATATATATATATATATATATATATATCAGAAAAATATTTATGCAGTTACTGCAGATAAGTTATTTGCATTTACTTCCAAAACGATGTCGTTTTGGGATTGAAAGATTAAAAAATTATAATTATAAAGACTGTATAACCCTAAAATAAATTAAAATTACAAAAATACCATGATTTCCATCCTAAAATGACGTTGTATTGGGTTTACTGCAGATAACTTATCTGCAGTAACTGGAGATAACTTATCTGCAGTGATTACAGAAAAAGCAAACACTATATATATATATATATATATATATATATATATATATATATATATATATATGGCAAGATCTTTTCACACTGATATAAAAATAATAAATCTTATATCAAATATTAACCATTAATTTCCGTACATATGAAATGGTAATTTATTGGGAATTAATAATTAATTAATGACTGTAACTCAATAGATCACAATCATCTTATGCACGAAAATCAACGGCTAAAATAAAGTATAAGACTTAGGGCAGGATCAATAAGTCTTACACCAAATATTAACCGATGATTTCCGTGAATCTAATTGTTGTGATTTATTGTGTCATACTCATTAATTAATTATTAATTTCTAATAAATCATAACGGTTAAATATACGAAAATCAACGGTTAAGATTAAGCGTAAGATTTATTATTCTTTTATTTGTATATATATATATATATATATATATATATATATATATATATGGGAAAAATATTTCTCTAGCAACTTGAGATAAGTTTATCTCTGGCCACCCCAAAACTACGTCATTTTATTTATTTATTTTCTTATATTAATTGATTTCCCTTTGAATGATTATGATTCCCTTTTTCTCTTTCTTCGTTTATCATCATTTATCCATCTTTGTACGGTTATGATTTAGTTGCCGAAGATAAAGTTATTTCAAGCAGCTTGAGAAATGATAAGCCATATATATATATATGTACAATCATTTCTGCAGCCGCTGTACGTGCAACAATCAAATACTTGCTATATATCTATTTGAAAGTATTAAATGCGGAGAATTATAACTAGGGGTGAAAGTGGGTTGTGCTGAGTCAAGCTTTGCCCCGAAAAGCCCAAGCCTACGCCAAAAAATTTCAATTTGGCCTGACCCAAACCTAATACGAGTCTAATTGTTAGCCTGACTTGACCCGTTTATAAAAAACAAATGGCTCAGCCTAGCCCATTAGCCTGTTAACTTTTAACTTCCAAGCAGAACCATGAATCAACTTTACAAAATACTCAAATTCTGTTAGTACTAAATCAAAACTCATAATTTTAACCTCCAGACAGAATCATGAATCACAACAAAACTCATACAATCTGCATTTAAGTCACTTTCAAAAGCAAAATACTCAAACTAAATAACGTACATTTTATCAGATCCAACAAATAAATATGTAAATTAAAATAGCTACATGAATCCAACAAACACATCATGATGTTTGTAGTAAGTATAACCTCTCCCGAAAATCTTTTAATATATTCATATACACAATCTAACATGCTAATATGTTGTTTTTCTTACATAAGAAATAAAGTAGATTTCTATTAAAATATAATTGAATATAACTAAGTTATAAATAATTGCAATTGATTAAAATTTTTCTTCAAGGCATACTTATTCTATTTTATTTTATTTAAAATAAATAATACAATATAGGTCGGTCTGTAGGCTTATAGACCAAGCCTTGTGAAAGCGGACCAACGACCTTTTTTTTAAACAAGCTTTTTCAAGGCCCAAGCCTGGCATATTTTATGAAATATACTAAGTCAGGTCTGGCATGACGTAGGCCGAGCCGTAGGCCCCTGTAGGCTGGCCCAGCCCAGTTTCACCCCTAATCATAACCATACACCTATCGTTGTTGTGCGTAAAGCGGCTGCAGAAATGATTTTACCTCTATATATATATATATATATATATATATATATATATATATATATATATATATATTACAAAGCAGGAGATTATCTTGTAAGGGCATGTTTGGTGTATAGTATATGATAAGGCCTGATAATATAAGACCTGATAGTATAAGGCCTGATTGTATAAGACCTGATTGAATTTTAATACTATACAGCGTTTGGCACGATATTAATAATATATTGTATAAGATAATATCATCTAGTATTTGGTAATGCACTGTATAATACTATATATCATAAAAATAAATATTTTTAATAAAAATATCCTTTAATAAAGAATTTATATAATTCTTCAAAAAATGTCATATGATATTAATTTTTATAAAAATTTATTGATCAGTGTGTCCAAAATATAAATTTAATTTATATAAAAAAAATTCAATATTTTTAAAATTAATATATTGAAAAATTAATTTTTATTCTAATAGATTAATATTAAAATAATATATTAATTTTTTAGAATTACATTATTGGTCAACGATGTTAATACATCAATCTCTTATCAGACCTTATCCTTCACCCTTAGGCCGGATTAAGTTATACATCGTTTTGATGTATTAAGGGATTATGTTGTATAAGCTTATACTATACGATGGTCACACCAAATAACTGAAAATGTCATAATGTATAATATAAACTTATACTATCATGTCTTATACGTCACACCAAAGAGGCCCTAAGTTACATCAAAATAATAGAGCTATTCGGTTTCAAAATAAAGACGGATATGGGGGAAGGATCCTTGTATTTGGCGTTATTCCTACCATAATCATATTGTACAAAACTCCAAGAAATAGAACATGAACGAAGGCTCGATAAGCATAATTAATAAGACCAACTTGATTATGTAATTTGGTTTCTTCTTCTTGGAACTAATCAACTCAATTCAATTTCCCAATTTTCATTCTCCCCTTAATTGACAGGCTGTAATTTGACATTTCTCTACTGCGTCACAACTATACGCCTGTACACTTCAATCAACGAAATATTAGTCCATGAAGATTGAAGAAGCCCCACTCTTCAAAGTTTTTGATTAATTTTCTTTTGGGGTGGGGGAGTGGGGATATAAGATATCTAAATCAAATCAAGTGATGGAATGATCTCGAATTTATAGAAAATTTTACACACACGTTAAGTATCTATACTGTAGTGTGTAAAATGGGAACGGATAATCTCATATCTTATTTTAATATGATATATAATATTATCCTATTGATTGACATATCAACAATTAATTTTAAGGTTATATACTTCTTCTGTCACTGCAGATGGGAAAAAGTGCAGCAACATTTATTTTTATCAGGATACGCGTCTTAATCCTGATGTGTTTATTTTTTTTGTAGGCCAGAATACGACCCCATATCTTAGTGTTAATAATTTGCTGCAACTTTTCTCATCAGCAGCGAAAGGAGAAACGACGAACCCTTAATTTTAATGACAAAACTCATAAAATAGAAAAAAGAAATCACTAACTGTTATAAGAAAATTCATTTTCATAAAAAATAAAATGTAAATAAAATATTCCAATTTGAACACCTTATATAGCAGTATAAATGATCAAACCGAGGCTTTCTATTTGTCTTGTATATAATGAATGGCGTCTAATTCTACGCCAGATTTTAAATTCTCCACGTAACGATCTGTTTTTTGTTGGGTAGACATCACGTTCCAATGGTCGTGACTCATGATCGCATTAGTTCCTCTATGATTTTGATCTCCGTTGAAGTCATCTCATGTGTCGTGACTACGCCAACTGTCCAAGTTTGAAGTTCAAGCACGTTTAAAGTAACACCCTTAAATTCAATCATAATTAAATTTTAGAGAAAATAATTCTATGACTAAAGATAAAAAAAAGATTATTTAGAAATATCGCATATATGTTATAATTCAATATTTATATCTTTCACAAATCTCCTGTAATTGACGTGAAAGTTGGATTTCATAAAAAAATAATTTAAAATTTCAAAAGTTTGGACTTCTACACAACATATATACATGTTTAAACTACTCATAATCAAAAAGTTTTTTTTCCCGTTAATTATAGCAACAGCATACACTAATCCTTATTCGGGTTGGGCCTGAGAAATCACACTCTGGTTAGTTGCTGTGATATAAAAACAATTTTAAAGAGCGATTTTGAAAATAAACGTACGAGATCCATGACAAAATGCACATCGTCGCATGATTATTAAGTGATTTTACAGTCACTTTTATCTTTCAGATATATATATATATATATATATATATATATATATGAGGAAGGATATACTTACCACAAAAAAAAATTACAAATTTTAAAATCAACTTAATCACCGTTGATTTTTGTCAATCTAACGATTATCATTTATTAAAAATTATTGGGTCGTATTTATTATTATTATTAATTCCAATAAATGATAACCGTTAGATTGACGAAAATTAACGATGATTAGATTGGTGGTAAAGGTTGTAAAATTTTTTGCTGGTAAGTATATTTTTCCCCTATATATATATATACACAGATAAATAAACATCTATATTATTTTTTACAATTTCTCATCAATAGGTTCTGGTATGGAATGTTTGAAAATTTCAACCGTCTTTCAAAACACTTAGGATTATCCAATTTTTGGGTAAAAATTTCAAACAAATATTAAGTTTAGCTCTAAACAACTTGAGGTGCTTAACTTTTATTTTAGAGATTGACTCACCAAGATTTAGAACAATTAGCCTGATTTTTTCTATTCCGCTTTTTTGTGTTGTACTTTTTTTTCACGATAATTTAAGTAGCAAAAGAATCGAATCAATAATAAAAGCCATGAATTCTACCACCAACAAATATTTATACTGGCACAGAACTAGAGTCTTTGAAAAACTTGCACTAAAACGCGTTTTGAGATAATAACCCAGATCTATTTACAATTTGCAAGCGAAGACCAAGCATAATAAATTGAAGGGAATTATAGTTTATAAACAAAGCATTCGATATCTGTAGCTTGTGGGGAAGAGGGGGAATCCATAGAAGGGATAGATGACAGGGGTGTCGTTATCTGGTCGGATATATATAATATATTTTTATATTGCACCTCTCATTTCCATTCCTTTCCCTGGCCCTACCTTCAAATCAAACAGAGTTCTTGTGCATTCGATCTAATTAAGTTCTAATTAATTATATAATATTATTTATTTGCACATGGGGTTTTGAATGTATACTCTTGTGAATGTGTGTGGATCGAGCATTGGATACTGAAATGGGGATATGAGGAAAGATACAATATTCATTGGATGAGAAGCTCCAAATGCGTGAAGCCAAAAGCTGTTTAAATGTCTCTAATTATTATAGCAAAACACAATAAGTTTTCCACTAAATTAATTATGTTACCTTTTCCTTTCCCCCATTTAACTATGGGGTTTGATTTTCTCATGTTAAATGAGAATTCAATTCTCATGTTGTAGAGATAAAAAACATGTAGGACTCTGTTAGAAAAAATTATATGTAGGACGCATGTCAGCACGGAAATCGAAAGGTGTGTAGGAAAATTTGAATTCTCATATTAAATGAGAATTATAAAACCCTTTAACTATAACGTATAGAAGTTGTAGCCCTCTGAATATAATGTTGTCAAACAGGTTAGAAGTAATATATAAAAGGGTTTTGTATCTATAATTTAACATGACCACAACAACTTTCCTACACACACAACATTTTGTGGGACCCACAATTTTTGAAACCAAAAAAAAAAAAAAAACTCTGGCACGCAAAACGAATCTCTATAACATAACACAATCACTTTTCCTACAACATAACTCTTATTAAACCCTATATAAAATCATTATCGTGGTGTTTACTATATAGCTTGAGCTGAGATGATTGTTTAATACGATATCATAATCTCTTTAACAGGAGACTTTTACGTGAGGAGACATATTAGAGAAGTAATATATAAAACTATTAAGGTTAACCTTACTTAATAGCTTGAGTTTTTAGATAAGATACTTGGTTACTTTGTGTATTATTCAAACAAATTAAGTCTAAAGAGCTCGCTTGATAGGGAGAGCTTTGCCCTTTTTGTGGTTCTGTCCGACTCGACCAGATTAATCGAATATAATTGATCAACCGGTGAAAAATTCTAAAAGATAATAATAATAATAATAAAGTACAGAGGTAGGAATTAAGTATTGCCACAGGAATTCACTAGTGGGGTAGCTGAGAAATATATTTACCAGTGATAAATTGCACTAGTGAAAGTCTTTATTTAGATTAACACAAATTAATTAAGTAGCTACTGAAGCTTCAAATATATTATGTTACTATACAAGTTTGGTATCGAAAGAGACAGGCGGCTTCAACTGGGGATGACGACGGAGTAGCGATTAAAAGTGCTCTAGCCTTTTCTAAACCATTAATTGCCACATTTGCACGCCTACCAAACAAGGTAATAGCTTAGAAATCTAACTCTGGTTGTTGGACATTAAGGCCACAAAAATGGGATTATATGCCAAAATAAGCACTCACACTTCAACTGGCTATAGCTATATATATGAATTAAATATGATCATATTCTTCCATTCTTCCTTTGAGCATGTGGATATAAATTAAGATGAGCACCAATAAGAAGGATGGTCCTCCTATAACTGCATATAACTAATCACTTAGTAGCTAGGTTTGTGCATATTAGGATGGTATAAAGGCTCATGATCACCATCTCCCCATATACCCCATTGCAGGGAAAGTCAAGTAGTAGTGTAAGGACCAAATCCGTGAGGCTGCTCGAACGATCTATAAACGATCATTTATAGAATAAAAATTCATCATCCTTCGGAGACACTTGGTGCCCTACATAAATGGAAAAATAGTCCTCATATTAAACTTAGTAGTAGTGTGGTTAGTTGAGGTGGGAAAAGAAAATGTCATCAATACTGTTACTTGCGATGGCAAATTACAAAGTTGTTCACAGGAGACACATACTTAGGGTTGTTGGAAATTTGACAAAAAGTTATTACGAGGAATTCAAATACATAATTCTTCAAAGCCAAGTAATCTTTAATTAATCCCGTGGAATCATACACACGCATAAAACTCGGATTATATATAGGGTTGCTTAAAAAAATTATTACTCTCTACATTAGATTGCAGTGTGTTAATTTCTTACAGAGGTGTAACGTTGTGCAGTTATTTGTGTAATGCATAAGTTCGATAGTCTTCTAAAAGGTTTTTTCACCGAAAAAGAAGAATGCGAAATAATTATTAGATATAGAGTAACTAGATTTAGAATATCTATTTGAATTGACTGTAATAATCAATTGCACATGACATTACCAAGAATTTTAGCGGTACAAAAGAAAGAGAAAAAAGAGAAAATATGACTCACAAAACCACATGGGCCAATGATTATTAAGTATTATCTTGGCTTCGTGGTCATCTACTTATCATCAATTATGGGAGTGGAACTTAGGTAAAATGTCTTTATCACTCAATAAAAGACCTCATATCTATTCTTCAGGTCATGTTTAGTTGGGAAGATTCGTTCTCTCTCTCTATCTATCTATATTTATATATAATTAATTATTTTTCATTGTCACCCAAAACTATATCATTTTACATATTTATTTTCCTTATCTAATTGATTGGAAATAGATATTATATTTCTCTTTATTCCTTTATCATCATTGATCCACCTGTATATGATTATGATTCCCCGACTGAACAAATCCTTATATTAAGGAACTTGATATTCGATTAACCCATATATATATGGGACACATCAACTTGCAATAAGAATAATAAGTATTAAATCAAATCTTAATTGTTGATGTATGTTAATCTAACGGTTGTAATTTATTAAAAATTAATAATTAATTAATGATATAATCATTAGATACATGAAAATCAACGGTTAAGATTTAATATAAGATTTTTTTTTTGAAAATATTCCAATCGGTTCATTGCTTCGCAACTAATCCTTTCGGGGCGGGTCCATGATTAAGGCTTTAAATTCCTCCCAAAGGTGGAATACTGAGGAGATTCGAACACATGCTCTCACCCCCACCTGCTTAGCTCCCATGCGCCAACTGAACTTCCACCTATGTAGCACCGATACTGACACGGGACACGTGACACGATACGACACAACACTCTGACACGTTAATTCTAAAAAATATTAGATTTCGACACGTTAGGACATCTTTTGGTATTAAATAATATTTTTAATTTATGCAGTGTATATTATATTTAATATTCAATAATTTAACAAAAAAATGAAACTAAACTTATAATATTCATCAATTTTGCAAAAAAACATAATATATCTCAAATATTTATATTAAACTTAATAAAATGGTAATCGTAATCCAACAAATGTAATAGTTGGAATTAAAAACTCAACGCAACGCAACCTTTGACCTTTTTTTGAATTTCTATAATGCGTGTTAGAGTGTCGGGGAGTGTCGGAAAGTGTCGGACACGACACGTCAGAGTTTTTGAAGTGTCGGTGCTTCATAGGCTTCCACAATTTGGATTAATATAAGATTTATTATTCTTACACTGGTATAAATTAATCATATCCATACATATATATATATGTATATATATATATATATATATGGGTAAAGGATTTCTCTAGTCTCCGGAGATAAAGTTATCTCCAGTGAGCTCAAAACGATGTCGTTTTTGGGCGAAAATCAAAATATTTTTGTAATTATAATATATTGCAGGGTTATATTAGTCTTTATCATTATAATTTTTTAATCTTATAACTCAAAACGACGTCGTTTTGAGCTCACTGAAAATAACTTTATCTCCGGTGACTGGAGAAATACTTTCTCATATATATATATATAGATATCTTCTTGTACCAGTATAAAGATAAGAAGTCTTACATTAATTAATTAATTATTAATTTTTGATAAATTATAATTGTCATATGTGTACATCCAGTCTTAAGTGTCGATATGTGTATATCTAACGGTTGTTATTTATTGGGTCTCAACCATTAATTAATTATTAATTTTCAATAAATTATAATTGTCATATGAGTACAAATCAACGACTGATAAGAAGTCTTACATCTAATCTTAACCGTCGATATGTGTATACCTAATGGTTGTTATTTATTGGGTCTCAACCATTAATTAATTATTACTTTTCAATAAATTATAATTGTCATATGAATACAAATCAATGACTAAGATTAGGTGTGAGATTTCTAATTTTCACACTGGTGTAAATCGATAATGGCATATATACATAATGTCATATATATATATATACATATTCTTACACCGGTGTAAAAATAAGAAGTTTTATATCAAATCTTGATCATTTATTTACTTGCATTCAATGACTTAAATATTCAATAAATCAGAACCATTAGATATAAATAAGATCAATGATCAAAATTAAGAGTGTAACTTGCACAGATATAAAATGATCCTGATATATATATATATATATCATATTGTTCACAACGTGATACAAAGAAACTCCTAGCTTTTGAAATTAAAATGAACGGTATGAATCATCGAGTTTTTCAGGAATATATAAGAAGGAATAGTCATAGTTTATCTTAACAAACCTGAAAAGAAACGATCACCGATGCTGTCTATTCTTATTACTTAAATTGATCAGTTGAAGTAATTAACATCACACACACGCATTTAACGGTTCACAGTCGACACATGTCCTTATTTAGGACGCTGATGGGAACAACTACTAGCCAGGGCCAGGGCTGCAAACTAAACATTTTAGTGTAACGTCGTCGTGGTGACCAAACAATACGAGCATATTCCCAGACATGTTTCGTGTCAGTCTAACGTAAATGTAAGTAACTGTATACACCTACGTACGTACGCTAGCTCGTACTTTTTTTTTTTGGGTATCCTACGCTAGCTCGTACTTAATTACTATAGTAACAACTAACACTTAACTCGGTGTGCGACATTTTATTGACCTGTTTGTACATGTAAGCGCAATAATGAGCTCATCATTGTATATATATTTTAAAATTTTCAATAATGGTATTCATATACTAATTTTCTTATGTTATTTCTATACAACTTTTGTAAAAGAAAAAACATACAGTTTAGCCTAATTCTTTTCTTTTCAAAATAGAAAAAATGAAAAATAATAATAATTGGTATGTGAATATTATTGTCCTTAAATTTTAACCTTTTATTTCAAAAAAAAAAAGGGGGGAAAGAAAATTTTATATTTTTGGGTTGTACCATAAAAAATGTGTGAAAACGAAGAGTAAAAAACATTTATAGTACAAAAGATCAATCGATGGCACTTTTTGGGATGATGGACGGTGCAGATAGGACCCCACAGCTCAATTTTCTGGGCCTCTAGGATGACTCTGACAGAGACATAGTATCACGGACGGTCCTATCACTTTGCTTTGGGAAAAGAGAACCCCAACTACTGGCCCACTATATAGTATATTGACCCCACACATGAACTTTCTCTCTCTTGCATACAGTTTCACCCGTGTCTGCGAGTGTATGAATGCATCTCTGACTCTGACCTGATAGTCTCTCGCATGCTAAAAAGGAGCACTCACTGTAATTATGGGTTAATCATTCAATACCTGCTAAAGACTCTTGTAAAGGTAAGTAACTTTTCTGTTACCCCTCGTTCTCAACAACCCTAGCATCATTTTAACCTTTATTTCTTCCCTTCCCTACTACGTGCACAAGCACAATCCTTTTTATATGTACTTGTAATGATACTATTAACATATGCATACATTAATGTAACTGTATTAACTTCTCCCTAAGGTTTAGTTTTTAGTTCTTTAAAGCCTTCTTTACAAAATTTCGGTTTTCTAAGCAAACAGTTGGAGTTTCTGCTCAAATATGCTCTACTATAAGATAATCCCCCTACGCATTTCGATCCTCTCATAAAAAAATTAGTCATATTATTTTATCAAAATCATTCATTTAAAATTTATATTTTTTTTCTTTATTATCTCATCGTTAATCGTTAACGAGCGATTGTAATCAAATAATATGATAATTTTTTTACACGAGAGAGGATCCAAATCCTCTCCCTACACATTCAAATTTCTGATTTACTAGACAAAAGGCAAAAAAATGCAGCTCACTCTCCCTCAAACATGGAAAAATCTTCAATACTATTGATGCACTAATATTCAGTACATCGGTAATTCATTTATTCTAAGATACGTGGGTGGATCTGCACAAATTTCTAAGATTTCAGGACGTGGCTACATGTTCAGTGCTTCAGTTACATTGAAGTTTTGTTCCTCAAACACACACACTCGTCCACAGAACTGCCAGTGTTTGTATCTGTTTGAGAAATTTGTCGTCCGTTTGTGTACGTCTGTAACTGTGAAACAGTGAAAGAGAGTGTGTACGTATACATGTGGTGGCCCATTAAAGACTATGGCTGACCGTCCATTTTAGGATATACGCTAGAGTAAATAATATATTTGTTGTGAATAACTGTTTAAAATCAAGATTATTGTGATATATATATAAATCAAATAATGTAAAAAAAAAAAATTGTAATATCATTCATTTTTGTCTTCATTTTGTGTTGTGGAAAAAATTTAGTGGGTGACAAAATTTTAGATATTTGTATTGTCTTGAAATTTTTTTTCATAACATTGTTCATACTAATTGAACAATTAAATAAATCAAGTATAATCTTAGTATCCATGAGAGCAAAGACAGCAAGAGCAAGCGAGAAAAGAGAGAGGGAGAGCTCGGAAAAATTAAAGTGCTAACATATTATATATAGCCATGTCATGGTTATATGGGCTTTTTGGTTTTATCTTTCATATGTAAATGAAATCAAAAAAAGAAACTAGACTACACCAGGTTGAAGCTCTTATACATATATACTATATAGTTTATTTTTCAGGGGTTAAATACTTTTGATTCGATTCAAGTTTCGTGTATGGCTTATTCTTGTCTTTTTCGTCAATAGCCAGCCAGTCTCTCTTACAGAACTTGGGTAACCTCCAAAAGGTTTTATGTTAATTTCTTGGCTTTAGCTACTCTAAAACCTTTGTTTTCTTTCTTGTACTGTCTGAAACCTTTGAAAGCTAGCTGTTTTGCTAGAAGCAAACCATTCCAGTATAGCTACTTTTCTTTTTATAATATGCAAATGATTCCCAGTGACCCCTTTTCACTATCCACAAACACAAACCCTAACCCTAATCCCCCTCCAACCACCAAGAAGAAGAGAAATCTACCAGGAACACCAGGTCATATGAATTAACTTAAAAACTTTATTCTTTTTTGGATGATAAGTATATTTTGTTATTTCTTTTTTTTTTTGTTTCAAATGGGTTTTGAATTTGTACTAATACAGATCCAGATGCCGAGGTCATTGCTCTTTCACCAAAGACACTCATGGCCACGAACAGGTTCATCTGTGAAATATGCAACAAAGGGTTTCAGAGGGATCAGAACCTTCAGCTTCACAGAAGGGGTCACAACCTTCCATGGAAGCTACGACAGAGGTCAAACAAGGAGGTGCGGAAGAAGGTATATATCTGCCCGGAGAAGACCTGCGTCCACCATGACGCCGCCAGAGCACTCGGCGACCTCACCGGAATAAAGAAGCATTTCAGCAGAAAACACGGCGAAAAGAAGTGGAAGTGTGACAAGTGTTCGAAGAAATACGCAGTCCAATCTGATTGGAAAGCTCACACCAAAACTTGTGGCACTAGAGAATATAAGTGTGACTGTGGCACCCTCTTCTCTAGGTATATATAATTGATATCTTTTTTTTTTTTTTTCCTTTCTCAGCAATCTTTGTTTCTATTGTAGATAACATAAATGCTTATATATGTGCAAGTTATAGTCTAAATGATTACAAAATTAATGAGGAATTTCATTAAACTTTGCACAGGAAAGACAGCTTTATTACCCACAGAGCATTTTGTGATGCCTTAGCTGAAGAGAGTGCGAAAGTCACTTCAGTTGCTACAACAAATCTAAGTTTTAAGAGTGAAGAGACAACTGTGGTGAATACACAGCCTGATTTGGCTCATGGATTTGGTGCACATGGTTTTAATATAGATTTTAATGGAATGAGCATGGGTGCAGACAACCAAATGCTAAGCTTGTCACTTTGGTTGAACCAGGGAAATCCTCATATTTATCCACTTGATCATGTGTCATCAAGTTCTTCGTGTTTTCCTGAGGTTATGCAAATGGCACAAGCTAATGCTTTAATTGGTTCTTCTTCACTATTGTCAAATTTTGGAATGCAAGCTTCCACTTCAATGACTTCATCTAATGCAAAACTTTCATTATCGCCATTACCAATTGGGAAAAAGGGAGAAAGTGGAAATGCAGATTTGGTGTCTATTTATTCAGAGAGTCAAAACAAGCAATCAAAGTTATCTTCTCCAATGTCAGCCACTGCGCTTCTACAGAAGGCAGCACAGATGGGTTCAACCAGAAGCACTAACCCGTCCATTTTCAATGACAGTTTTGGAGTAATGAACTCATCTTACACCCAAACTACTGGTCTCAATAGCAATGCCATTCCCAACCGAAACCAAAACAGTGATGAGCTTAACCAGGCTTATCAGAATATGAACCAACACGGGAATTTTAGTCCAACTAGCAGTGCAGCTATGCTGGGTGGTTCTACTAACTTTAGCTCATTGATATACTCATCAAACAGTTTTGATCATTTGATGATGCAAACCAATGTGAAACCAAGTGAGCCAATGCAATTGAAGCTTCATCGTGGTTCAAACTCTGCAGAACATAACATGACAAGAGATTTTCTTGGCGTGGGTGGAGGAGGAGCTGCAGGCCATCCATTCCTACCCCAAGAGTTGGCAAAGTTTGCTTCCATAGGCTCATCAATGGGTTTGAACCATTTCACTGCAGGCCATCAATGAAGTCAAGCCACCCCAATTCATGTGTATCAGTGTATGGAACTATGTAAAATAACACCAAATTTTTGGGAACCTAAGTTATAGCGAGTTCGTGCTTCTCACAGAGATACCAATTTGTGTTGCCAGCTGTTCAGAGGGTAGTGGGGACCCACTGCATGTTTGAACTTTGAAATGAATGAAGGAATAGCAGCGAATTCCCCGAGTCGTGCATGTTCTGCTAGTAGTTGTTCTTGTTTGTTGGTTGGTCTTCTGTCTTAAACCATGTTATCGTTTTTGGTTTCTCTTCCTTGAGAGAAGTGAAAGAAGATATAAAATTATAAAAGGAACTAGAAAAACCGAGAATTCGAAGTGCAGAAAAACAACGTATTGGATATTATATATTATTATTGTTGACCGTCAGTCAACCTTGGTGGGTTAATTACAAAGAAATTATTAGCTACCATCTTAACCCAACCTAATTAGCAGCGAGTAGCTTGGTTAGTTTGCAGATTGATGTCATTATACCAACAACAACAAAAACTAAAGCCAAAAATTATTAGCTCACATCTTAAACAGCTAGGATTAATTAAGGCTAGTGAGTAGCTTATTGATTAGTTTGCACATCGCTATCATTACAAAACAACAAGAAGAAGATCTTAACACGTAGGATATGATATATTTAGTAATTATAGGAATAAACAATAATGATTAAGAGGAAATTCAGGATCAGGAGATAAGGACTTCACGCTCCTTGATTGGAAGATACATATCAAGTGCTGCACACTAATATTAAGTAGCTAGAATGTAGATGCTAGGCTAGCTTTTCAATAGACCGTAATTATTATACCATAGTTTCTAGCGGGAGTAGATCCTCTTATGTGAAAAAGTGATAAAAAGTGATCATGTGGTTATGTTATTTGATCATAATCACTTATTGATGATCAGATAAGAGAGAAAAAAATATATAATTTTTAAATAAATTATTATGATCAAATAACATGATCACATAATCATTTTTTCACGTAAGAGGATCCACTCCCGTTTTTGGCTATCCAGCGTTAAACAATTAAGGTTTCGTTTGAGCCGCTAACCACAGCCAATTGCAATTTAATATTTATGTCCTAGTAATTAGAAAGTTATCCCATTCCAATTTCAGACACATGTTATGAGTTTTAATGAAATTTTACTCTGGTAATGCTTTTGTTTTGTTTTACAGTAGTGTTCTAAGTAGTCGATCGTTCTTCATTCTTTGTTGCTTTATTAAGAGAAATATATATTGCATGCATGCCCACACGATCTATGGTAGGCCTTGTCCTTGCGGCACGTGCTTTGGGGATCGTTATAAAACAGAGTTTGACTTTCCAAAGCTTTTCACTATCGTTATTAAATATAAGCTAGGTAAAAGGAAATAAGGCTTTATGCATCGAAAATTAAGTAAATAGGTAGGCTAATTTTATTTTAATTTTTGAGTTTCTTCAAGATAATCCTCAACCGAAACGTAGAGATTATCAAAGTATATCTTATTTCTACCAACAAAGTGTTTTTTATACATACAGTTAAGGATTGAATTTCTATCAACATGATTAAAAGATCCAATTATCTATTGATTATGTTGGACTTTGTTCGTCAGTAGGCTAATAGGACATATAGAAAAGGCAAAACATTTTTAATTGCCTAACGAGATTACAACTTTTTATTGGTACTTGTCACGACCAGCTTTTTGAGACCCGAGTCGGGCCAAGAAAATTCTTTGGACTTCGAACTTCTTCATTTTCTAACAATTGTCTACTGTTGTTTATTTGATTTTGTAATCTTTTTGCAAGGTCGACGAGTATTATATTGTTATTTTATATATATTTTTTTAAAAAAATAAAAAAAAAGAACGAAAACCCAAATAAAATCCATTAAAAAGAGAGGTATTTTAGAATACCTCATAGGTTGTCCCCTTTATCTCTTCTTCTCTCTCTATGCTGGCTTCGAACCGAGTAGTTTGCGATTAGGAAATATCATCCTAAACCAACAAGCCACTTGGGAAACCGGCGGTAATTGGTACTGGAAATATAAATTATAATCAATGTCTACCTGGTTAATAGTCTCCGAACAGGCCCATTATTGCAGTTAGTGTGGGCTGGATCGGAAAATGCATCCTGGTTGTGATGAAACCAAACGAAATTGACACGCGGTCAACCAGTTATACTGTTTTTCTTTCTAAACCGAAACACAAATCATAACTCCTTTGCAAATTTCAAGAACTTGACACGTTGGATATGTTATAATAATGATGATTATTTTCTTCGCTATTAAAGTAAATAATTTACACATTATTAAATATGCATATAACATTTGGCATTTGATTAAACAACTAACCTATTTTTTTCTCTTAAATAATGCCACGAGAAAGCAAGCCAGTAGGCCCAGTACACCGTAATGCTTTCGTTTTGCTTTACAGTGTTCTAACTTCTAAGCGTCGATCGACCCTCATTCTTTGTTACTTTATTAATAGGGAAATGGTTTTTTTATGTTATAAGAAAAAATTTATTTCATGTAGTAAAAATAAAATTACAAGTGAAACCCACATATACAAGAATAGAAAAAAAAATAGATATGAGACTCACTTCTCTTTTATGTGTATAGAAAATTATTTATCTTATGTAACATGATATAAATATAACCTTATTAATATGGTTACAAAACTGAGTTTGACTTTCCAATCTTTTCATTATCGTTGAAAATGAAATAATGGGTTAGACTAGGACTTAGGAGAGCCTGTACATGTCCAATGGCCAATTGGTGGTGTATGTAGAGGTTAAGCAATCCCTAGCTAGGTCATACCCCAAAAGAAAAAGGCAAAGCATTTTTAATTGCCTAACGAGATTACAACTTTACATTGGTACTTTTCACGACCAGTTTTTTGAGACCTGAGTCGAGCCAACCAATTTCTTTGGACTTTGAACTCCTTTATTTGCTAACAATTGTTTACAGTTATTTATTTATTTTTCTTATCATTTCCTTTGAAGGTCGTGGCGTGGAGTATTAGATTATCAAACGAAAACCCAAAAAAAAAAATCGATTAAAATTAGAGGTATTTTAGAATACCTCATTTTCATCTCTTATCACTCTTCCCCCTCAATTATGCGGGAATCGAACTGAAAACTTGAGGCTGAAGGACAATCTCCAAACCAACAAGCCAAGTGGGAAACCCGCACCAATGGTCCCTAGAGATGTTATATTTAACTCATTAATAGTTTCTTGCACGCTTGATTTTGTTGCATACGTTCCAACACTCGGGACCCTCATATAACTTATTTTTGATGGGCTATATGCATCACAGATTAATAAAGAGAGATATTAAGGCATATGTGCAAACCTTAATTCCTGATAGGGTTTAATACTTTTGTTTTTCCTCCAATTTTTTTTTTCTCACATTCATGAAAAAGTAGGTGGATCCGACTAGTTTTTTCAATATCTTTTTCATAATAAAATTTATTTATTTTTATGTGAGTGTGAAAGAAAAAATAAAAATAAAATATTTTTTCCTTCTTAATTAGGAGTAATGTTCTAAGAGCCTATTTGACACTTCTCTTTATTTTATTTTTAAGCTAAAAGTTACAATTAAGTTAAAGTAAAAAAAAAAAAACTTAAAAAAAAAAACTAAAAGTAACGGTTATTCTGATAGTTTTGAAGGATGGGAGATAAAATAATTTATTATTATAATAAATTATAAGGGTAAATAATAAAATTTGTAAACATAAGCTGGTGCCCCTCATTCTGAGCTTGTACACACGCTTCTAGAGCTACTCGATTAGCTATAGATTTAGAATAAGAGTAAAATTATAAAATAAATTATGAGTCAAAAAAATTGGAATACATCTTAAAAAAACTTTTCTTGAGAGCTTTTAGCATTTAGTTTTTTTCTTCATTATAAAAAAAATTATAATAATTATTAAAATTAGTTTGACTTAATTCCTGCTTATAAAGTGAAGAGAACTAAAAGTTATACTTGGCAATGGAAAAAAGCTTAGTCAGTAAAATTGATGACAACACCGAAGATGTCCAATAAATAAAATATAAATGGACAATAACTTCATTTTAAATTACCCGAATGACTAGGAGAATGAAATCTAGTCAGGTCGAAAATATCGAAGGAAAGCAGTTTGTTCGTACTTAAGTTTAGAGGAGTTCTAATTGTTTCATATTTTGAGCTTCTATTAAGGCATCAATATATGGGGGAAGAAAGAAAAGAAAAAAATGCTTCTTGATGTTGATTGTTACCTAAATTGTTCTGAAGCTTTGTGAGGCAGATTGCTGAAGAGGTAATTCGCCAATTGTTGACTGCAACAATAGACACCTTACCAATCCTCAAAAGAAGGCCCCTTTCTTCTACATCATGCTGAACATAGTTCAAGATGGAAACAGTCACAAAGAGACCTTCATTAAGGGTAAAACTACAACCAATTAAAAAAAAAAATGAACTTTTGGCCCTGCATTCCTCTGGGTTGTTGTATCAAACTGATCAGCTCCAAAAGCCTGAACCCATGTCTTGTGTTCATCTTGTGCAAGTGCAATAATTGTGTTTTGGCCCAGTATATTTTGCCTTGCACTTAGCACGCATTGAGTTATTCATCTGAATCTGAAAATGTTTTCTAAAAAATATCATATGTTCTCACATTTGCAGCAACAAGTATCCCATGATCGACGTTGATGGCATGTTTGGTGCATAGTATAGGATAAAGCCTGATAGTATAAGACTTGATTAAATTTTAATACTATCCAGCGTTTGGCACGGTATTGTATAAAATAATATATTGTATAAGATAATATCATCTAGTATTTGGTAATGTACTGTATAATGCTATATATGATAAAAAATACATATTTTTAATAAAAATATCATTTAATAAATAATTTATATAATTCTTCAAAAAATGTCATATGATATTAATTTTTTATAAAAATTTATTGATTAGTGTGTCCAAAATATAAAATAATTTTTATAAAAATAAAAATATTCAATAATTTAAAAATTAATATATTGAAAAATTAATTTTTATTTTAATAGATTAATATTAAAATAATATATTAACTTTTGAGAATTACATTGGTCAACGATATTAATACATCAATCTCTTATCAAGCCTTATCCCTTACCCTTAGGTCAGATTAAGTTATACATTGTTTTGATGTATTAAGGGATTATGCTGTATAAGCTTATACTATACGATGGTCACACCAAACAATTGAAAATGTCATAACGTATAGTATAAGCTTATACTATCATGCCTTATACGTCACACCAAACAGGTCCTGAGCATCACATTACCATCGTTTAAGTAACAATTCTCAACATAACAAAATCCTAAAAAAAATTCATTGAAAAAAAGATATTTTAGAATACCTCTTTGGTAAGGATATTGTTACGAAATCAGCAAGTTTACCGTTCGTTTCAAGTAATAAAGTGATAAGTAGAGTATCGTTTCCACGAGGATTAATGCACCAAGTACTAGTTTAACTATTCCCCTTAAGTTGGAAAATAAAAATTGGATTGGTTTGTGAAAGTAATTGATTTTGGAATTCAAAATAGAATTTAAAAACAATTAAATTTAAAATAGGAAATTAATAACAATTAATTTTGAACGCATGCAAGAAAAGATCAAGAACGCGAGAAAATATTGATGAAAATATTATAAAAAAGATGTAACCAGGATGCACTTCACCTCCGATCCTTCCTTATATTCCTATATTGTATTTTATAATTAATTAATTCGTTCGTTCAGACAATTCATTATTTCCTTATAAAATAGTTGAACCCTAATGTCTTAGTGATTTCAACCCTTTAACCCAATTAGAATTCTAATGTCTTAGTAATCCCTCTTGAATTAAGCATTAAACAAATGAATTATGAACCCGCAATTTATGTAAGCCTATGTCTAGATCATACACAAATTGTTATTCTACCCTTATCCAGATTAAAACCCCAATATGTCTATTTTGAATTCTAACCCTCAAAGCCCTATAATTTAGAGTGGCCAATTCTAAACAGGATATGGAAAAATTAAACCAGGTAGAATAAAACAAACTAACTAATTAAATTATAAAATATCAATACAGAAAATATAAAGGATTCACATCGGATCTGTGATCCCAACTACAAAAACAAATTAGCCAGACATATTCATGTCTGACTTAAACAAATTAAAAGAATAAAAATTGTTCATAAACTAAGAAGAAAAGAAGAAAAAGAATAAAAACTCAATGGTCTTCAGCCTTCAACTCTGGTGGAATCCTGATCTCCAGCACGAGTCTCCAAGAATTCTCTCAATTCTTTGATCCTCACAATTCTCTCCAGCCAAAGATGTTTTTCTCTGGGAATCTAAGCCTCTATTTATAGACTTTGTGTCTTGCTCAGATATCTTAATTGAATCTTCGTCGTAAATCTTCGTCTAATCTTCCGCTGATACAGAACAGGATTTACTGTTGATTTGTCCGCACCTCCCACGCTACTAGCGTGGTTCCCACGCTGTGAGCGTGGGAGTTCTGTTAACAAGGCTAGGAGTCCACGCTCTGAGCGTGGGTTTCAAGAATGCTTGGCGCCACTAGCGCGAGTTTCACGTTGTGAGCGTGGATGCCTCTGGATAAAATTTAATTCTGGCGCTACTAGCGCGAGTTCCACGCTAGTAGCGTGGGGCTTCAGCTTGGAAACTTTCACTTGGGCTTCTTTTTGTCCTGTTTTCCTGCAAAATCAGAAGGTAATCAGTTGCGTGATCTCTGATTGAGATTTATCAAATAATCAATAATTCTAGCCCTTTTTATCCAGGATTGACCAAGATTCTTTTTCTTTTTGGCTTAGATTTTTACATATGCTGTAGGCATATCATATACACTGATTCTTCGATTAAGTGATGCTATATTAGACTCTCTTCATATGTTGAATTCAAAAATAATATTTTATTGTTTAAAGACATGTTCCAAACCAACAAGCCAATAGTCAAAAACATAGTCCATCGGCTTTTTAACCATTGTAGCCTTTAACTAATAAAAAATTATCATCGTGTCCCCGTTTATAAACTATTTCAAAAATTTAACATTCTCAACAAACATAACATCAATCTTACTCTGTTTGACCGTTGATCACATAGCTATTCGGGTACTGACCCGATTACCCGGATATATTTCGTGGAATATAACTGTTTTTACATAATTTGAGTTTATACCGGGGTAGACCACCCAAATACTCAGGTAGGAAGTTATTTACCCGGGTACCTACCCAGTTACCCCGGTATATATCTTTATTTACCCTGATACACCTAGTTACCCTTGTATATATCCTTATTTACCCTGATACACACCTACTTATCTGATATTTACGCTATCCAATCCTCTTGGAAGTGTTCATTAGATGGTGAGAACTAACTGGTTGACAAGTTGATTTGTTAATTTGCTGATTATAAGCATGTAGGTCTTTATGTTTTTAGTCTCTCCCGAAATTGTGTGGACATATTTTGTTGAATGATGTTTTTTCCTTTCACCAAAAAAGAAGAAGAAGAAAAATCGACACATTAAAATTTAAATAAGTTAAATTCTAAAACTAAGCACATTATTTGTATCTGAATAAAAAACAATCAGTTTGTTTTTAGATTGTTATTGTTAATTTTTCTAATACCAAATTTCTTTGGCATAATTCTTGGGGGTGTATTAGATTGAGATTTCAAAGAATTTTAATGAATTATGTTTGGACAAAAAAATCGATTGATATTCAATTAGGATTTTAAAAGATTGCAAAAAAGTCACGTAGTATTCGATTAGGATTTTAAAAGATTATTTTAGAGTCCGTCCAAATACTTTGATATTTAATCACGATTTGAAACAAAGGAAAATAATCTTGTGGTATTCAAAAATCTGATAATTTTAATGGATTTTCTATTAGTGTAGATTTCGTGAGACTTTTTAGTGATAAATATAAATAGGATGCCTCTTTCACAATCTCATCCTAACCCTAGGATTCCTTGAGATTTCTCCATTACAATGCCTTTTTTTTTATTTGGCAGGTCGACCGCTTAAAACCAGGTCTCGTCATGAGAACTTCGTCAAAGCTAAAAATAGTTGATTTTTGAGCGATTTTCATCATAAAATAACCGAGAAACAACAACCCAACAACATTTTAAAAATAGCAAAATTTTGAGCGATTTTGAATGTTTAATAAATGATTTTTCAAGCTATTGTCGTAATTTTTCTTGGCACAAAAATATATGATATTTGTATTAAAAACAACATAAAACAGTGGTAAAAAACAAGAAAACAAAAACCCCAAACCAATTTTTGATTTACATTAACGAAACAAGATCGATTTAAAAAAAGATTGAAATTTTCATAATATGAACCCTATGTTTTATTACAATACATTCATGAACGAAATTCCTTCGCTATAGGAAACGATTTCAAACACTTTTTGTATCAATAGATCACTAAAAGCTTATTTTTTAAAAGCCCCAAAGCATTTTAAGATTTCAATATATTGATTGAAAATAATTTGAGAAATTTTTTAAACTTTCATGTAATAAAACCTAGAAATTCATATTCGAAATTTTCTTGGAATACTCAATGAAAACATGCATATGATACATGGTTAGAAAACTCTCATCACATAGAATAAAGACCCCAAGGTTTACAAGATCAATTAAAAAAAATTCCAAACAAAATTTTATCATGAATTTTACGGATTGAGAATATTATATTAGATTTTACTTTTTTT
Organism: Gastrolobium bilobum; assembly: GCF_033153095.1. Lineage (NCBI taxonomy): Eukaryota > Viridiplantae > Streptophyta > Magnoliopsida > Fabales > Fabaceae > Gastrolobium > Gastrolobium bilobum. The sequence goes on from NW_026899561.1 coordinate 67,063, forward strand.
ATTAATATCATTATATTTCTTTGTTATTTTTTATGGATCCCTATAATTTTAAATGTTTTTTAAAAATTCATATGATTTTTTAAAATTTTATAAATTCATATCGTTCTTTAAAATTTTATAAATTCTATTAAAATCCTTTAAAATCCAATCTTATGAAATCTTGATTTTAAAAAAAATCTTTTGAAAAAGTATTTAAAATTTCTCCAATTTTAAATAGCCTTTTAAAATATATAAAAAATTTTATCTTCAATTTTTTTTTTTAAATTCTAATCCAATACCCCTTGATATTTTCTGTTTGGACTGTGGATAAGCGAATGCTGTTGAATAAAACTCTAAAAATGAAAATGATGACATGGCATTATAAGAGAAGCCAAACGACGTGGCAGATTGTAATTAGACCATGCTTTGTACAGTTGGCAATAAAGGGAGAGACTATTGGTCTAAAACTACACGTGTACCCCGGTCATTGGCGAAAACTACGTGGGATGACATGTAGATCGTTGTAGCTACTAGGTTTCGTTTTGTTCCAACTCTTATCAGTTTATTATCATTTGATTTATTAAAATTTTAAAAAATATTCAGACGCTGTGTGGCGATTCTGGCTATCAGTGCCCTCGAGTTCTTCCTCTGCGAATGCGACGATAACAGAAAAAAGGAATTGAAACAATAGAGGAAGATCCCAATGGGTAGTCTTATCGGTTTCTCGTTGCTCAACATGGATTCGGTGGCGTGCAGGGGATTGCTCTACACATTCTTCATACTCAATTTTGTTTTGGTCTGCCAACTCATTCTCCTTCAACCTCTTGTTTCTGCTTCAGGTACATTCTGATCTGTTTGTACCGATTGAATTGTTTTTCTTGTTTGTCTCCCCATTTTAATTTAATTTTCGTTTTCATTTTTCCCCCAATTAAATTTCATAACTTCAATGCTTGGATCGAACTTTGTTTCGTGGGTGTATTTATTTTTTATTTTTATTTTTTTTGTGACAGTTTAAATTTCGGGTCTTTATATATGGGGTCCTGTAAGGAACGTATTTATTTGATGTGGAACTGATTCCTGAACTGCAGTGACAAAAACTTCTGCATTTAACTGTGGAATAGTCGCTGCATTTTTATATATCGTCAATGACGATTTGTGTTTTGTAAAGAAAAGAGTGCATTTGAAATAGTAGGCTGCTATTAACCAAATTACACATTTTTTCTAAGATATATCAATGTCATCTAATAGACCTTGGACTATGCATCAAGGGATGGTTAATCTACTGTGAATTATTCAGGATTTTAGAGTGGTAATTTGTGGGGACTTTTTATGTAGTCTGACAGTTTACATCAAAAACTAAACAAGCATTAACAAGACATGTTTATGATGTTGCTATGTCAGTTGGATTTATTCAATAGTACAAAACAATGTTACATATACCTGATCCCGAATGATTTCACCATGACTCCCTTGTGTTTTCCCCCACAATGACATGTTTTCCAAGTAGCCCTGTTGAAGGCCATGCTCTTTGCGTTGGCTAATTTCTTTCGTAGTAGCTGGACAGATTTATGTCTTAACGGCTTCTTTCTGTTCTTCTTATAATCTTTTTTTCTGATCTTCTGGATTGGTTTAATTTTTTCAGTTGTTCAGTTTTATTCCATGCATGGTATATTCTTGGTCTTTCTCCATTAGTCGATCTTTGATATTTCTTATTCATTTATCTGCTAAAGAAAAATGGTAAGCGGCATCACATAATGGTGCACCAATCAAAATATTGTATTTTGGGGATAGGTATTATTGTACAAGTTAATCAAAAAGTGAATGGAAGGTTGAACTAAATCTTTTGCCATACATCTTTTATTGGACCATAGTGAGAAAGTGAGAAACTAAGAAAGTAGCTCTGTAAAGTGAAATTTTTGTTACCATAGATTATCAAATTACGTGGCATATGGTAGTTTGCCTCTCCTTTTTATTTTTAATTTAATCAGGAAACCACATTTATCCTTTAGGGTTATATACAATTTAACTGCACAATCCCACTGGAAAATGTTTTTCCTATTTTTATCACTCCTCTAGAAGTTTTGTAATTGTTCAATAACCAAGTGCTGTCTGTTGCCTGAACAGTCTTTGCCTTTTTTTTTTTTTTCAGGTGGAAAATCTGGAAATGCTGCTGAATTGTTTGAGAGGGCATCACAAAGTATAAAAGTGAAACATTATACTGAGGCACTTGATGATCTGAATGCTGCTATAGAAGCAGATCCAACCCTTTCAGAAGCTTACCTTTACCGTGCATCAGTTCTTCGTCAGTTATGTAGGTATGGTTCATTTGCAAGTATTACTCCTCCCTCCGGTTTATGAATCCTAGAGAGCATTCCGTGTTAAATGCTTGGTTAAGCTTTGGGAAGTGTTAAATATAAATAAAGCACATCTTATTTTGTTTTCCTTTTCTGTTTTATTAATCTAATATGTTGCTTACTAAAGTGTACTTCCTCTTTAGCATTCCTTTATATACATTTAAGTTTGTTTTTTAGACTATGCTGTTTTTTATTTAATACTGACTAGTTCAAAATTAATTGTATTAAAAAAATGTACTTTTGTTTTTTGGGGAAGGAGGGATATATACCAAACCTTCTTTTTATCAATCAATCATCGGGAAAACAGCAGAACCATTTTTTCCCCCCAACCCTTCCTAAAGTTCGGAAAGAAATGACAGGAATCCCTGATTTCTTGAGATTCTATTAGTTTCAGAAACTAACCATCATGCCATGTCCTGCGCCTCCTTCCAAGTCTCTCAAACTCCTAATTGGAAAGTTATATCATTCAGGTGCTTTTTGGCTAATGTAGATATGAGCAATCTGAAAGGAGCTACAAAAAGTTTCTGGAGTTAAAACCTGGAGATTCAGCTGCAGAAAAGGAGCTCTCTCAGCTGTTGCAGGCTCAAAGTTCCCTAGAAACAGCTCAGTCCCTCTATGATTTGGGAAACTTCGCAAAATCTCTGGAATATATTGACAAAGTTGTTCTTGTTTTTTCTCCAGCATGCACTAAGGTAACTTTTTTATGCTCTACCAGTTCCATTAATATCATTTCAGTTTAGTGTCTCAGTAGTTACACTATTTAGTCTGAATGTGAAAGCCTATACATTTGGTTTAGGCTTGGAATTGATATGTGCAACCGGCATGTTAACTCCATATGCTTTATTTTCTACAGGCTAAGCTTCTTAAAGTGAAGTTGTTGATAGCTGATAAAGAGTATGAGAGTGCCATTGCTGAGTCTGGGTTTATGCTCAAGGAAGATGAAAATAATTTAGAGGCATTGTTGTTACGTGGTCGTGCATATTACTATTTAGCTGATCATGATGTTGCCACGAGGTTCTTCTTGTGGAAGATGTTGTTGAATTCTTGTTATATTCTTATTTTTGATATAATCCATCTTATATGTTGACATATGTTCAGGCATTTCCAGAAAGGTCTCCGCCTAGATCCAGAGCACAGTGAGCTGAAAAAAGCATATTTCGGATTGAAAAATCTACTCAAAAAGAGTAAAAGTGTAAGCCCTGATATTGTTGCAATTTCTTTTTGCATTCCTTCTCAAGTCTATTTTCCTTTCTTCTTTCTCTTGTGTGTTGAAGAATTGTTGCTTTTTTATTTCTACGTGATTCATAAAGGCTGAAGATAATGCCAGCAAGGGTAAGCTACGAGTGGCAGTGGAGGAATTCAAAAGTGCACTGGCTGTTGACCCTAACCATCTAGCACATAATGTACATCTTCATCTTGGCTTATGTAAAGTGCTAGTCAAGCTTGGCAGAGGAAAAGACGCCTTGAACAGTTGTAGTGAAGCTCTTAAGATCAACGAGGAGCTGATTGAAGCACTCGTTCAGGTTGTAGCCTTAAAACATCATAGTGCTTGTTTTCTGATTTAGCATTATTTGTCCATAGTCTGTTAGAAAATTGACTCTTCATTTATCGATGCCTTGTGGTGTGAGGTTGGACAAATACTTCATTGCAGTAACATATACTGTAGGCTGCACTTAGTAACTTATCTTGATGTTCAACATTGCAGAGGGGAGAAGCTAAACTCATAACAGAGGATTGGGAGGGAGCTGTGGAGGATCTGAAATCAGCTGCTCAAAAATCTCCTCAGGTTTGTTATATATTTTGAACTCTTATTGCGGTTCCAAATCCAAATCACCATAATAAATTAGCATTTAGAAGGAGTCTTGTGAGGAACAAATATTCCAAGTTCCATTTTGAATTCTTCTTCCTCCTGCTAAGAAGTCCTTGAAAAAGAGGAGAGAGTAGGTGAGTACATTAATTGAGGATAAGAAATCCTTGTTAAAGATACAAGAACACACACCTAAACACACCCAAAAAAATAAGAGAGATAGAGATGGATCAACTAAGGAAAGCTCGTCAATATCTATTCATATAGGTCGAAGAACTTACATATTTCTTTTGCTTCTTACTTTCCTCAGCAGTACTGTACAAATATTCATTTTTGTTAATGCCTTAGTTCAGAATCAGTTGTTAATTTGTTAAACATTTAAGAATGAAGTCCCTTGGCCTCTTACTTTATTAATTTATATGATGCATTAATTAAATTTTTTAAGCACCATTAGTTATTTGTTGACTCAAACCCTGTTATTTATTATTTGTATTTGTTGTGTATGAGTGGTTTGGAGAATTCAGAAATGTCTTTAGTTGTATTAATTTTAAGCACTGAAAAATACTTTGCCTTTTCTTCCTGTTTCATGCTTCTAGTACTAGTAGTTATTCTTAGAGTTTAAATTCGACCATTGTTAGTGTAAAAAGATTTGGGTTTTTACACTATAATTAAATACAAAAGTGCCTCATTAACATAGTAAATATGATTCTCTGATACTGTAATACTTTTATAACCTTAATATTTTTTGTTGTGTTTGAGTAGTAGAGGGCCGAAAAACCTTAATACTTTTATAACTGCAGGATATGAATATCCGCGAAGCATTAATGAGGGCTGAAAAAGCTTTAAAGATGAGCAAACGCAAGGATTACTACAAAATTTTGGGAATTTCAAAAACTTCTTCCGCTGCTGATATAAAACGTGCCTACAAGAAGCTTGCCTTACAATGGCACCCAGATAAGAATGTTGACAATAGGGAAGAAGCAGAGGCTAAATTCCGAGAAATTGCTGCTGCATATGAGGTCTTAGTCATGACTATTATGCCTTATTTTTTTATTAGTATGCCCTTGCTTTTCTACTTGAGTATTTATTGAATAACTGATTGTTGCATTGTGTTTTAGGTTCTCAGTGATGAAGACAAACGCACAAGGTATGACAGAGGGGAGGACCTAGAAGAAACGGGAATGGGTGGCGGCGGCGGCGGCGGCGGAGGTTTCAACCCCTTTGGTGGTGGAGGGCAGCAGTATACCTTCTCTTTTGAAGGTGGCTTCCCTGGTGGTGGATTTGGAGGTGGCTTTCCTGGCGGGTATGAATTTCATTTTTAATGGGTGAAGATTGGAAAAGCCGTACTACTGATGTTTTTCTTAAGCGAAAGTTACAGACTTTCTTGATTTCTTGAAAGGGACCACACCAATAATATTGACTAATCACTTGCTAACGGTTGTTGAGGTAAATACGTAGGCCATCCCACAAATGCTTGTAAGATAAGAAATGTGCTTCAGAGGAAACTTTTTGCTTTGTGCAAAAGTGATGGGGTGGGTGTTAGTTAAGGAGGGCACATTTTGATGTAGCCACATTTGGGTTTATGTGGTGGTTGTCATTATGTAACGATGACTTTAAATTCCAGGCAACCATAATACTTTTTGACATATTTAAGTCAATTCAATTGCTTCACAATTAATACCACGGAAACTTGAGTTTTTTCTGAAGCCTACTTAGTTGCAACTGTCACGCATGAAAATTTTAATTTATTTGCTATACCCGTTGCTCTACAATATACACTATCAAGCTGTTGCGGTAAGAAATTGACATTAGTTGGATTTGCCACTCTACTTGTGCATGCCCTTCATTTATTCTCTGAAATTATAGCCATTAGTCGGCTATATTATTTTTGAGAAATATGTTTCTCATGGTATATATTCTCATGCAACATATGAAAAAATGGGTGGGATCTATTAAGAAGATTAGAGAAAAAGAAAAAAGTGAGTCACATTCACTTTTGTGTGTGCATGTGATAATTTTGTTTCATGCAACATGGAAAAATATTTTCCATTATTTTTTGCCCCTTTTTTTATTGGTTTTGATGTTTTTACAGTAAATGTAAATAAGTTATTTACATTTACTTTTAAAATAATTTTATTTTGGATCGAAAGATTAAAAAATTATTATCAGAAATACTATTATAATTTTAAAATAAATTATAATTACAAAAATATTTTAGTTTTCGTCATAAAACGACGTCGTTTTAAGCTTAACGTAGATAACTTATCTACATTAATGGCGGAAAAAACACTTTTTATTATTATGTATTTTTGGGTTTACTTCCAATTGGTAGCCTTGCTACTCCCATGCTATAAAGTTGATGCGTTCTAGTCCATTGTTGGATTTGATTAATTTCTGAGTAAATTTTTTTTTAGAAGTTTTATCATTTAGATTTTGATTATGGATTGTTGTTTGGAACGCAAAATAAGCCTAACTCATACTTAATATCATGAGTTTTCATTCTATTGGAGAAATATATTATGCGTTGATTATATCTAATTTTTGGGGCCATGACCATGACAATACGTTGGGCACTTGTCTACTACGATAAGGAACCGTTTTTGTGATTTCTATTTGAAATTCAAGTGCCAACCCAATTTGCATTGGCTGGGCAAAAATTTCACCATTGCATTGTAGAAGTGTATGATAATTGATAAGCAAACACATAAAAAATAAATAAACAAAGAGCCTCATTTCTCAATCATGGAATTTGAAAGAAGAAAACAAAATCATTTATATTGAACCCAAATTTTTCTTAACTTTGCATCCACAACAGTACACAAAATCTGCATCATCAACAAACTCAAACTCGCTCGAGGAGGGAAAAATAAGAAGGAAATAAAAGTGAAGAAAATTGAACAATATCAAGACTTACATCCACAAACAAGAAACAATCATGAACACAACTCCAACAGTAAAGGTAACACCTTTAACTGTTTGGCTATTCAGACCCACAGCACCAGAAGCATCAACCGATGAATCCGACGACCCGGACGGAGCATCAGAAGCCCGGACATTTTTCTCCGGCTTGGTCGGCGCCGGAGCCTCTGCCGGTGCGGCGGTCGGAGCTGGGCCAAAAAGTGCCAAAGGAAGGAGCACCTTATCCACCTGATACACCGCAAGCTGGTTATCACTATATATAGTGTTGGACACAGTTGTATCAACCACCCCAGTTGTTACATTCACTTGGTTCCCTGAGGTGGTAACATTCAAAGGGTACTCACCATCGTCACTGTTCCCAGCCTGCGTGTGCAAAGGGTTGCTAGCAGTTTGGAACTGTGACATGGTGTAGAGAGTGGGTAAGATATGGAACTGCAAAAGTTGTAGTTGGTCTTGTGTGCTAATGGAGTTGATTGTCCCTGCTTTTAGACTTGAGAAGGCGTTATCAGGGGGTGCAAAGATTGTAAGGCCTTGGTTCGAGTTGTTAAGCTGTGAATTGATGCGGTCAGCTACTTGTGTGGTTTTGAGTAGCTTAATGAAGGTTGTGAATTGGCCTGCTTTCTCTAGAACTTTGGTTATGTTGAGGGGTCCTGCTGGTGCTGGAGCCACTGCTGCTGTTTGTGCAGTGATTGTTTGGAAGAAGATCATGGTGTTGAGGAATAGCAGAGGGAGGAAATGGAATAGCTTTGCCATTGTTGTTAGGAAGTGACTATGATTTTGTTACGAGTGGAAGGAAAGGGTGTAGTGTGTTTATATATATATGTATACAATGTGTGTTATTAAGGAGAGGGTGAATGGAAATTAGTTTGGTAAAAGTTTGGTGAAAGGTTGTAATTTGTATAAGGTGGCAAGAGGCCCTCAAACAATCAATTTCTTTCTTTCTAAAGGGATGACATTACAGGGAGGGAGAGGGACCGAGAATTGCTTTGGGAGGCAGAAACAACAGCCAGATATAAATTGATATAATATATGGGATTGAAATTTGAATTTAGTTTAATATGATTTCAGTTATACTCGTATTTAAATTATATTACTATTAGCATAGTAGTTGTTCCGGATGGCCTAACAAGAGTCAAGCCCAATAATCAAGGCTCAGCACTTACCAAGCATCCACGTCAGTCCTACCAGCTAGGGCGACGCATACCCCCAATGTGGTAACTTTCCAAGGCTAAACACCAAAGAATCCCACTAGGGACCTCAACTCCCGAAAGCGATCGCTCAAATGCCTTAAGAGGAAACTATCCCCCTGTGACCTATGCTGACACCGCCAGACGCAGAAGGCACAGCACTACTACGATGGTAGCACCTGTCACGCCCAACATTGCCATCGGCATATGGCCCTAAGGAGAGTTGACCTTCTTCCCACCAACCTTCACCCGATAAGCACAATCTTCCCTTATAAATAGCTCTCAAGGACACCCCCTAGAGCATCTTATGTATCGTTATACTGTCCATTTCCTTAGAGTCATTTTATCACCCTAGCTTATCCATTGATTACTTTGCTTGTATTTGGCACCATACCCCTTAGCTTGGTCTGTACCTGTGCTAAGGGTATCATCCATACATTGACTCATCCCTAAAGGGAACATAGTGAGCTTATAGATTCCAACGGTACAGTAGTCATCTTATATTAGTAGCTTTATTACTTGTTGAATATTAATGTTTATTGGTTATTGATAAATATTTATTGAACTTGAAGCATTTACATTTAAATTAGGAATGTGTAAAATAACCAAGTGAACTGAAACTGAATCGTATTTTTCTAATTTTGTTTTGAGAATTGAATTGATTTTTTATATCTGTTTCAAATTTAAACCGAACCAAAAGAACTAATTCGAAAACCAAACCATTTTGTAACAGGTTCAGAATGGGTTTATATACCTAAATCAGTCATGAATTAATTCTAAAGCATGAACTAATTCTAAACCGGTTTCAAATCATTTTTTAACAGGTTTTGAATCGGTTTTAAAAAAAATATAAAATAGTTCTGAACTAAACCTATTTAAGTTAATTTGATTTAATTCAACTAAAAATCTAATTCTGAGTACACCCATTTTTCCCTCGGGTGGAATCAACAATTAATAAATAAATTTTGAAGAGGGAAAAAAAGTCGAGCACAATAAAAACTGCTAAAACATGAAGCGGTATGCTTTCCCATTAAATTATTTATTAATATGTTGTTAGTTTTGCTTCAGCTTCAAGTTAATCAACTTTATGGTAGTTGAAAATGACATTAATACCCAAAAACACAAGTGGCAATTATTATCATGCCGGGGTCATTGATAATCTTATCAATAATATTGGCCATGGATGCCCATCTGTCCATCTTAGCGAATGCCTTTACCTGGAACGTCAACTTAGAAAAGCAAAACAAAGTACTGTAATTATTTATTAGATTATATTTATTAATTAGTTATTAATTTTAATAAATTATAATTGCTGGATTAATAAAAATTAATGATGAAAAAATAAATTGTAAGCAAAAAAAATTATAAAAATAACACTAATACATATATATATATACATTGAATTTAATATTTATGCTTTTACAGTAAATTTTTTTTTTGTGATACTCACATAAAAATTAGTGGGTTCTAACTCATTCAATTTTATATTAGTGTGGCAGAAAAGAAATTTGCAACAAAAATAAAAATATTTTTCCCACATATAATATATGAGTTTATCGTTTCTCCAGTGGCAAGAGATAAGTTATTTTCTATAATTCTAAAACTACGTAGTTTTGAAAGTTAAAAGAATTAATTAAGAATATATTGGCAAAATTTGTAAAATAAACAAAATTATCAAAATATCCTTCATTTATTCCCTTAACTCTCAAAATAACAAAATTTTGAAATTAGTGGAGATAATTTTATTTTTTGTATTGAGAAACATTTTTCCCATAATATATATAAGGTTTTAATGTTTTTGCAGTGAATGTAGATAAATTATCTATATTCGCTCCCGAAACGAAGTCATTTTGGATTAAAAAATTATAATGAAAATGACTATTATAATCCTAAAATAAATTATAATTATAAAAATACTTTAATTTTCGCCTCAAAACAATATCATTTTGAGTTCAATATAGATAAATTATCTATAATGACTGTAGAAAAAGCGAATCCAACATATAATAGTATACATATACGTAAGCAGCAAAATCACGAAAACGGATAAAGTAGAGATTGTATTTGGTCATGTTACATAATATAAGTTACATAATGTTGTAGAGATAAAGTTGGTTGGGTCTATTGTTTAAATAAAAAATAAAAAACAAATTAAACAGTGGACCCATCAATTCTGTCTTTATAACATGATGTAACTTGTCTCATGTAACATGATGATTATATTTCCGGATAAAGTAATAGTATTCAAAACTAGGAACAGAGTTTTGTCGTTGACACTTTCGTTTGAAGGGGACGAGCTGCTATAAATTTTGTAAGAAGATCATTTCAGGCAATTTTTTTTAATTTAATAAGTTTTTTAAATTAGATAAAATCATAATTAAGAGAATAAATTAATGAATTATCAAGATTTCATCTAGATATTTTGCCACGTCACCCTTGTTACTGTAATTGTGGACTATTAAATACTAATTGGCGTCCAATGTTGTTTACGGATCTAGCCCAGAAGTTATTCTCCTAATAACCGCAAAAACCAGAACATGGGCTTTTTTTTGGGTCCATAAACCAGAACATGGGCATTGGGTGAATGGAAACAGCACACAAACACAGCACGGAAAGTGATAGCGCATAATATGAGTGCGAGCAAGCGCAACACTGAATGGTAGTGTTTAGTTAGGGCATCATCGAGCCTTTCTGCTTGTGTGTGTTGTTGTCGCAGAGTTGTGTTTTTTAAAACTGAAATAATCAGATAAGAATAAGATAAAGAAAGAAGAGAAAAAAAGATAACTAATTTACAAACTGCAATCGTGGCCGTTCATTCCGTTGACCGAGGTGCCGTTTTCCGAATTAACAAAAAAAAAAGCAAGCACTTCCCAATTCGCATTGCCATTGCCAGGGGTATACATCAATAAGCCGCACAAAGTTTTTTGTTCTTTTCTTTCTTTCTTTCTTTTTTTCTTTCTACTTCTTCTAACCTTTGATCTGTAGTGGAAACGAAGCCATTGTTGGAGGCTTGAAACCCTAGCATAGTAACATAATAAATTGTGATGATCGTGCGTAACTGAAACGGCACGACGATGAACACAGCGAACGGCGTTATGTCCCCGTCGTCTTCATCGAATACCGCTCAGTCACCTGGACTCAAAACCTATTTCAAAACCCCCGAAGGCCGATATAAGCTTCAATACGAAAAAACTCACCCTTCTGGTCTCCTTCATTATGCCCATGGCAAAACCGTCACTCAGGTTTGCACCAAACCTCCCTCTCAACTCTTTCTTCTTCTTCTTCTTCTTCTTTTTAGGGTTGTAGAGTTGATGCTTTCTTCGACGCCTGTTAGGTTCAATCTATCTTTTCAGCATCGTCTTTCTTCATGTTGGAATTCATTCCTAGGGTTTCCCCTTGTGATTCGTTATTATCATTTCTAATTTTGTTTCAATTAAGTTTCTGATTTTCTCTTCTAAATTCAATTTTGGCAACACTTTTTTTTTTTTTGAGGGGGTTCATTCTGGGATAAGTTATTGACTTTCAGCAATCAGTTCCACCTGTTATTTTATTGTCTTCTAGCTGTTTTGTAGAATCAAATTCAGGGATGGCATGTCTTGTTTTCCAGGATGAATTCTGTAATTTTTTTTTTCATTACTGTTTGTTGAGTCAAAACGGAACTTATCTGAGGATATGAGTATACCGTTGGTTTGATTGAATAATGTCCAGGTAACCCTGGCACATCTCAAGGACAAGCCAGCGCCTTCGACCCCAACTGCGTCGTCTTCGAGTTTCAGTGCCAGCAGTGGGGTACGGTCTGCGGCAGCTAGATTGTTGGGAGGAACCAATGGAAGCCGAGCACTTAGTTTTGTTGGAGGCAATGGTAGCAGCAAGAGCAATGGAGGAAACAGTAGGATTGGTTCTATTGGTGTCTCAAGTTCAAGTAATTCCATGGCTAATCCAAATTTTGATGGGAAAGGAACTTACTTGATCTTCAATGTTGGGGATGCACTTTTCATTAGTGATTTGAATTCTCAAGACAAGGTATACTGGTTGGGTTTTCATGGATTGTAAGTATGTTGGATTGGTTACGTGATAGGTTTTGTTTCATGTAGGACCCCATAAAGTCTATTCACTTCAGTAATTCTAATCCCGTGTGTCACGCATTTGATCATGATGCTAAGGATGGGCATGATTTGCTCATTGGCTTGAATTCCGGTGATGGTAAAGAACTGCCCACTAAAATTTAAATTTCCATTTCATAAGGAAATTTATGCTTCATGAATTTATCGTGCCTGTGTGTATTATTGTAGTCTACACAGTGTCACTGAGACAGCAATTACAGGATGTTGGTAAAAGGCTTGTTGGGGCCCAGCATTACAACAAAGATGGTTCTGTCAATAACAGGCAAGATTCAATGATCCGATCCCTTTGTGATACAGTTTTAATTGCTATGAGTGCTGGTACACGCACACACAGCGGGAGCGGGAGAGGGAGAGGGAGAGAGAGAGAGAGAGAGAGAGAGAGAGAGAAAATTTGATTTTAAAGCAACCTGCATTTTTGCCCCCCACAAATTCCTGATTGTTGATTGAGTGTGTAGTGACAGTTTTTGAGAATAGATTATTAGAAACAAATATGCTGTAAATATTATGCTCAGATGGTCAAACTTTGATAATTTATGTGCCTTGACTGTCTACTCTGTAATTTAAATGAATAGGTTATTTATTGATTCATCTCATGGTGGCTGGTAATATTGCAGTTGTCTATTAAGCTCTGTATATGCTCATAATAAGTTATCTATGCGAGTGCTTCACAATCAAGCCTATTTCTGTTTCGTAAGGTTTTTATCAGAAAAGTATCCTGGAAGCCAAGGATATTATTTCAATTTGTGAAAACTCGTTGAGACGTGAATAATTTTTTACTTTGGATGTCTTGTAGATACTTACCTTGACATGGCAATCTCTCTGTTTTATGAATGAAGGTTTGAATATAAATGTGTAACCATTACTTGGCTATCCATGTCATTTGATGTGGGTGGAAGTATGATTGCAAATGTTAATTTTGAAGATGTATATTTACCATTCCATGATGTATAAATTGAAACCCATAGTGGTTGAGAAGTTCAACCTTCAAAATTTTCTATCTATGTTTGTGTTGCCCATTTGAAAATGTGAGAATTCTAATATCTAATCCTGTTCATCTCTGTTTGTTTTGTAGATTTCCTTAGAAAGAAATATAAATATACATTTCACTGAAAATTCAATCCTTTTTCTAAAGGATCAAACCATGTATTTGCATTTTGTTGAGAATGATTATGCTTGCTGAGGATTTATTCTTTTTAAAACATGTGATCTCCTATTGGTTGGGGTACCCATTGAATACAGCAGCTTGGTAGGCTCAATAAAAGATTGGAATCAAGCCAAACTTGAGCATTTCATGTTTCCAATCAAATGGGAAAATTAGTTTTATAAGTTAATTGTATAAAATTGGTTTATCTTAAGTGTTTTACTCTAACTGGGTAAAGTGTGATATGTAGTTGACTTCAATGGTTATAATTCTTGGCATTGAGTGGTAGAGAAGTTAGAGGCCCTTTATCTGAATTGTTAATTGTTATTAAAATTGTCCAGGTTATCTTCTAGAACTTTAATGTATTGGAATATTATGTCAAAGACACTGATTGGAAGCTATCTTGATTCATGCATTTTGATTTGTACAGTCGCTGTACTTGTATTGCTTGGGTTCCTGGAGGTGATGGTGCTTTTGTTGTTGCTCATGCTGACGGGAATTTGTATGTATATGAAAAGGCAAGGCCCAATTATCAAGAGAGAAACTGATTTTATGGGTAATGTATAATGATATTTCTTATGGTGAGTAGAGCATATACTAACCAATCCTTTCCCATTTCAGAACAAAGATGGCGCCGGTGATTCTTCATTCCCAGTTGTCAAAGATCAAACTCAATTTTCTGTTTCCCATGCACGTTACAGTAAGGTATTGAGTTTAATGTCCTTTTGGTTTCATGGCAAAATATTGATATGCTGCTTCTATTTTACCTTTTTCCTTTTGGCCTATCTATTTTAATTTTACTATAGTTAAATTCAGCTTTTAACATTAACTTTATGATTTTATGATTGCTTAGTTCTTCTAGAATGTAGCATCTTTCTCATTGAACATTTGATTGATCGCACAATTAACCAATTTAAGGCATAATTTGTGTTGGACAAAATAGTGAATTCTGGAGTTTTCACTTCTGGATAATTTTTTTTTTTTTTTTTTGTTTCTATCATTTTTTTTTTTAAATATTGTCCTGTGCAGAGTAATCCAATGGCCAGATGGCATATATGCCAGGGTTCTATTAACAGTATTTCTTTTTCAACTGATGGGGCATACTTAGCAATTGTTGGACGAGATGGTATGTTTTTTTATCAAATATCATCCCCACTGTGATGTTCCTACTTACCTCATTTTCCTTGGAAAACTAAGTTCCCGGATTTATTTTACTTGCTACATCCAGGTTACTTACGAGTGTTTGATTACTCAAAAGAACAACTTATATGTGGGGGGAAAAGTTATTATGGTGCTTTGTTATGTTGTGCTTGGAGGTGAGACATGTTTTGATTTTAGTCAATTAATTAGTGAAATTGGCATGTTTAGATTTGTTTCCTATTCCTTAGTTCGCCTCTTACTTTCGAGTATATAAAATAATAGTACATATACTTTAGCTTGTAATTCTGTTTTCTTTTCTTTTCTTTTTCTAAAAAAAAAAATAATTCGTACTTTGAGAATACTATACCATAATGAAATCTCTGCTTTAACAGCATGGATGGAAAATATATTTTGACGGGAGGAGAAGATGATTTAGTTCAAGTTTGGAGCATGGAAGATCGCAAAGTTGTGGCATGGGGTGAGGGACATAACTCGTGGGTAAGTTGCTTGGTAATTTTGAGTTGGCTAATTTCCTACCATAGTGCTGAATTTGTTTTTGTAATGCTGGGATCAGGTCAGCGGAGTGGCTTTTGATTCATATTGGTCATCACCAAATTCAAATGACAATGGAGAGACCATTATGTATCGGTTCGGTTCTGTTGGGCAGGTACTGAAAAAAATGTTTTCATTATAAATTTTCCTGTGTCTGTGTTGCTTTGGCTCTCCGCTTTAAATTTTCCTTATAATTTTTTCCTGTTGGCCCATGTTATGATTGACAGTTTTGAAAATAAAAATACTGTATTTGCTTGCGTAAAAATTGGCTGATTGCTGGGTGGTTTTGGTTTCGAATGTCTTGATAGAGTGTCACTGGGGGAAATGTTCAAATTTAGTCATGGTTTCCAAATATTGGATCTATGACTGGTTTCTATGAATTAAGTATATACTGGCATATCAATTACATGTTTAGTTAAATCTACTCTGATAGCGAAAACAAAAAGTATTTAATTACGAAGACTTTATAGATAGTGCAAGCTGCAAAATGCTTGGTAGGAAGGTAGTGCTATTTTTTTTTATTCTGAAATATGTTAGTATTATTTATGAAGTGTGGAAAGGCCTAGGGGATGTGGCAATAGAATGGTTGACCAATTTTTTCAATAAGATTTTTCATACAAATAAGATGCCTGATGCATGGAGGAAAAGTATGCTTATGCCTATTTACAGAAACAAGAGAGATATTCAGAATTGTTCTAACTATAGAGGCATTAAGCTAATGAGCCATACTATGAAGTTGTGGAAGAGTTATTGAACATCGCTTGAGAAGAGAGACTGAGGTTTTTGTAAATCAATTTGGGTTTATGTCAGGAAGATGTACCATGGAAGTCATTTTCTTGATGCGACAATTAATGGAAAGATATCGAGAAAATGAGGACTTACATATGGTGTTCATAGATCTTGAGAAAGTATACGACAGGGTCCCAATAAAAGTTTTATCGAGAAAAGAAGAAAAAAGTACCAACAAAGTATGCAAAGACAATCATGGATATGTATGATGGGGTTATTACATGTGTGATAGCTTGTAATGGAACATCAAGTTGTTTTCCTATCACAGTAGGTGTACACCAAGGTTCAGCTCTAAGTCCTTATCTCTTTGTCTTAGTAATGAATGAATTAACAAAAGATATCCAAAAGGAAGTGCCATGGTGTATACTTTTTGCAGATGATACTGTGCTTATTGATGAGATCAAAGACGGTGTTAATCGAAAAATTGAATTGTGGAAAAGCACATTGGAGTCTAAAGGATTCACGTTAAGCTGGAGCAAGACTGAGTATATGAAGTGTGAGTTTTCTCTAGTAAGAGATGTAGACAAGATCTCGTGCATCTAATTGGTCAAGAGGTACCTAAGAGAGAGGCTTTTAGATACCTGAGATCCATTCTGCAAAAAGGCGGAGAGATTGATGAGGATGTAAGTCATAGAATCAGAGTAGGGTGGATGAAATGGCGTAGTGGTTCTGGTTTTTGTGTGACCGCAAAATTCCCCTTAAGTTAAAATGAAAATTCTATAGAACAGCAGTAAGGCCTACAATGTTATATGAAGCTGAATGTTGGCCAGCACATAGGCAATATGAACATAAAATGGGAATAGCAGAGATGAGGATGTTAAGGTGGATGTGTGGTTGTACGAGGATGGATAAGATAAGAAATGAAGATATTCGACGTAAGGTAGGAGTACTATCGGTGGCTGAAAAGATGAGAGAACATAGATTGAGGTGGTTTGGGCACTTAATGAGAAGGCCCCTGGATGCTCCTGTAAGAACAAAAGTTTGTTACTAGGAGCTCGACACAAAGAAAGGTAGAGGTAGACTGAAACTTATTTGGGAGAAGGTAGTAAAATAAGACTTAATGGAGTGAGATATAGATTGGTGGACGGTATGCCTTAGGACGGAATGAAGAAAAACTATTAACATGGTGGAGGGTTAGATCTATTATTCCTATGTTCCAGATGGTCCTATTTTAGTCATTTTCTTCTTCATCCCCCCTCCCCTCTTCTTATTTCCCCCTTTTTTTTCCTTTGTCTCTTTTACTTTCCCCATCTTCTTCCTCTTTTTTTTTTTTTTTACACGCTTTTATTTTTACTTATATATATCCCTTCATACCTTTCATTTGGATTCATTTACCACCGACTCCAATTAGTTTGGGATAAAGGTGTTGTTGATATTGATGTTCATGTTGATTTATGAAATTGATGTAGGTAAGAAAATCACCTCATTCTCTTCCCCAGTCAAGACAGAGAAGGAAAAGGCTAAAATGTGATTTCATTTATAATATCATGCCGTGAAGTTAAAAAGAAATATAGTTTTATTAAGTTGCCAGCGGCTGCTATTGTATGAGGAGATATATGTTTAATCGTTTAAAATTTTGAAAATGGATTTTGACTAAAATTTCTATACCTTTTTGTCTTCGGATATGTGCATTGCCTTACTCAAGCTCTCTTACATATTATTTTACATTATATTATTTTGGTGGTCAGGATACACAATTGCTTCTATGGGACTTGGAAATGGATGAGATTGTAGTGCCCTTGAGACGTCCTCCTGGTGGATCCCCAACTTACAGTGCTGGAAGCCAGTCATCCCAATGGGAAAGTGCTGTTCCATTGGGTACCTTGCAACCTGCTCCGAGCATGCGGGATGTTCCAAAAATCACTCCTTTGGTTGCTCACCGTGTGCATACTGAACCACTCTCTGGCTTGATATTTACCCAGGAATCTGTACTTACTGCCTGCCGGGAGGGACACATTAAAATCTGGATGAGACCTGGGGTTGCTGAGAGCCAATCAAGCAACTCTGAAACCTTGTTACCTACCAGTTTCAAGGAGAAGCCTTTTCTTTCAAATAAGATTAGCAATTCTAGCTACAAACAATGACTAAATCTTAATCTAAAGGGGAATTTTAAGCAATTTTTTTTATATGGTTTGTTTATCTGTTACCTGGTTGGTTTCGTAGTTTTAACATATTGATTCAAGTAAAGATAAACCAACTGGTCTATTGTATATTCACGGATGAGCATGCCATTTGATGGCACCGAGAGGTTGGGAGGGAGAGTTCTCTCCGGCTGCCTCCTGTAATTACAAAACGGCTGTTATTAGGATGTCTGATAAGTGATTACAGGAATAATGTGAAATTGGTTCTTGAAGATCAGTACTTTGGAAGTGCATACAAACTATTATTGTTTTGGCTTTAATTTTTCGCGTTTAATTATAACTTCCAACAACCTGAATTGCGTGAAGCCGGGAAGTGAGCTGTTTGTGTTTCTGTCATGCCAATGTTGGTGAGGCTAAGCTAATATCTGAATTGATGCACTTTTAAAGCTGAACCTGCTCAACGAAACTTGTCCCAAAATATGATGAATATATTTATGAGTAAATATCTTTTTAGATTCCTATTAAAAAATATGATTCTCACTTTAGTTTCTTATAAAAAAAAATTAGTCTTGAGGATCTATTTTAGTCCTTTTGAGGGATTAATATGGATCTTTTTTGAATTTATGAGGGATCACAATTTTAACTAAATGAGTCAATTTTAATTTTTTTAGAGATTTTGAGACTAATTTTATTTCGTAAAGAATTAAAATGAAATCGTGTTTTTTGTTAAAGACTCAAAAAAATATTTAGTCTGATAGAACTAAAAATGAAAGTACAGCACCAAAAGATGTAAACAAGAATTTAGGATTTGGATCCTTATTTAGAGATGAACTTTTAATAGTAAGTACAATATTGATAACTAGGAATGACTAAATCAACTATATACAATTTCATAAAATTCAAGCATGTTAGTAGTTGACTATTAAATTTACTCCAGATATTTTTGTTTGCCGTTATTACTTTCATTTTACTGAATTCTTATCCAAAATCTTTGTACTTGCAAAGAATTATTAAAAATAAAATTCTTTTGTAATATCTCAAAGGAACTTTTTAATAACAAAAAAATGCTATTAATATTGAAATTTAAAATTTCATCGTTTTGGCATACATAAATAAGGGTGCTCAAGTGGGGTCAGGTTTTTTTTTCTAAAAATAAAAAAAAAAAAATAAAAAAAATAACTCCAAACTGATTAAAATGCAATGATTCGGTTCAGATCCATTTTGTAAACTTTTTAAAGAAACTCGAATCGAAAGAACCCGAACCCGATTAGAAAGAGGTTGGTTATCAAGTCATCAATAGAAAGATACTTGACTGCATTAGATAAATACAAATACAACTAGTAAATTAGAGCTATAATCTGTTTGAAAAACATGAGATACAAGGAAAACAAGATCAAAGCCAAGGCCAATCAAGGACTCGCAGATCATCGTGATCGTGCCTCAGAGGACTCGGCGTGACGTTCCAGATACAGTGCTTTAGCGTCTTCCTCATCTACTGCTTCTTTAACCTTTTGGATTACTCGTAGCTCAAACCCTTTCACTCCTCGTCGGACTCGAGATCGGAGCACCCCCAATACCGCAGATCTGCATGTGAATCGAATCCGCCACCTTGCGTTCAACAGGTATCATAAAGTCAAGATGTGAATACATGTATATGTGAGTCGGGTCGGGTTTTACGGCTTTTATTTTTCTTGACCCAAGACCCGATCCTTAATTTATCCGGTTTATTATTTTCTAACTGATCTGATTCAATTCAATTGCCCAAAGCATTGTTTGTTGTCAAAAGTTACTGTAAAAATATAAAAACTTATGTTTTTCTGTTTTTATATTTTTATTGAAGTAATACATGCTAAAACAAAATCTTCAATAACAACTAATAAAACTTCATGTAAAAGCATACAAATAGTGGAAACGGAACTTTTTACGTTTTTACTTAACCTAAAAAATTAAATCGGTCAACTTTTAACTCATAACCTGATCTTATTTTTATTTTTTTTAAAAAAACCCTATTTTAAATTTCCCAAATCAAATGCACAATATCTTCTTCTAATTATCCGAAGAAGAAAAAAATCGTCGCGAGGCCATTATATTTCTATTAGGAGTTGGTAAACTTTATTTTTTTAATGTTTTGGAACTTGCTGGTTACAAGAGTTGTTAAACTCTTTTTGTTTTTTGGACTATGTTTTATATTATTATGTGACTTAATTATATCTTTTAAATATGAAGTTGTTTATTGAATTTTGAATAATGACTTATATGCTATTATATATATGAATTTTGAGTAGTGATTTATGTTATTATATATATATATATATATATATATATGAAAAAAATGAAAATTCAGTGATTGAACCGTCCAGTGCACTAAGCTCTCCCGCGAGAACATAGTGCACTAAATATTATAATGGTGTTCTCCCGGGAGAACATAGTTATAATATTTACTATAACTGTGTTCTCCCGGAAGAACATAGTGCATTGGACCAAATTTTATATCCAGTCACTGTACACTCACTAAACCCTATATATATATATATATATATATATATATATATATATATATATAGAGAGAGAGAGAGAGATAGGATCAACTTACACCGGTGTAAGAATAATAATTCTTATACCAAATCTCAACCGTTGATTTTCGTACATCTAACGGTTGAGATTTATTGGGAATTAAAAATTAATTAATTAGTGAGACCTAATAAATCTTAATCGTTAGATGCAGAAAATCAATGGTTAAGATTTGGTGTAAGACTTATTATTCTTACACCGGTGTAAGATGATCCTGCCCCATAACTCTTGTTAATCTTAATCATTTGATTACTAATATTAGATTAGATTTTATAAGAGTTATGTTGTAGGAAAAATGATTGTGTTATGTTATAGAGATTCGTTTTGCGTGCCGTAATGTTTTTTTCTTCAAAACATGCGGGTTCCACAAAATGTTGTGTGTGTAGAAAAATTTTTATGGTCATGTTAAATGATGATTGTAAACCCCTATTAAATTCTTTTTATATTTTCCAGGTATTCAGGACACTTGGCAAAACTCCTATTCAAATGGATACATATGTGAAAAAGGCAACTTCTTTTCTTGTCCCAGATGTGATGAACAGTAATTACATTAGTGGGCACTTAAAAAGAAAGTGGAGCACTAACTTGAGCTACCAAACAGATTTTTTAAAAGAGAAATATTAGCAATATATTCTTTTGACCCAGCTAAGAGGAGAGTGTGTTGAAAAAAGAAATATTGAAGAGTGTATGTTAGTATTTCTATTTTAAAAACTATCATAATAAACAAACCAACAAAATTGCTGCTTGTGCAATGTTAGCTCACAAGCTGCAGAGCTTGCCTATTAGTTTCATGATGTTGAGAATCAATCTGAGCCTGATGAGGGGTTGCAGATGATTGATCAGGTGATAACATTTCTTGGGATTCATGTTGTTGATTCAGTTGACAAAGCCATCGTCTCCCCCATTTTAAAAACTCAACAGCTCCAAACCCAGTAAATGTAGCAAGTAGAATAGATGGAACAGCTTGCATATGAAGCTGTCATGACACAAATGTATGACAACACTTGATATTAGAAGGTTACCACTTACCACTACGCTGATTCTGGCATAAGCTTTATCTATATATTGAAAACCATCATACTGAAACCCGCAGCAATGCTACATTTGACTAATCAGCATTCAGCTTATAGATCATGGTTATATATGCCATTAACAATATTCAGCAAATAATCCTTTGTCTTTATAACCTGAGCTTTGTTTAAAAACACACTCACGCGCACGCGCACATACACACAAAATTTCCTTACCAGTGAGTAGAAAAGACATCCAGCGAGAACCATCATAATAAACTGGCCAATTGCATAAACCCAAACATGTTTTCTCCTGACTGAGAACAAATTTGGAGGAATCAGTGTTATGCCAAAGGCAAAATTAAAGTATAGAGTGTTGTCTAAAGTTGATAAAAACCTAACCCATTGTTGAGGACGTGGCGCTTGCAAGAAGACCCAGTACACAAGAAAATGGGAGAGATATGGCAATGGCACCAGATCCCATATTTGTGACCTGTCCATCCAATGATCATTTTATTAGGAATTTATATGGACTAACAAGAACATTATACTAAAGTAGTTAAACTTACAAGGAGCTGCTCAAGAAAACAGAAGTAAGCCAGCGTGTTGATTATGACAAGAATGGAAACTATTTGCCAATACCTGCAGAAGTTTTGCACATTAATTCTGGTGAACCATGTTGGAAAACTGTACTGAATTATGACACCACAAAGTTTTATAGGTGTCTCTTGCAAGTCATGACAAACTAGAGACCTTTTGGCAAATCAGATTGTTGTGTAGTCTGACAAGTCTTACAAATCATCAGTAATTATATTTTTATATTTATTTACAATCCCTATATCCAGATTCCTGCTTCTCATGAGTGAAACAAGGACCAAAAGTGATGAACCATAAAATCATTAAAAACAATTTTGAAATTATTTTCAGAAAAAAGAACACTCAAGAAAAACATAGTTTCCCTTGCCTGTTTAGTTGATCTCTGCTCCCTATCAAGTTAAGTTCCCGGTCACTAGGAACCCGTAAAAGAGTAACAGGTAGGTTCTGAACTTCCTGCTTGCACACATCACATGTTCTATTGCCTTTAATGCTAAACCATTTAACTGCACACTCTTGGTGTGCCAGAGCAAGTTCACCTTTGCAGCTGCACTCTATTTTAAGGGTATTAGCAACTTCTCTCAATTCAATCAAACAAATTCTGCAGACAGCTTCTTCTTCAGGAATATCTTCGCTATCCTCATTTTCAACTGAACCAGAATACTTATTTGCATAAGATAGTTATTGAAAGAACTTAATAGAAAGGTTCAATCCGTTAACTGATACCTTCAAATTTGGAAATTAGCTATGTTATCAGAGCAACTGGTTAATTCTGAAAAAAGAAGTTTGTGTAGAGTAAACCATAGAGAGGATAGTCCAACCCAAACTTAAGAGAACACAATAAATTTTACTTAGTCATGACATGGATGAAATGAAACACAACAGACAGCCCAGGCAAGAGATTGAGTTGGATGAGAAAGGGAAACAATAACAAAGGTTAATAAATAAAGAAATGATAGTGAGAAATGAACAAGAGTATGAACTGAAGAGGGTTGAGTTAGGATTAGTTGCTTAGTTTTTATTTTTATTTTTTTCTTGTAGATCAGTCGCTTAAATTTAAGCCAGGAAACATGTAACTGTTCCTAATGGTTGGTTCTTTGTTAAAGTAACTTCAGTTTAGGAGTCTTTGAAATACTTGAAGCTTTAGTCAATGACACTAGCACACTGGAACCTTTGAAATACTTGAAGCTTAAAGATTACTGGCATATACAGCTGATAGTTATAAAGATCATAAATTTATAACCAGAAAAGTTCACTCCATCTCCAAGTAGCATATACTCTTAGTTAAGACAAGTAAGACATAGTTGAACGTTCTGAGGTTATTAGAACTTTGTTATACAAACAGGAATAAGAAAATTACCACTTTACCAGTATATTCAGGTGGATATTTTGTAGATGTTGTGTCAATAATACTCTCAGCCAACGGTGGAGTGGTAGGAACTATACGAAACATGCCGCCTATAGATGAGTTCCCATCTTTGGCAAGCACATGAATTTGTAATTGGTGTCCTTCTTTCTGTAAAATGAGGAAAGTAAGAATAATTTAGCAAATAAGAATAAAAATGACAATTTGAGAGAACAACACGCTTCTATATTCTTCAAAATTGGCAAAGATAGAAACAGAGGAGATGATGATTGATGATACAGGAATGGACTAATAAGAGTAAGAATGAACTAAGAATACGGATATGATTTCTAGTAAAGAAACCAATTTAGTTCAAACAGCTTAGACACACACACACACACTCTATACCTTCTAAAGAAAATAAGTTGTTGTTATATTAAAAGTAAGAAAACGACGAAAACCAAAAAGAGGCAACTGAGGGAAGTGGGAACAGTCTCAAGTTGTACCTTTTGAATTGGATTATCAGTTCTACTGGCAGTGTTGATGGTAACACTAGTGGTACCAGCGCCTTGGTCATTATCCTTGGGAAAGCCTTCTGCTTCAGTTGCCATACCATAGATGAAGGGGTGGGTTCAGTGGAAAACCCACCAGAGAAAAGTGGACTTTGTGGAAATGGTTTTGCTTATTCAATAGTATAATTAACAAGACAAGTTTATATTTATAAATTTTTCGTTTACAAACTACATTATGTCTGACAAGTCATACTTCAATCAAGAATGTATGACCAGTCAGACTTAACGTGATTTGTAAAAGAAAATTGTAAATGAATTATTTTCCAATTAATATATGTAATGTCATTTCCAGCGTATCCAACTAGAAGCAATGAACAACTTTGCTTTAAAGGAGCATAGTTCAAATTTATATTTAAGCCAGTTGCTTTTATAAAGGCAACTGATTGGAAAGGAGCGTGTGGGAATTTATAAAAGGCAAGGAGACGAGTACAAGTGGCGCAAAGAGGTAGACCTTCTAAAAATGCTTTCACTGGAAAAACTAAATAAGCACCATATCCATATCTCAACGCATCTTCCTTTGTTGCTTTTCTATATTGGGGTATAATATATAATTAAGTTTCTAAGCAAACTGAGTAATACTCTAAAATCTAAATGTATCTGTTAAAAAATTATAAATCGAAAATATTTACGAAAAATATAATATCTAATAACTATTTAATATTTTCTTAAATCTTAATGAGTGTTTTAAAAATAATCATTTTACATTTATATACAAATAATTAGTTAATAATATGTTGGATTGTTAGTTATTGCGCAATTCGCTCTATTTTCAAAGCACCACGATTTGATCTGAATTCAATTCACACCGGACCTTGGGAGGCAGGATGTTGGCTTTACCAAATAATTTTTGTTATCAACTAAAAAATATGGACGCAAATTTATGTTCACATTTTCTTAAAGTACGTGCTGTGTTTACTTCTATAAACAATGAAAAAGAAAATTAATTTTTTTTTAGATTAAAAGTTAATTAGGGGATGTAGTTTTATTGTGAAATTATAAGATTTATATACCTATTTTGTCTTGTGTTTACTCTAAAACTAAGCACTTTTGCTCTCTGATCCGCATGGAAAATGTAATTATGTACAGTACTGAATCTCCATCATTGGTTTACGAATTCTCTTGTGTAGTGTTTGGTTGAAGGTTTATTTTGGGATTGATGGGAAAGTGTAAGTGGATATTGGAAAATATCACGTTTGGTTCAGGTTTTTCCAAAAAACACTAGGCAAATAGAATAGATAGAAAAATGACTTTTGTGTTGATTTTTGGATGAAATTCACTGTTACAGAATACCACTTGAGATGTGGTATTTTGAGATAACTGGGGAAGTGAAAAAAACAGGTGCAAAGTTTCTCCCGAACATAGGTTTTGCATATTTAAATAAATTTCCCTGGTAATATTTCGGTCAACCAAACAACTTTTTTTACATTTTCCTACCAAACTCACTTTCCAACCATTTTCCTATCAATTACATTTCTCTAGTAAAAACAATTTCTCCCGAACCAAACACTACCTTGTGGACATTATATGGCAAGGGACCACGGTCACATGCAGTGGGATCGTGCAGTTTTTATCAACGTTCCAATTTTTTTTGTTCCATACTTTATTTTATCATTTTATATAAAACAGGTTTTTTCATGGTCAGGATTTTCCGTAGTTTGATCTAAATTATGCATAGATGAGTACACGACATGCAGAAACACAGAGTAAATATTTGGTATTACTGCTGTACTAAGATTCAGTGCATCCCATCAATGAGAGCATTTACACATCAGAGGAAAGAGAAAAAATTTGACAGAAAAAAAAGAATTTTAACTGATATGTAATATTTTCATTGGTAGGATGCACTGAATCTTTGGTACAGCAGTGTACCAAAGATTTATTCGCAGAAACAGAGTCTGACAACTGACATGTGACAAGTCCTACGTACCAAATGCTGGGCCTCAACTTTGGTATAGTTGCCTTCTCCCATTATAAGTGAAAAATAAAAAATAAAAATAAAAAAACGCCTTCCCACAAGGAAAAATATAGAAAACTTATTTTCGTTTTTGTTTATAAAAAAAAAGGAAAAAAATAGAATTACATATAAATTATAATATATGGAATAGGATCTAATTTAAATCGATATAAAAAAAATTTATATTAAATCTTAATTGTTATTTGCTAACCTCACATATTTAATAAATTAAAATTGTTAGATATAACTAAAATTAATTATTAAAATTAAAAATGTGATTTCCGTAGTAAATATGCCGATTATTTCGCACGAGATTGATAAATATAGTCGAAGATGCTAACATGTAAGGATACTACTATAATAACTCCCTTTAAAGAATATTAATGTAATCATACAATCATAAATAAAAATATAAGTGATGGAGCAATGAAAAACAGACGAGAATTGTTAGGCATAGCTGATCTTTTAGTTTAGCATTCATTTATTTTTTTGAAAACTTAGTTCAGCATTTATTAGTAACGTGTATATCCGCCATTCTCCCGCCGGCCCAACCTGTCGGTGCATTGTGCGTGGACAATATTAGCAAAAATGCATTTAATTTTCAAATATAATATATATGTGTGTGAGTGAGAATACTTTGACATCAATATTAAACTAAAAATTTACATCAAATCTTAATTATTAATTTCAAAAATTTAACGGTTATAATTTATTGAATCACAATTATTAATTAAATATTTATTTTTAAAAAATTATAATCGTTAGATTGACAGAAATTAACAGTTAAGATTTAATGTCAAATTTTTTAATTTGACACGATCTCATCTTATTTTTTTCCATATATATATAATTAATAAATTTTAAATTTGACACTGGTGTCAAAGGATCCTACCTGTATATATATATATAAGGTTATACTTACGACCGATTTTCGTTTACAACCTCTTACAATCATATCTTAACCGTTGATTTCCGTCAAGCAACGGTTGTCATTTATTGCAAATTAATAATTAATTAATAAATTTAATTTGTGAAAATAATAACTATTTATTGACGAAAATCAACGGTTAAAATATAGTTGTAAGAAGTTGTAAACGAAAATAGGTTATAAGTATAACTTTAATATAAATTCACATTTAATTAAGCAATTTGTTATGTAATTATTTTTTTCTAACTATTCATATATCATTGACGTTATCTTTAATTGCGGTAAGTATTATGAACTATTTTATACAAGTTTTGGTCCAATTTTATTTTTTTATTCATATAACATTCTTCATCCTTTTCTCTTTGCATATCTTTATGAATAATGCTTCCTTAAATATTCTAACTTAAAATAATTTTATTAAGACCATGTGTAACACTCGGTTATGTACCGATTTATTAACATGCATAGTATCTAGCGTAGCGTAATAATAAATTTAAATTACTTCTTAAATTATATCTTAAATAAAATACACTTAAAATTTAATTATACATTAGATTGAAGTCAAGTTCACTATTACATCTGATATGGACTATCTTATATTATCATCTAAACTAAAAGAGAACTATTTCTACTCTATCAGTCACTTCACAAGTACATCAAACCATTCTGAACTATGTACAGCTCTCAAAATTTTTAATCATTTAATCTTGGTGCTTCATTCTACTCCAAAGTTATACAAACTTACATGGTTACTTTCTGGAAAGGTTAGCATAAAATAGATACACATGTGAGATAAATCTCAGTAATATTAGGGTTTTCGAACCACAACCGATTCAGTCGCTTTAGCAAAAAATATCATTCTCGCGAACATATTTATAATAAGAAAATAATATCATGAATAATAAATATAAACTAAGACCTTTGTGGTTTTTTTTTCATACAAACATACCTAAACTTTTGTGGGTTTTACCAAAACCTTTGTGGGCTTCTGCATACAAACACATAAAAGAACGTATAGTCTTTAACTGAAATGACTAAAGCTCAAACCCTTGCGAGCACCCAAACCTTTGTGGGTTATGTATGTGAAAGGTTTTATATGGCGAAGCTCGAGTCATGATAAGACGTCCCTTACCCTATAACCATTCTGATCCCAAACTTTTATGAGTCAGTTTACATCAGAATCATTAAGTAAAATATTACATATTCCGCAAATATTCATTTGGTACTAAAGGAATTCTTTAGTTCTATAGTCTTGATTTAATTTCATTCTCATAACTAATATGAATCAATTCATCAAATCCACACACTTAAAGATAACAGATACATCAAAAAGATAGAAAAGATTCATAAGAAAATATTTGGACAGAGTAATTGTATCTTTACAACTTTTAAAGAAAGAAATTTAAAATATCAACTTTAAATAAATATAGGTGAAAGGAATAAAATTAGGAGAATGGCATTTTCTCCCAATATTACCTTCATATTTTATTTTTCCTTTCTTTCTTTTCTTCTTTGTTTTCTCTCGAGTTCTTTTCTCTCCCTTATTGTTACATGCCTCCTTTTTTCTCTCTCTCTATTTCTTCCTCCTTTCTTTTCTTTCCTCCCCCGATTTCTTTCTTTCTTTTCTTATTTCTTTCATGCTCCCTCTTTGTTTCTTTTTATTTCTTTCTTCACGTCAGTGTATATATATATATATATATATATATATATATATATATAAATAACATTTCTACAACTACTTTAGATAAGGTTATCTATAGCTACCCCAAAAACTACGTCATTTTGATTAATGAAGGGTGTTTCAGTAAAATGTATATGATAAAAAAATAAACAAAATTACACAAACATCTTTTATTAATTCACCTAAAGTTACAGAAACACCCTTAATTAATCAAAACAACGTAGTTTTTGGGATAGTTGTAGATAACCTTATCCAAAGTGGTTGTAGGAATATATATATATATATATATATATATATATATATATATATATATATATATATAAAACTAATCGTTTCATATGGATAAGAATCTCACTAACTTGACTTTTGAAAATATCTATTCATACTTATCTAAATTTAATTATTACATATCTAATAAAATCTAAGATTTTTACCTTATTAGTGCCTTCACGTGACCTTTCTTTTATTTTTGTTATACACATGTGGCGCTATTGGCGTCAATACGGTGCTACATGTACCAGCCCCTCTCTCTAATGATTGTGGCGCTACTAGCGCTGCCCTGAAGCTACTGGAGCCAACATTGTGCTACTAGCGCTTGGCCAATTTATTTACTTACCTTTTGTTGTTACAACCTACATGCCAAAATTTATTTATTATTTGATATTTTTTGTGAGTTTTTATATTCAATTTAATAATTTTATAAAAATTTGACAAAATCTTTCAACAGATTTAAATTTAAAATAATATTTAAAATAATTTCTAAATAAAGGACAAGACCATTTGCTTTAGAGGAATAAGATGAGCAATGGCCAAATTGTGAAGAAGGCTTATGTTTTCATCATGGGTTTTGATAAGCTTAGTTCGGACGAAGTATGGAGTTGGCCTGGCCTGTTTAGACTGCGTACATTTGCTTGGCTAGTCTAACATGGCAAAATTCTCACCAAGGAAAGGATGGCGAGATGGGGGGAGAACATTTTTGTCATGCCTGCACTAATGTGGTGGAGGATATCCTTCATGTTTTAAGGGACTGTAGAAAGGCCAAAACTATTTGGAGGAGCTGGTTTGTGAATGACATCCCTACTGATTTTTTCTCCATGGATGCTAAGTCTTGTTTGTGTCAAAACCTGTTTGGTGGGTGGAGGCACAATCAGGTGTTCAAGTGGAATGACATTTTTATTACTACAATTTGGCATCTATGACTGTGGAGAAATAACGAAATTCATGTGCTTATCTTCTCTAGGCCAACTGTTGCTACTCACGGCAAGTGCACCGATCGTACAAGTAATATATGATTAAGTAAGAGATCGTTCCCACGAGGATTACGGTTCAAGCACTAATTCGCTATCGCAAACTTAGTTGGACAATCGAAAGTGTATTTGGAAACAGGATTTGAATTGCAAAATTAAAATATTAAATATTAAGCTAATTACTTGCAAGAATTAAAGACAAGAAATTAAAGATGTGATTTAACTAATAAAATAAAAACGTAGCTAGGGGTTCGATTTCATTTAATCTCCTTATTACGTTTGAATTCCTTCTTAATGTTAATTGTCCTTAGTATCAATCTAATCAATTCTTTCGCATGTTATTAGAGCTCAATCCCTTGTTACCCTAAAATCTTTACAAACTTGAAAGAACCCTAGTTCCCCGGTTATTCCCCAAGAATGCAAGCATTAAGTTCAAGAATCTTAAAGATTACGCAAACCCTATGTCTATCCCTAGAATCATAACGTTTACGATGAAGTTATCAGATATGGATCACACACCAACATTCCTATTGTCATGCATTTACCGATGATCATTATATAAGATTCAAGCCTATATAAAGCATTAAAAACAGATAACTTCATTCATGATAAAAAAGAAAATTAACGTACGAATTATTCAAAGCATAATAAATCGACTAAAATCCATCTAACCCTAACTACTTAAAGAACTAGCCGGACATGGCAAAATCAAGAACAAAAGAAAATAGAAAAGCTCCCCCAAACTCCATAGGTGATTGGTGGATCTTCAAAATCTCCAATGAACACTTGACGTTGATCCGTCTCCGCCGCTCACGAACATGAATCTGATGTTCCTCCGCGTTCCTTCAGCCTCCAAGCACCCAAGAGTTGTTTAGCAATGTAAAAGTTTTGTATTTCTGGTCCCCAATGGTGTTTTAAATAGGTCAAGAGTTCGTATTGCAAAAGAAAACTTGAATGGGCCTAAGTTGAACTTGTCTGGGCGCTTAAGCTTGTGAATGGGGGCTTAAGCTCCCACTTCTAACAACTTGATAAGATCTTCAATCTTATTGTTTTCACCTTGATTCATCTTCTTTTCTGATTTGATCTCTCTTTATCTAAATCTTCATATTTGAATCATTTGTTATCAAATTCCTTTAAAAATAACAAATATATTAATTAGTTCCAACAATCAAATAATGTTCATGATTATCATTTTAAAACCCTAATTTTTGACTTGTTCAACTAGATAATTCATATTATTTTAGTCCATTAAACAAGATAAACTAAAGGTTTATCACCAACGAACCTCATCCTTGTCATTTCTGAATACATCAGTGAAACCAATTTGGCGTTGGGTATTCGCATGCAGGCCATCGATACCAGGACCATTAACCAGGTTTATTGGAAGCCCCCCATTGGTTGGTGGAAATTGAATGTGGATGGGGCGATGAATAATAACTTGAGCCTTGCTTTCTGTGGGTGGCTGATCCGTGACCTCAAAGGGATGTGGCTGGCTGGCTTCTTTTATAGGATTGGCATTTGCAATCCTGTGTGCCGAGCTTTGGGCCATTCTAAAGGGCTTACAGTTTGCTTGGAATTTTGGAGTAAGGAATACCTTGGTAGAGAGTGACTCTTTTCTTGCCATTGAAGCCATCAACAACAATGGTAACTCATAATATCTTCCCTACATAGTTAACAGAATTAGAGAGTGGTTCAAGAAGGATTGGCAGATTAATTTTGTTCATCCTGTCAGAGAAAGAAATTTGTGCGCAGACTGGCTTGTGGGCAATCCTTTGAACATAAGGGAAGACATGGTTGTTTATCAGAATATTCCTTCTGGCCTGGGTCCTCTACTGATCCAGGAGTCTAGACTCCTTGATTTCTAGTTTTTTTTTTCCTTTGGGCTTCAGCCTTCCTTTGTACTAAAATAAAATAAAAGTAATTATTACTGTTGTTATAAAAAGTGTCTCGTACTTTGTTGTTATAAAAAATTAAAACTTTATAAAGTAATTAACTAAATAAGCCTATACTCGGTATTAGTAATTAAAGTTTGTGGGAATTTTGGTGGCGACTTTTTTTGAAGAAGTAATTAGAGTTGGTATACTAAAAAAAAAAAATTGGTCCCTTGGGTTATGAGACCACTGCAAACTATTAGCTTGTTAGTTGGAAGGTTTGGTACATAAAATATAGAAGAATATATTTTTCATGTTGTATTAGATAATTTGTCTCATTAACACACATAAAAATGGATGAGATCTATTAAAAAGAAGAAAGAAAAAAATGGGTCTCACCTATTTTTTATGTGTTGCATAAGACAAATTTAACGATGAAAAATATATTTCGCTAAAACATAAAGGAAAAAACAGAGTAAGGTTTAAGATGCACTTTTCTAACTTAAAGTGTGCTGGTATAGGTAATAATTTTAACTGTGAGATTCACTTTACTATTTTTTAAAGGGAAATACTTTTCTCCTTTAGCATAAGAGAAAAATTATCTCCTACTGAAACAAAAAAGTGGAGCCGGCAATTTAAAATAAAAATAAAAATTTGGCACGAAAATCGATTTATGTGTAGAAATCAAATCTTATTTCATGTGAAAGGAGAAAATCATTTCTTTTTTTAAATTATAAAGTGTATATCAAATATTGTAAAAATTATGAATTGAATCCCTACATTGTTGATTTACAAGACTTTTGTATTAATGGTTAAAAAATGTTACCAGTAACCTATTTAATAGGTTACTTATAAAAGTATTATTTATAAAGTTAGTTTTATAAAAGTTGAAATTTGCGTGGAACTACCTAAAATCCTCCAACATTTTCTCTTCTCAAACCTAGCCGAAAAGAACATGATTAACTGTCAACGTCGCCAACAAAAGCAAGGTGGCAATGAAGGCAGCTGCTTGGATTCACAATGGTGGCTCATATGCTCGCGCCATTGGAGACGACAAAAGCATCATCGGAGGAAGTAAGTAATGGTTTTTTAACATGTGAAAATGTCAATCCTCCATAATTTTTTTAATCATTAGTTAATATAGAATGGCCTAATTAATCACATTATGCAACAAAAGTAATTTTTTTTATAACATGCAATAAAAGTATTTAAATCATTGAATTTCGGGTTCGTTTTAATCATCCTTAGCATTATAGTTATTAAACTTCATGTTCATATAGCATGTATTTGAATCATTCTTAGTATTTGGATAATTGAATTTTAGGTTTATTATAGCATGTATTTGGATCACCCTTTTAGCATTGTAGCACACACTAGATGAAAAAGAAGGTACTCTATTACAAGTCGGGAGTGGATCTTCTTATGTAAAAAAGTGATTATGTGATCATATTATTTGATCGTAATCACTCATTGATGATGAGATAAGAGAGATAAAAATATATAACTTTTCATTGAGTGATTATGATCAAATAACATAACCACGTGACCATTTTTCATAATAGGGAATTCACTCTCATTACAAGCCACATAAAGATATTCAATATCCCCTAGTTTATTGTTTTATTCTGATCATTGCAGTTTTATCAAATTTGCATCGGTCATTAATTGAGTCAGACTCGACAGAGTGTTGAGTCGATGAGTAACTGGTTTAAGAATTATTATCAAATGATGGTAGTTCAGTTGACACGTAAGAATTAATTAGGTGGAGTAAAAATATATG
Organism: Gastrolobium bilobum; assembly: GCF_033153095.1. NCBI lineage: Eukaryota > Viridiplantae > Streptophyta > Magnoliopsida > Fabales > Fabaceae > Gastrolobium > Gastrolobium bilobum. The sequence goes on from NW_026899561.1 coordinate 100,689, forward strand.
TTCAGTTCTCTCCAGTATTATCTGTGAAAGAGATTTAAAATCTTAATCTGAATCCGTCCCAAACAAAAAAATTATCTCCCGTGCTTATAAAAAGAGAGAGAGAGTTAAAATTAGAAGAGATCAATGTGAATGTACATTTTCTAAAACGATATACTTTCAAAATATTATTAAAATAACATAATTTGAAAAATAAATAAATAAATAATAATTTGAAAATTATTTATTATAGTGATATTATTTTTATCATATAAATCCTATAAACATGACATATACCATCACTATATAAATGACACGTATTATGTTTGTAGGATCCGCATAATTGAAAATGATCAAATATTATTATTTTAACAATATAATTTTCAAACTAAAATATTTTAATAAATTTTTTAAAGTATATCACTTTGGTAAATAAGCAATTTTTTAATCTTAAGATTTCACAACATTTTATGTAATAGAATTTTATTTTATATTTTATTTAAATAAACATTAAATAAGTGAAATAGTCTACCCAAAAAGTGAAATTTTATTATATTTTATAAAAACAAAAAAAAAAACAAAAATTTTACTTTGCAGAATCTATTGTAACAGAGCAACACGTCACAAATTGCAGCTTCGCTGGCTATGCAACAGCGTCGGTGTAGCGTGGCCTATATGTTCCTCAGATCCACTCTCGAAACACCCATTAGTCCACACTGTGTCCTTCATTCTTCTTCTTCTTCTTCAACCTTCATCCCCAAATTCTGCTTCACATCTAGCTAGGGTTTCCGGACCAAAAAAGTTCGTAAATTAATCACAAATTGAAGGTGGAACTGGGAGGATGGGATAATCTGGTGGGAGCAATGAGGGGTTTCAACCCATCCAACATGGGTGGGGGCTGCTGGTACGAGCCAACACAGAAAAGGATTCCAAGGAGGGTCTGGTTAAGCTTCCAAAATTCAATGGGTGTCCTCGTGGGTGGCAATCATACTTCCTCCAGGTTTTGCACTCGCTAATTCCTCAACTCCTTTCTCCCTCTCCGGCTTTCAATTTTTCACTCTCTCAATCTTTGTTCGACAAAGTTCCTGTCTTTTTGACAAAACATTCTCGTACTTGAATTGAACTTGAGAATTTCATGGACACTAAGGCCCTGAAATTCAAGATCCTTAATGGGTCCATAGCGAGGCGCGTGTTCTTTCGTTCAATCTTACTCGCCTCTGCAATTTCCGTCGTTTTTCTGATCCGCATTATATCGATATTCGATTCGGGATCTTTGGCTCCCATGATGACCACCAATATTCAATGCGATTCGCGTTTCGGAAACGTCACTTTGAGCCCTGGTTCCTACTTGTTTCGGAGCCATATCTTCACCACATTCTGGGGCTCCGTGAATTGCGTCAAAGACGTGAACTTGACGGTGAACGTGGTCAATGAGCTAATGGGTAAGCAGTTTTTGGACTGTGGAGCCAAAAGCCTTTGCATTGGAGAAGGGTCCTCAATGGCCATCGTGGCAATGAAACAGTTGGGATTCTCCAGTGTCAGTGGTGTCCACAGACACCGATTTTTCTCCCTCAAGCAGAGGAAGATCGTGTACGAGTTTGATTACCAGGATGGTTCATTCGATTTCGTATTGTCAAGGGACCTAGACAAGGTTTCAGTCCCTGCATTGCTTGTGCTTGAGGTTGAACGCATCCTTAAGCCTAATGGAATAGGTGCCCTTCTTGTGGGTAACACTGGTTCACAAATCAATGATTTGATAAGGTCAGCTACCCCAGTGTCCTCTTTATTGAGATCTTCCAGCGTTGTGCACGTTGGTTCAATCAATGAACTTAACCTTGTGGTTTTCAAGAAAAGATCTCAAAATGCTTGTTCCTTCTATCAGTATAGTTTACCAGCAGATTGTCCAAGTGTCACTTTCACCAAACCTCTCATAGAGCTGATGGAACCTCTTGTTGGTGAAAAACCACATCCTGAGGATGAGAAAAGGATTCCCTATTTGCCTAAGTTTGTGGATGTTTCTGCTAGGAAGCGGATGGTGTATATTGATATTGGGGTAGGGGAGCTCCTGAATGCAAATGTCAGTGATTGGTTCATGCCATCATATCCCATTGATCAGAAAGCTTTCAATGTCTATTTTGTTCACTACAACACTTCCATTCTGTTATCCTATGTGAAGCGACCTGGCATCACCTTTGTTTATCATCCTGGATTGGCTGGTAAGGTCACGGCCAAGCTTGGTACAGATGGAGACCTGGATCCTTTTCTTGGGGAGGAAGAGTTTGATTTCCTTGCCTGGTTCAAAGAAACTGTGCAATATGCAGATTTTGTGGTCCTGAAGATGAATGCAGGAAAAGTTGAACTCAAGTTCCTCTCGGATATATTTGACAGTGGAGCTATATGCTTTGTTGATGAGTTGTTTCTCAGATGCCCAGAGAAGGGAGGTGATGATAAAACTTTGACTAGCAAGGAAAATTGCATGGATATTTACAAGGGTCTCAGAAGCAATGGCGTCTATGTCCATCAATGGTGGGGAGACTAAATTTCATCAACGACCTTAGGTGCTAAATCTTTTATGATTATGGTGTAAGAGAAATTCTGTGTGTGTACAAGAACTTCTCTGCGTTTGATGTATTGGACTATAGTCCAATTATTTCGTGTATTGTTGTCTGTTGTCTGTCAAGAGTATGTAGGATGCTATGAACATCCCAGTGCTTTATGGTTGGGCGCTTAATACTAAATAAGCAACCATTGTCATTCTCGTTTGCTAATAACATATGTGTTATGATGCTTCTTCTTCTTCTTCTTTTTCAAAAGTTCGGGGGTTATTTTTGGGTGATTGGTTGGGGTTTTAGTGACAAACGTAAATTCCTAACAAATTTAAAAAAGGACGAACCAATTTTTATATTGGATCAAGAATCATTGCCATACTTGATCCATCAAATCGTAGCCATACCACGAAAAACAATATAAAATGAAGTTTTTTTAGATTCATTGTATATTGTTTATAATTCTGAAGCATTGCTATATTTTATTAAAAAACCAAAATATTATTAAAAATCTTAATTTTCAATGTGGCTGTGCCCTCTATACTTGGCTTAATTTTCAGTTTACTTTCTATAATATGGATGTCGATCTAATTGCTACGTCAACAGACAAAAGCTGTGTTGTGTCAATTGGATCAACTGTCACCTAGGTCAGCGTAATAAAGACTAGATGTTCAATCATGAAAATATTCAGTTATAAATTTATAATTAGAGGGTCATTTATAAATTTTTAAATGTAATTGCCAATTTAAGGTAGAACTATTCCATAACATATTATGAGGAAATATGCACTAGCCTGCAGGAAGTTTGGAATTACATGTATATTAACATGTATCTATTTAGTTTCTCGAGAAATGGGAGAAAAATTCAAGATAACTTGTTGAGATTTGCATAATTTTTTTTTTTTTTTATAAATTTGGAGATATCAATATTCAACTTCTCAGACCACCTTATTCTTGGAATATCCCCTAACTCCTCGTTGAATAGAGGATGCATATCAAAAGGGTCGATACTGAATGTAGAAAAGGGTCGATACAGAGTGTAGAAAAGTATTTTGCTTACATTTCTATAATTTTACCATAGCTGGGTATTATGCCAAATGACAGTGACCCGTCTATTTTTCAGTTCCCCGTTCTAACAAATGCTGCGAAATTTTACCATATATTGTTATTGGGGAATCATTTTCATGGAGAAAATTTTTCTCGACTCATAATATAATTGGAGTTTACAAAATGTGAAGAGAAAAAAAAAAAAAAAATCAAGGTGGAACCCACTTATACCATAAGTAATTAGTAGGAGAAAAATTTTCTCCTTTAAAAGAAGAAAATGTTTTCCCATTATTATTATGAAAAAATATTTTCTCATGTTGCATCATGTTGCGATCTTTCGATTTGCGTGTAAAATTTTTCTTTTTTTTAATAACACCACTAATTGAGTCACAACATGAAAATTAAATTATCATACAACGTGAGAAAATCAAACTCCTATTATTATATACGAGAAGAATACTACTAATATCACACTTTTTATATCATGTCTTATATTTTTTTAATAATTAAAAGCAAGTGTGAGATGTAATTAAATTATAAAAACTGTTGTCAAAAAGTATGTTTTCAAAGAAATTATAGTAATAACATGTCTCTAACATGTATATTTTAAGGGAAAACATTTTCTCCTTTTAAAGGAGAAAATTTTTCTCATGTTAGTGACTCATAATATAAGTCGGGCCCACAAAATAGTGGAGAGAGAAAAAGTTTGAAGGTGAGACTCACTTATGCTATGAGTTACTAACATGAGAAAAAATTTCTCCTTTAAAAAGAAAAAATGTTTTTCCATATTTTGATAGTTATAATGACAACTTATTATTTTCTCCCATTTTTTCTGGTAATGACAACTTGTTATTTTCTCCCATTTTAATAACAATTTTAGTGTTGGAAAGAGAAATTTCTTATTCTTATTTAGAAAAAAAATAGCTGCAAGTTAAATGTTACAAATGTTTTGCCAATCTAATACCTTGGCCAAACCAAATCTTTGCCACGGTTAAGAAAGTAGACAGTGGCCATTGCCACTTCCAACTTCGCTTTTGATGCTTGCACGCACATCCATTACATACACTTGCAAGACAATCCAAAGGACATCACGGAAATGTACCAAGATGTCTAAGTACCAGACATTGACATTGACATGTCCGGGGAGACTATGAATAGTCACGCGATGGGTGATAACTCAATATTGAATTTATACACTTACAATATCTATGAGAGAGATTTCATAAGGATAAATAGATCGTTATGCACTAGTGACTTGGATTAAATCCTAGGTAATATGGAGCAAAGACTTTTTACACCAAGTTATACTAAGAAATTCTCGAATTAAAAACTCAAGAAAATTATGTTTGTCTTCTCAAAAGAGCATGGCTGAAGGGATCATTAGCAAAAGTGATTTACACATAACAGTGCTCCTCCTTCTAGGTATTCACCTGACTCATAGCAAAATAACGTAAGATTTCTAATCTTGCTCCACACTGTTTTGTGAGAGTTTCATCGACTAAGTGGTCCTGGGATGAGGTTGCAAACCAAAAGGTGTCACAAGGATTTATATGAGAGAGATTCCATAAGGATAAATAGATCACTATGCACTGAATGATATGATGTTAGCGAAGATTGGTATGTGTGCAGAGTAATAACAAAAGTAAAAATGAGCCAAAAAATATGTACGTGATGAGTATGACTCCTATTTATAATGAGTTATCTAGTTGGGCCTCCACTTAATCTGTAATGAGATTGTTGTGATGCGTTGTCCTATTGTTGGAATTGAGTCTTTAATCATCTTATCCATAACTGATATGCTTGTTAAGTTGTTGAGATATGGACCTTAATCCATAACAACATCAAAAAAAATTTGACCTGCAGCTTATATGATTTTAACTTTTTCTGAATTTTCCATGTTAAAGGACAGGTCATCGCATGACCATAATAAGAATTTGATTGAAAATGATACAAATATCTGAATTCGGTGGTTTAACCTGTCGCTTGATGAATTTAAACAGGATGTAGGTCAGTTTCATTCGTTTTTAGTCTCATTGATGTATGACCATTTTATATGATGACTTCACCTAGTTGTTCATCACAATCAGTGACAAAACATTGTGGAATTATTGTTGAAACTTGGAAATGAAAAGGCAACCTGCTGCAAAAGCACAAAACATCCGTCAAGGCAACCTAAGCCTAAAAGGGTTCCTCGTTCTCGTCAACTTAATTTCTAATTTTACTGTATTACAGAGAAAGTGAACATCCATTCAATTCACCTTGTGAAAAAAAAAATTGTATAATCATTCAAAATTTTGGTGGTTCTCTCAGAAACAAATTTTTTTCTTCCTCATCTTATCCATGTTTTTTTCCCCATTTCCTTTTTTTGTTAGTTGTGTAGGAGAAAACCTTCTGTGCACCAGATATACGTACACTTCTGTCAAAAGAGATAAAATTTTGGAATATGAAATGAAATAATAAAAAATAAGGATAAAAATGAAAAAAAAAAAAAAATCTCATTTGATAAAATGATGTACCCAAGTACCAAGTGGGTAGATCAGATATATTTAAAAAATTTCCGTTAAGGAAGGCATTTTCATTTTTCTTTTTATCCTCTTCATTTGTGAGAAAGAAGCACCTAGTTTTGGTGTTCCCGAAACAGAAAATTCGCTCCTACTTTTGACATGTAACAACTGACAGCGTCCTAAATTGTAGCATGCGATAATCCCTGCTTTAAAAATGGCTGTCTAAAAGCAAATAGGAGTGCCCTGATAAGTAATTATGTATTTGATTACAGAAAATCCGAACAATTTCCAAGTATAGAGATCAGAATCCCAGAAACAACACTCCCACACTCACAAACAGAAAACGATAGACTTCTATGCTTTCTCTAAGCAGAACTCTAAATCCTCATGTTTTATTTAATATAAAATTATATCATATGCGGAAATCCTAATCATACAAAAATTAATTAACAACAATTATTTTATAATTATTTATTTCAATATTTTTTTCTATTCTCTAATCACCATTGATTCACTTTTATATAATTATAATTATCATGTATAACATAATCAATTTAATTAATACACAGAATATCCACTCCCAAATCCACTTTACACCAGGATCCTTCCCTCCCATTATCCATGCTCCTAAACGTTTTCCCCCTATCTTCCCACACCCGAATGCTTCGAAAGCATGATTATTTAGCACAATTCCCTTTTCTGCCCCTAGTTCTCTATTCCTTTATTTATCCGTACTATGTAGGACTGGAAACTTTTACATATAACAGCCGACAAAATATTGAAATATTGATCACTGATATCAATCATTCTTTAAAAGTTCAATTCAAAATAAAATAAAATGATGTCATCCGAATAGAAACATACATAATTAAGTATATTTATAAGGGAAGCCATTTAGAAGCAAAGACAAACAAGCTCGTTGGAGGCATTGTCTTGCACAAGCCATGTGCAATGCCAGCCTGTTGTTCATGTTATACCGCATGTCATATACAAATTCCATTTTCCTTCCTTGTTTTTCTGATTATTGGAAAAACAGAAAAGGGAGGGGAAACCATGATAAGAAGAAGGAAACAGGGAGAAGTATTGAAGTATAACAGTTGGGCTGTACAGGAAGCTTGACGAACCAACAATTTATCTTCTTCACTCCTCAGACCCTACCTTTATCTCCCAAAGTCTCTCAACTGGTTGTCTGCAAATTGGGCATTTGTTTGTCTGAAACCTCAAAACCTTTGCACATCCGCTACACATGCACTGGAAAAGGAAAAGGAAACCCGCCAAAGCATGTCAAGGACTCAAGAACAAAATGAGTAGTTTTCAACAGTTAAATTTGGCTAAATGATCATCAATTTGCTAATAGCCTAAGAGTGAAAGGTGACAGACTAAATAAGTTTAGAAAAAGAAGGGAAAGATTAACGAGGCAAAAAAAGAAAGATATTTCCTAAGGTCGATTATAATATTGATGGCTAACATCAGCATCTTTCTATCAACTAATCAAAGAACGATTCATTCCAAAAAGGGAAACTGCACATACCATATGTCGGCAGGGGTAGACAATTGTATCACGAGGCTCCGACAAGCAGATGACGCACTCTTTTCCTTGGTCATTCTCATCCAAGCCACTCTCCACTGAATTTCCAATACCATATATTTCGTGCAGCTCATACCTCATTCCATTTACCCACAAGATCTGCTTAACAACTTTCACCCGGAATTCTCCTTTGTCCTTCTCAAACACCGCTTGGGTTATCTGAGAGTTTGTGTTACTAGATGTTGAGGTTTCACTTGATCCATCCTGATTACCAGAGGAAGCATCTGCCTTCACTGCTAGAGGGTAAACATCCATGTCACCCACTTTCAATAACTCTGACTCGTCAAACATTGAAAAATTAATACCAGTTCCAGCTGGCTGTCTAAACTTCTGGCCAAGACCTTGCTGGAAATCCACACTCACAGGTGGAAGATGATTTTCCTTCATTGGTGCGAGGTTGCAGCCTTCAACTTCTTTTGCAAAGAAAAATATGGTGATGCTGTTAAAGAGATAAAAAGAAACAAAATCTTTAGAACAAGTAAATGAAGAACTATAGCACAAAATGTCCACATTCATAATCATCATCAAGATTTGATGGCAGAACCCCACACAAACGGAAGCTAGCACTTAAAAGCTAAGTATCAAATATTCAAACATGCAACAAAACTGTCATGCATTAAGCTGCTTACAGCTTATATAATGCTCCTAAATATAATAAAGCAACAAGTACTCATAAATAATGAGAATAATTTAGCAACATTTTCTCATGCATAAAAAAATTCTTATGCAACGTTGGCAAAAAGCATAGTAAAACATGCATTGAATAAACTATTCCGTATTCAGATAGTTAACAAAGAAAGAGTAGGTATTGCTTCTATATATACATTGAAATATTAAAGTCACCGTTTTTTTGCTACTATCTTAGCCATGATTTTTAGAACTGCAATAAATGCAATGTTGTCAAGATCGAGATCCTATGCAGGATCGGTAGGGGGTGGTAGGATCGTAAATCGTGGGATCGACACGATCTTAATCCCTATGATACAAAATTATATTCAACCATATATATATATATATATACACACACATGTAAAATAACTTATATCAATTGTAAAACTCATAACATAACTTAAAGTCGTAAGACTCATAACTCATAACATACAAAATGTATACATATAAAGGGAAAAATGATTCTGCTTTTGATGTAGAAATTTTTTCTCGGCCACACTCACATAAAAGTGAGTGGGTCCATTACGAAGAGAAAAGAGAGAAAAAGTTTGTGGGATCCCCTCAATTTTATGTGAGTGCAGTAGAAAAAAAAAATTAAAGGGAGAAATGTTAAATCCATATATAAAATAACTTACATCATTTGTAAAACCCATACAAAATGCTTTACAAACAGAAATATTAAAAAAATTAAAATATTGGCAGAATCATTTAAAACAAAAAGGTTTCAAACATAGTTATGGTTAGAATGGAATAAAATAAAATAAATTATAATAAAATATTTTATTAAAAAAATAGAAGACACCAAATAAAATGGAACAGTGACCAAAATGTCATTTTTTGATAAATTTTTTATCCAAACGCCACGCGAACAGTACTTTTTACCATACTGCCACGTGTCATAATTCGCTACCACTGGTAGCGAATTTCATGGCCAATGATTTTGTGACACGTGACCATATTGCAAACCAAATTCGCTACCACTGGTAGCGAATTATGACACGTTAGCGTTTTCTTGCGAAAGTGTGCCACGTGTCACAAAATCATTGGCGAACATAATTTGCTACCAGTCGTAGCGAACTACGCCACGTGGCAGTCTGGTAAAAAATATTTTCGCGTGGCATTTGGGTAAAATTTTTGCCAAAAAGTGGAATTTTGGTCATTGTTCCAAATAAAATATATTTATGGTCAGAATGATTTCAACACAATGCTTTACAAACCGAAGCATTAAAAAATAATATTCCCTTCATTCAAAACAAATCCCAATAGTCACTTCACTTGAACAAAGTTACGAAGAATGGCAGAGTGAAGCAACTTTTCGTTTGCGCAAGAAAGAGAGGAAGAGAAGGTTGTTTTGGACAGGGAGATGGAAGAACTCAGAAGAGCCACCGTCCAGTCACAGCCACAGTCGTTCGTTGCAAGAAGAGGGAGATGGCAAGCAGTAGCAGACTAGCAATCGTCTGTAGCAAGAATGCTCTGTTTCGGGCAAGAAGGTGAGGAGGAAATATAGCCGTTTAGGGACTTTCTGACTTGGGGCTTTTGGTTTTTTGGGTCATGGGTATTTTCCGGGTCATGGGTTACTGGGTTTAAAATTTGGGCATTTTGGGTCTCCTAATAAAGGACCAGAAACGGAACAATTCTACGAGTTTGCAAGGCGATCCTACACGATCCTACCAGAATGCCATTTTTTCTTGCGATCTGAATTGCTAAGACACCAAAAATCGTAGGATCGTAGGATCCTACGTGTAAAATCGCGATTCTTTTAACAACACTGGATAAATGAAAGAAGCACCAAAGTCTTCCAACTATTCTATTTCCCAAACTGCCAAATTAGAATTCAAATTTGAATGAATAATAGTAAGGGTATAAAAGGGAATGATTTCAAAATTAAAGAAGATTATGCTAGTAATTGTAAACCACCCGCAAGATAAGTAATTGAACCCTAGAAAGTAGAAACACAAAGATTTGCTTGACCAGTAAATGACAACAACCTACAAATGAAGATACTCATTCAACAAAAACTATATCTACTCAGCCCCACAGAAAAATCCAATGAGCTATCCAGATCCTCAACTCATTTAATGAAGCTACCTTTAAATCTACATTTTTTCTCCGGTCAATACTAATTGCACACCTTTATGTCATACGTCCTTTTCATAGCTTACAATGCCAAATACAGCAACACATGTTCAGCTGACTAGTAACCATACAATCACAAGCTGGTGAGGTAACTTAACTTCGAAAAAAGTTAGCACAACAGTCCAAAAAAGTCAAGCAACCATGGTAGCTCAATAGATTGAGCACAACAATACAATAACAGGCCTTTGCTGAATCAAGAGAAACAAAATGAGCAATTAAATCCTGTACACCTCCACAAGCAAACACTAACAGCATCCGAAAACCTTAGACATGACAATATCTTCTTTGAGCAAAATGAACGACAACATATATATAATTTAATGATTTACATTTAAGAACAAGGGGAAAATGAAATTTACCTCCCAGAAACCATGGCATCAAATGTAAATGACACAAGGAAGTGACCAGGGTTTTCCTCATCAGGTTCAACCCTAAGGGTCTCCTTCTTGATATTGACATCGTTCCTTATGGTAACGGCCTTTTGATGCTCAACAAAGGGTGCAGGCGAAGGCATGGCAGGTCCACAAGGGCAACGCCACGCTGGGTCCATGTGTGGATGTGGATGTGGATGATGATGATGATGATGGTGAGGATGATGGGGCAGAGGCATCGAGGGATAGTAACCTGGGTAAGGGTATTGTGGGTAATGCAGTGCAGGGTTCGGGTACGGTGCAGCGCCGGTGTACACAAATGGATTGGCCGTGATTTCGGGCTGCGGCGTCACCGGCGGAGGGGGCGGCGGATGACTCCGCCTGGAACCGCCACCGTGTCGGCGACGGTTGTTACCGCCGCTGCTAGAGATGTTGCCCATGATGGAATTGCAATCAGAGGAAGAAAAAAAAAAGAAGAAGGGGGAAACCCTAATTTGAGGGAGAATAGGTTTTGGTGTGTTTTGTTTGGGATCGAATCTCCGCAAACCGGTGGTAGTCTTTCCTTTGCACCGTTTTTCTTGCCTTTTGGAAATGACAAAGCTTAAGAACGAATGCGCAAAATACAATATTAAAAAAAAAAACAAAGAAAAAATATAAAGAAAGATGAATCCAAAATTTGGAGCAGAAAAGTTAAGAGGCGAAAGGGTGTTATCAAAACAAGGAATGATTGCGTAGAAATAAAGAATAGAAATAAACAGAGAGAGAAAGACAGAGAAAGAGTGGTTTTGTTAGTTGGCAGGCACAATGCGATTGCGTAAATCTCCACCGAGGCGGAGAGAAACACTTTTCATGAGGATGGGAAGATTATGCTAACTGCTAGTGCTAAGGTCCAATGCTTTATTTATTATTATTATTATGGGTTTGGTATTTATTATTTTAAATGAGATAAATTATGTTATTTTATGAGAGAGATAGACACAAAAAAATAGAAATCATGGGAGAGAGAAAGTGGGTGATTTTTTTTAATTTAAAATTTAAATAAAAATTTTTTTCTGTGTTTGTCTCTCTCTTAAAATGACATAACTTTATGTCATTTTAAATGACAAATACTTTTTCCTATTATTATTTAGTGTTATATGAAAGTCCATTATATTAATTATTATTCGAAATTAATGTTTCCGATATTTGATGGGAACGGATTCACCTACCACCAAAAAAGTTTGTAACTTTTACAACCAATTTAATCACCGTTGATTTCCGTAATCTTACGGTTATAATTTATTGAAAATTAATAATATTTATTATGTCACATTTATTAATTCCTAAAAATATGGAGAAGGATCCACTTACCACCAAAAAAATTTACAACTCTTACAACCAATTTAATCACCGTTAATTTCCATCAATCTAACGGTTATAATTTATTAGGAATTAATAAATATGACATAATAAATATTATTAATTTTTAAAATATATCCACCGTTAAATTTTTCATTAACAAACTTTTTAATTTACCATTTTGCTGAGTTTTTATGGTTATTTTGAGACAACATGAGTATTCTATGATTAGGGTGCAAATAGGTTAGGCTTTGACTTAAATAGATCAGGTCTGTGTAAAAAATATAGGATCTAGCCTGGCCTATTAGCCTGTGTAGACCCCAAATTACAAGTATGGTTTGACCTATATTTAAAAAATAAAAGCTTTAGCCTAAGCTTGTTAGTCTGTTTAAGCCTATTAAACATTCAATAATTAAAAGAATAACTAAAATAATATTACTTTATTATTTTAAATTATTAAAATAATAATTATTTATTTAATTTAAAATAAATAATATGATATATGCCGATCTATAAGCTTATAGGCCTAGCATGTATAAAAAAACCTATGACCTGTTTACTAAATAGATTTATTTAAAAACCTAGGTATATTTTATTTTATTATTTGTAATAGGACAAGTCTGATCTAATATAATTTAAGCCATAGACTCCTATAGGCCGTACTAACCCATTTACCCTGTGTTCTAAAACATTCTAGTTTATCCATTCAAATGGCATGCAATGACATGTTTGTAACTAATTATTTAATTTTAATTTTTACCCTAATATTTTGGGTTGTTACATTTTTGGCCGTTCTTGTTTTAATTATTTTTACCCTAATATTTTGTATGGATTACTGTCTTTTTGGATTCGCATAATTAATTACTATTTAAATTTAAATAGTAATTAATTATGAAGAACTCTTTTAGTTTGTAAAGTTTAGATACTATATTTATCTCACAATTTATTCTTTGATTTTTTATAATATTTAAATAGTATATATACGTGTATGTGAGAGAGAAATATAATAATTGTTAGAAGTTTTGTATTAAATTTTAGCTTTTATCCAATTACAGAAAATGAATGCTTCAAACTACACTGAATTATAATAAAATCATTAAATAAAGGATTTTATAAGGGTTATGTTGTAGAAAAAGTGATTGTGTAATGTTATAGAGATTCGTTTTGCGTGCTTTAATTTTTTTTTTGCTTTAAAAAATGTGGACTCCACAAAATATTGTGTGTGTAGGAAACTTTTTGATGTCATGTAATATGATAGATGCAAATTCCTTAAATAAAATACAGAATTTACATACTCATTCATTGCCATCCTTATATGGCCAATAGGCCATGCAATAGATAGAAACACTATATTATTATTAGGAAAAAATGTTTCTGCAGTTACTGCAGATAAGTTATCTGCATTTATTTTCAAAACGACGTCGTATTAATAATAAAATCTTAAAAAATTATAAATATAAAGACTATTATAACCCTGAAATAAATTAAAATTATAAAAACAACATGATTTCTGCCCCAAAACGATATCGTATTGGACTTACGGCAGATAACTGCAGAAAAAACGAACCCTTATTATTATTATTATTTTTGGCTGCAAAATCCTATATTATTATTTTTGTATCCACTGAGAAGAGGACTATCCATATTCTACGAGGCCGGTTGTTGAAGATCGGGCTAAGCCCACGGTTTTCACAGTAAACGGGTCCATTGTTTTGTAATGCTGATGGAACCTGGATTTATTTCATTGAATTCTCTTTTCCATCGTTATTTTCTGCCACCTAAATCTGTTTTTTCCGTGTAAAAAAAAAAAAAAAAAGGCTCAAAATGAATATAAAACTATTTTGCCATAGAATTTTATAATTCACCCATTAACATTTCCAATTAATTTAGTCAGCATTACTCACTGACAAAGACTTGATGCTTTACGTCTTTGTCAATGAACTGAATTCATGTAACAATTGAAACCAATGGCCAGCATGAGAGTCATATTAACAAATTACTGCACAATTATTACTTGACCTTGTTTGCTTAAAGTGTATTACTCATAGCATCCTTATAGAAGTATAAAGACTAAAAAAGTTGCGTGTGTAAACTGGGCAGGAACAATAGTCTCAACTCCCACTACCATGTGAATTAGTAAAGCTAGCCACACAGCTAAAGGGAAAGGAAAAGAAAAATGATTAATTGTGCAGATAGTCGATTTGATAAACAATCAATAGTTCAGAAGTTCACAGTCATAGACAACTCTTTTTTTTACTTCTTTCTTTTACATTTTGAGTTGTGTGAATAGTATTAGTATTCCTCTTTGAATTATATGTTTTCTTAGACAAATGTGTTTATATGTGAAATGTGACATACTGAAAGCAAAAAACTGATATTGAATATGCTGGTCATCAAATCTTGCGTTAAGATTGGAGAATTTTACTATGCACTAAGTAAACAGGTACTAAATTATGAAGTTTGCACATTAGTTGCAAACTCAATTGGAACAGTTCGATAACCATAGTTTTGGTAGTTATGGAAGTCTTGAAAACATTTCAAAGTGCAAGACCAAAACCGGTCATGTCTATCAATAAAATACGGACACACTATTTTTTTTTTCCTGAAAAATGTGTGTCGGCCGGCCACCAACACATATCCGACACACGTTTTTGGGACATGTGGTCAATGTTCATGCAGACAGATTCAAATTTTATTTTATTATTTTAACTAAAAATGAAAAATTAATTTATAAATTAAATATTTTCTGTTATGGAATTTGACGTGAAAAAATAATAATGCATGAAAAATTATTTTTGTTTTGTCTTTATGTTATGGAATTTAAATATTTGATTGATTATATGACTTATTATGGACTGTTATATGTATTAAATGTAAATTATATTATATATATTAAAAATGTTATTTAATATCAAAATATGTTCTATCATGTTAAAATTTAATATTTTTTAAAATTAACATGTATGTCATATCCTATATTTTGAGTTAATGTCGGTGCAACATAAATGTGCAACATGCAAACATTGCTACTTAAATAACAATGTCTTCTCAAATACACAAATGACATGAATGAACTAAAGTTTTTTGAAACCCCTTTCACTTGGACAAAGCCACACCGTTGTTACAACAATAATCTGAACAGCCTTACTCGTGTAAGCTTAACGAGTAATGGCATTAGTCCAATTTTCTAAGAGTGTACCTGTGTGACTCCAAAGGATAACAAAAGCTGGAAAAGATTAATAACGTTAAGCAAAATAAACCTTTTAATTAACTAAAGGGCACCCAACTCATTGTTCTCTCAAGCTGGGTACATTTATTGATAGGTGTTCAATTCTCAGTCAACTTTTTGCTTATTATCACCAAGAAATGGTGTATGATATCACAAGTTTATAACTCAAAACCGGGCACCTAATTTGAACTGATTTATATTGAATATAAACAAAGGTAAATGTAGCAAAGACGTAAACTAGTCAATTTTACAACAAAATGACAATACAACAATGAAAACGATTGGTGGATACGTCAACTTTAAAGTGACAATGATCTTTAATTGACGGAGGACAGCAGATGTCAAATAACCTCTAAACTGATAAGAAAGGAAAGCAAATAGTAAAATAAAAATATTTTTTTCTTATTTCGAACTCGCTTTTTTTACGGTCAAGATAGATAACTTATTTATATTAAGTCCAAAATAACGTCGTTTTGAGACGGATATCAAGGTATTTTTGTAATTATAATTTATTTCAAAGTTATAATAATTTTTTTATTATAATTTTTTAATTTTTCAACCCAAAATTACGTCATTCATTTTGAAAACAAATATAAATAACTTATCTATATTCACTTACAAATATTAAATTCTTCATTTATACCTAATAATATATACCTATCTACTATCTAGCCGAGTCAATGACATTTTGGATCTGGCAGCCTAAGTGGACAACCAAACAACCTATCTACTATCTATCAAGTCAATGACATTTCCAAAATTAAAAAGAGGATTTTTGAATAATTGTGTTCAGAGTTCCGTCAAAGCCAAAAGCTTTACACAACATAAATAACCAGAGTTATAACTAACTAAAACTAATTAACTATAGTTAATTTATAATAATGTGACTGAATGAATGTTATGGCCATCTTGGACAAGAGAGGAAAAAACAAAGAGAAAGGTAATAATTTTGCAAACACATCAAGAAGTTGATTTTGGAAACAAATGACATTAAACAGTAAGACATAAACAAAATACAAAAACGGATTAATCATTTACCAGACACCAAAGGAGACTAGGAGACCTTTCAAACCTCTACTTTGGATCCCTCCCAAAATAAAGATGGAAGGAAACAAAGAATATGAGATTAAAACTGAATTTAAGAGACATAATTAACTCTATTTTGCAGAAGATAGAAACCACTTTACCTTTACCCTTTGATTAATAACAGTACTCAGCAAGCATGCATGGCTCCTCGCACGCCATTTGTTAAGGCCATCAATGTCCTGATGGGCTCTGCAAATGGCATGCAGGGAGCCAGGCACACCAAGTATAGGCTAATACACAAAAACCAAATGCAAACTTAGCCCCTATTTCTCTTTCCTGCATGGAAGTGGTAAGATATGTAAAGAGCTGAACAAATTCGTGCCCATGATAATCGTTGGTGCTGGGGCAAGAAGTGATCTGCAAGTATCTAGGACCAATTGAGCAGCATATATATATATACAGCATGAAGAATTAAAGACATGGCTTTCAGTTCCTTTGGCTACTGTTTTTACCTGGGAAACAACCAAGCAGGTATAGCAATTTAGCATGAAGCAAACCTGACTTTGTAAATCACCTTACCTGAATCTACCTTGTCTTTTTTTTGGGTTACCTACTTTCCTTTTTTAAACTCCCTGAGGATTACAAACACTTTGAACTTTGAAGAGCGTAGGGTTACATATATGATAGGGTAAGGTGGATAGACAACGAGAGCCTTGTCCTATTCACTATTGGTTAGGATGGCTCTAGGGATGTTCAATTTCTTTTTACATTACATAAAGGGCAAATCATTTTTTTATCTTGAGAAACTGATTTGTCTACAAGTGCTTGGAACCCCTTAGATTCCTATTCCTCCACAACTGAACTTCTTTAAAGATCAGGATATTTCCCTCCCTTGTCCTTTTCCTTTTAGGCTTTTACACTTTGTGTTGTTTCTTTTTACTTTCACATTTGGGATTGTATGTATGATGATGTAACAGTAAGAATACAACACAGTATTAAGTATTAACAAGGGAGTTCCTTTTAGGGAGCACTTAGGTAGCTTTTTCTCTTCTTTGTTTTTCTTTCTTTATTGTCCCTCCTTTTCGTCGAACCAACTTCTGCAGGCATTTCAAGTAAACTGCGATCACTTACAAGTTACAATTTGTTGCAAGATAAAAGCAGTTCAAGTAAGAAACAGCACAAACATCTCTCTTTTTCTTTACCTCAGGGAACTGCAGATTAGCAATACCATCTTCTTATTTAGTTTGTTACTCTGGCTTATCTCTATTCAGTAACATGTGGTCTACTATGTGAACATGAACTCATGACACATTAACTTCAAAAAATAGACATTATATTTATGAAATTAAATTCTAAAACACAAGTGTTAGAAAGAATCTGTCCATTTCTTGTGATATTTGCATGGCAAATGCTTGAAGCGGAACTCTTTGTACCAAGCTATATAAGCCTATTGTCGTGCACTGCATACACCAGTGCTTTTAAATTGCCCCTCAATCATCAGATGCAAGAGCTGATGAACAACTCAAAAGGAATTGTCCAAAATGAAACCATAGCAATTTATTCAACCCAAAAAGAAAAAGAAAAAGAAAAGAAAAGACTGATTTAAAGGTTTTAAAGAGGGGTTTTCATTTTATCCTTTAACATAACATAACACAACAAACTTTCCTACCCTCACAACATTTTGTGGGGCCCACACTTTTTAAAACAAAAAAATAAATAAAAAATTAAGGCACGCAAAACGAATCTCTATAACATTACAGAATCACTTTTCCTACAACATAACTCTTATAAAACCCTTTAAAAAGTGTAGTAAACTGCTGAATGAATTGCATACTTGGTAGAAATAATGAAACATCCCCGGGTTGCTCCTGATTTGCATAACAAAAGTTACAGACAAAAGCACATGCAAAAGCAGAGTGGCTAAAATAGAGGGTACCTTTCTAGTAAGACAGGAATCTCAAGTAGGACCAGAACCATCCCTGGTCAAGTTGCAAATAAAGCTGCAGATTTTCCATACCCAGAATCTTGTGGACAATAGTCGACTAGACAAAATATTAAAAAAAATAAAAAAAGTGTAATTGTATGAGATAGGAGCTATATTACTCGTTTTGCATGATTGAAGGTGTGAACACCTAATTGTCATTTATTTCCTTTTCCACGAGAACTGATATTTTTGGAACGTCTGTGTTTGGAAAAGCCTTGTTAGTTGTTACCCTTCAAATTGCAGAATATATAGTCTCTGTTTCATGTTTGTTTCCGCTGATCTAGCAGGTTTTGTGCAAATAGCCACATGCATTATGGTACTAAGGTAATTGAAACACCACGGTTCTCTTGCCATAGTACTAATTTAACAAGCTAGACGAACCATGCCTCCCTAAAACTCTAAAAAGAAAATGCACATTCACATTGATCTCTTCTAATTTCAAACATGTAAAAAGCAGATAATCCCCTTGAGTTACTCTAATTTCCACAAAAAGGGCCAGTGCTTTCGGGAACATGGCACAGTTAACGCAATAAATTGTGGAGACACACTATTTAGCAAAAGCAAAACAGCATGATTTGTAATGAGAGGTGACTTGTCCTCTTTTATTTTCGTGAAAGCAGAACAGTGATTGGTACTTAAAAGTTAAAAGCATGATAGTCATGTTAAAAGTCAAAAGAGATATACGGAGAACCGACCAGCAGATTAACTGCAATAAATTATTGAGTAACGATAGAAAGGCCTGAAATCCATAGCACTCGTCTTGGAACTGGGAATATAACCGGAATAGATACTCGTACGTGTTATTCTAACTTGTGAGTTCTTAGAACATATAGTTATATATTAGTATGACTGAAATTTTTCTCATGACATAATTATGTTAAAACAAGCGAGAGGAACCATTGAATATAACATATTGCCTCAAACGCTTAAAACGAGTTTATTAAATATTCCCATGTTTTAGCCCAAACATGCGCAATGGGCTCGTCTCCTTTTTCGTGCATGGATCACCTATCATCAGCGTGGACCTGAGCCATCCAGTTCCAAACCGGTGCTTTGATAAGGGATTTCGTATATACAAATGTTATCCCTCTACACCTATTCTTTGTATTAAAACCTTATACTGTCGAAAAAAATGAAAAAGAAGAAGAAGAGATAGTAGGTATTGGAAAGTTTGTTTCATTTTTTCTTTTCTTTTCTCATTAAAAAGAAGATATCAGGTTTTGGTGTAAAACTAACAAAACTCTTTTGTAAAAGACCCCAATATGTCAAATATGTAAAAGGTATTAAATTATATCTAGTATCATAGTTCAATAAGATCAGATAAAGTAGGGTATTAAATTATATCTAGTATCAGAGTTCAATAAGATCAGATAAAGTAGAATTAAATAATTTCATATTAGGTATAATTACATAATAACACAATAAGATCAGATAAAGTAGAATTAAATAATTTCATATTAGGTATAATTACATAATAACAATATTCAAAATATATATTAGAATTAACAATTCCGCAAATAAAATGAAAAAGCTAGGCATTTCGAATACGAATTATATTTTTTTATGTCTTCATAGCAGATGTAGAATACTGAAATGAAAAATGTAAAGAATTAATTCAACCCAAAACCTTAAGTTGTTGGATGAGGTTACATTAATAATTTTATATATCTCTAATATGTCCCCTCGCAAGAAGATGATATATCAGGTTTAACTATTGAATGAAGCTATATTAATGATTTTATATACAGAAAAATATTTCTACAAGTACCATAGATAAGTTATCTAGAGAGAATTAAAGTTTTTTTTTTATTGGTTTCTGATATCAATTTATGAAGTATCTTGACATGCATGTGATGTGAGGAGAAATATAACAGTTATTATTTACTGAAGTGAGTTTTCTTATTCCGAGACATTAAATATTCAACAAGGTAATCATATAAAATTAAGGAAGATGATACATAATGTCAGTGGCGGACCCAGGAATAATTTTTTATGTCCGCACGTTTAATGGTGGGAATTCGAGGGCAGCGCCTCCGAATTTTTTTACAATCAATCTTCTCTTTTTATAAAAATGAAAAAGGAAACAAAGGATTGAGTACGTGATAGGGAAAAAAGATTAAGTTTTCTCTTTAATCAATTTGCGTTACTACATTATTTTAATCATCTCCGTACATTACTACGTTACTAACTAATATAAGAATAAATATTTTTTTTGGTCCCTAACAAAAAACTCGATTCACACTTTAGTCCATTATAAAAAAGATTAGTCACCTCATCCATATGAAATTCAAAGTGGATTCATTTTGATCTTTTTGAGGGATTAATGTAGGTCTTTTTTTAATTTATGAGGGATCACAATTTTAACTAAATTGATCCACTTTAAGATTTTTAGGGACCTCGAGACTTTTTTTTGTAAGGGACTAAAATGGAGACCATATTTTTTGTTAGGGACTTAAAAGAGTATTTACTCTTAATATATATATTGAACCAAGTGACAAATAAGTACCAACAACTAAAAAAAAATTGAAGTAAAAATTCTTATGACCGCACTTGCGGGCATTTGCCCGCAAGTGGGTCCGCCGGTGCATAATGTGAGACTCATATGACTCACATAGAATGGTGAACTATTGATGGTAAGGAAGAAAAAATAGAGACAAAAAATAATGTTGATAATAAAGTTAGCGAGAAAGTTTTATATAAAACTGATGTAACTTTAAAATTTCTAATAATGATCAAAGGGCAAGAAAATTTGTCTATTCTATGAATTTCTCGACCATACGTGGATGCTGGTGCGTTTCCTTTGTTAAAATTAATATTATTAATCTCGGATAAATAATTGACTCGGTGGAAACAGTGCATCAATAATTCAAGCAGGGAATTATTGATTCACCGATTAAATTAAATTTATATATAAAAAATATATGTTTCATGTTATATGAGATAATTTTATCTCATGTATATTCAAAATTTGAGTTCATGAAACTTTTTTTTTTTTCCTCTCTCTTTTTTTTAATGGATTTCATCCACTTACATGTATCATACAATTTTATCTCATATAAGAAACATATTCCACTGTGCATATTACTATGTAACAAATATAATAATGTGTTTCCGCAGTTTATAGCCGGTTTTACCGAGCACAGTTAACGTGTTAATCAAAATTCGGAGTGTTCGCGGTCTGGATTGGATCGGTTTTGGAAGCAAAAATCATCTGATCCAATCTCTTCGGTTTTATTATATAATCATCCATTCGGTTTGGATTTTTTTTCAAATCCGATCCGATCCAATCCAATTTTTTTCAGTTTGGATTGGATCGGTTTTCGGTTTTTTGAAAATCCTAAAATTTATTTTATGATTATTATGCAAATAACATCTTTTGTATATATTGGCTTTGTAAATTATTATTTTTTAAATACAAAAGCATTAGTACATTATAATATAATTTTTTTTTTGGCAACGAGATATGAAGCTCTACAGAGATAAAATTTTGTTGATGAGATGTGACTAGATTTTTTCTTAGGTTTAGTTGATACCCAATGGGTCTTGAGTTTAGAAATTTTTGGGCTATAATTGGGAAAAGACTCAAGTAGGTAGAGGAAAATTAATATATTAGATCGATTTGGATTGGATCGGTTTTCATCAACCCATCCAAAAACCGATCCAATCCAATTAAAATTTGTGATTTTTTCGGTTTTCGGTTTTTCGATTTTCGGTTTATTCAGTTATCGATTTTTCGGTTCGGTCACCGCAGTTTGAATCGATTTGGATTGGTTGATGAACACCCTTAATCAAAATCATTTCCTTTATAGAGTTGTTAAATAGTAACGTATTAAAACATTATTAAATGATGATAGTAACTAATAAAGGTTGATTAAAATAATAAGATTGGTCTTCTTCAACTCAAAGGTCTTGTCCAATTCTTGCTAATTTTGTGGCATGTGTTGACCTTGAAATGGGATAAATTACCATCTCCATGAAATCTCACGAACCGAAAAACAAAAATAAAAGATAGTATTCCTATATAACAAATAAGGTAAATTTTGATTTTCCTATTTCATTTTATCCACATTTTTCATTGCATCCAATATTATTTCCAAATAAATCTTCAATCTCTTGCTCACGTTAATATCTGGAAACTGCATTGACCAGACACCTTCGAAAAGCCAAGATTTGGTAGAAGAATATGTTAAGTATCAAACATATTATGTTTTTAAGGCTAACATTATGATAAATATCATTGTAACTGGTCAAAGACATACTATATATTATCAAATGCAAAGACTTAGTCTGATATGATTCTAATTTAAAAAAGTATCGATTTCAGGTTTAAATTGTTAATCAGAATGTTGATGAATCAAAGAAGTCCAAAATTCAAGCCAAGCAAAGACCAGAGGAGTATTATTTTGTGCTACAGCTAGCTGGATTGGTCGTTAAAGTGAGCAAGTCCAACGAGTAGGTTCAGAAGAAGATGTGTACATTCAACCTCTTCCTCGCTAGCTTGCACATCAGCTGGGAATCATATTTTCTCGCTAAGCTGCACGCTTCAGGGAACAGGGATACAGAAGCATGCATTTTTCGCAACAGAATAGGATCGTGTTTATAAAAGAATAAACCATTCATTCCGGCTTTACCCGATATACTCTGACAGTGATTCTCATACACCTCTATTGAATCGATGCTACATATAGGCATGTCTATAAATTCTAAACTGTTTATTTTAACAAGCTTGAAATTATTTTGAATACAAGGCAGCAAGGTACCAAGTATTATAACCAAAGCACGAAACTTATCCGCACCAGAATCTAGAGTCAACAATAAACACAACATAATATTCAGCATAACTTAAAGAGTTCGCTGCACCAATAAATCAAGGTATCTAATTCTTCACACTTGTTACATACTTGAGGAGCATGGCAACAACATCCTCCGATATTCTCGCAGCCTCAGTTTTCAGGTGATGGATCTTTGCATCAGTCTCCTGCTCAAGTCGCTTGACATTAGCACCAGAATCTCCACTACTCTGTATTCATAGGAAAAAATGCACACAAACTTAGAACAAGATAGAGGGGTAGTATAACAGTTGCATTTATTACTATAGTGAATCATAGACTTACATCTGACACTTTCTTTTGGAACTCGTACTCCAACTGAGCTCTATATTCAGCAATTTCCTTTTCAGCCTCTTCTTTGGCCTGTTTCAGCCTATTCAATTTTTCTAACAGTAGAGATCCAGAATACAAAAGTTATAGGAGTAAGAATACAAAAGTCAAAAACAGTATTAAAAGAGATGAGGGAGAAGAGGGAGTTATCATATTTCATAGCTATATCTCAGAACACAAGCAAACCCATGCCCATGTAAAAAATAAAAAATAAAAAAACTTAGTCTTCCATGTGAAAATGAAGAGACCAACGCAAAAGGGATTGAGAGCAGAAGAAATTTTTTTAGTGAAAACACATAAATATACCAAGAATCGGATGGGGTCATGGTAAACAAACAGGCAGAAATGGAAAACAGAGAATAACAACTATACCATTTTTCGCAGCATTTACAATCCGTTGAGCTTCTTGTTCAGCAGCCAACAGCTGTTGAATTCCACCTTGACTCCTGTTGGATGCCATTCTGTGATGCAATCAATTTGTAACTATTAACATATTTGTTAAATGAAACTACTAGAAAGTAAACATAAAGCAAGTCCTTGAGCAACACAAATGATTTCTTTGGCAAACAAGCCACCGTGATGAAAGAGAACTAGTTTCATGATGTAACACCAAGACATTAAATTCAACAAATTAAATAATTGATCCACTGGATAATTTTCTTCTCTCGCCAGAGGAGGAGGAGAAAAATCATTACAAGAATTATATAGGATGACATGACATAAAAATGATAAAATGTGCAAGCATGCAACAACAACAACAACACAACAACACTAACAGTATGTTAATAACACATTTCAATTTTATACACAACTGTATCTATCCATTTCCTTTTGTTCTCCCTTGGTGGAGTGATCCAATTTTAATATTATGCCAAGCAACTGAAATATGAAGGTCTAAACAATTTTCTTTAGTCTTTTTTTTTTTAATTTGTAATTTGAAGAGTAAATACCCTTTTTGGTCTTCAGAAAACTTCTCGAGACCCGTTTTAGTCCCTATCAAATAAAAAGGTACATTGTGGTTCCTAAAAAATTCAAATCATTTTAGTACTTTTGAGGACTAATATAAGTCTTTTTTGAATTTGTGAGGGACCATTATTTCAACTAAACGGGTCTATTTTGAATTTCTTAAATACCACGATGAGCTTTTTTATTTGCTAGGGACTAAAAAGCAACATCGTGAAATTTGATTAGGACAAAAAAAAAAAAAAAAAGGTATTTACTCATTTTTATTTTTACGACAGTTACATCGCGCTGAAAGCCATAAAGGACCAAACAAACGCACCAAAATACCAACCGTGTCCAATCGAAAGGCAACATAAACAAAGGGAAACTTTTGTTAAAGATCAAAGAATGAAGAGTTAGCAATACCAACGCTAATAATCTGAACTAGTTAATCAAACCCGATGCAAGAATTTCAAACAAATTAGTAGCAGCACAACCTCCCTCCCATGACGATAAGTACCAAACCGAAAAAATGGATCAGACGCAGATAAAAATTCAATGATTGAGTATATGTACAGAAAGCCCTAGAGAAATTCAAAATGGTAGACAAGAAAAGGAACTCGTGAGAATCGGGAGTGAAAACGAAGAAAGGATGAGGGTAGTCGCAAAAGCGCAACAAATCCGAAAACGGTTGCATTGCCATTGAAATCGCAGATCTGATGTGTTGGGGAGAGAGAGAGAGAGAGATGAGAACATACCGAACCTATTGGGTGTTAGATTCAGAGAGACCCGAAGATCTGGAAAACTTTGCTCTGCTCCACTCGCTGTCTCACGAAAACTGGATTTCCGTGTTAGTACAATGCAAACAACCCTTGCCTATTTTTTTTTATTTTTTATTTTCACGGGGCAGCTTATATTTACGGGAGATTATATTTATTTCTTTTTTTACTATTTATTATTATTAGATTGTAAGTGTTGATTTTTGTCCATCCAACGGTTATAATTTATTGGTTCATACTTATTAGTTAATTATTAATTTTTAATAAATTATAACAATTAGATTGACGAAAATCAACAGTTACGATTTAGTACTAAGAAAAAGAAGTAATAACTATAATCTTTGTTTAAATAATTTATAATTTTATTATTAAATTAATTTTTATTAATTTTTATCAATCTAATAATTATAATTTATTAGATATTTTTATTAATTAATTATTAATTTTTAATAAATAATAATCATTATAATTTATAAAAATCAACGATAATTAATTTATTAATAAAAATTATAAAATTTCTCATTAGTTAGTATAATCGACCTATTTTTTTAAGGATTATGTTTATCTCATTTTACATGAGATAAATAACTTTCTTACGTATACAAAAAAGGGTTGGGTCTCACCACTCTTTTTTCTCTTTCCTCTTACATGTGAATCTCACTTGTAATTTTATTTCTACAACATAAAATAACTATTTTCCTGCAATATAAGAAAAATATTTTCCTTTTTGTATACCAATAATTTATTGAATAATTAAAAGTAGTCTTTGTCACTGTAATAATACATTATTGTAAGGAAAATAATAGTCTCATATTGTAAGAGACTATTATCTTATGTTATAGACACTTCAATAATTATGCTGCTATTTTTATTTTATTTTTAGTGATGGGTTCCATCATTTGTATCTTAGCTGAGAGTAGACAAACTCTTATTGTAATTAGTACTAAAAAATGACATTATAATTAATTATTAAATTGTTGGTGTTGGGCATGATCTTAATTCTAATTCAACCTATCATAACAAATTGACAGCTGTTCAAATCTACAATGATTCAACTCGTTTAGCCTTGTCTGTGTTCCGGGGTAAGAATTCATTGACATGCGCTAAGAGGTTAGCGAAAAAACTCGATTCAAGTGGCGTCATTTTTTCTTTTTATTTGAAAAATAAGTGGTGTCATTTTTAGGAGATTGAAAAGTGACTTCTTGCGCATTTATTTTTATTTTTACTTTTGTAAAAGTGCAAATATTTTCTTGGGGTTTCTCTTCAAAGTTTAAATCACTAATACCCTATATTTTTTCTTTATATTATTCCCTTATAATTTTTTTTATCCAAGTTCATCATTAACACCATTAAAAATCTATATTTTACCTTTTTTACAAAAATACTTTGGCTATTTTGTGTATTTTTTTTTTTTTTGAGTTTCCTCCAAGTATTCCTCAGTCCTAAAGATTAATCCTTTCGAAACGTAGCGATAACTGAAGTGGAATTTACCTTTACCAACGAAACTTTTTCCATACACACCATCGGGGATCCAACTATCTACTAATTATGCAGAGCTTTATTAGTATTTTGAGTATTATTTTGTTCTTGGTTGATATCTTGTTACCCTCACTCTTAACAAAATAATCTCATTTCACAATAAAATAAATATATGGTAAAATGTGAATATAATAAGAAAGACAATTTAAAAAAAAATGTATATCAAAGTAAAATAAAGTTTGCATAATAGCAACAATATATTAATTTCCCCCTAAAATATCAGCAGAAAACAGAAACTGAAGGTAAAATACCAAAAGCTTGCTAAATAGACCAAAAGTTACATAGATATTAGATAGAGCATATTAAAAATTGCATGATTCCATGTCAATGTCAAACATCCATCTTTTTTGACAACTGTACGTACATTGGGTGGTCGCGTTTCTGATTCTTCTTCTTCTTCTTGTAAACCAAACCTCCCAATCCAACCAAACATATAGCCCCCATTACAAATCCAATGACTGATCTATTCTCCTTCTTCAATTCAGGGTACTCCTCTTCATCACTGAAACCACCACTATCGTCTTCAGCACTATAACTGAAGGGAACTACCGGTGGAGTAGCGGGAGCTATATCAGCAGCGTCATAAGATACCCCAGCAGAGTACGTGGACTCTGTAGGACTAGGAGCTTCATATGGAGAATAATAAAACTCATCATCTGCATCAGGTTCAGGAGCCATGATATCATCAAAGTAAGGTGCCTCTGAAGGAGAAGGAAAAGGGTTTTCAGCATAAGGGTAGTCTTCTTCTATCCCTGGGGCGTAAGATGGAGGAGAAGGGTATTGGTATTCTGGAGCCATGTCTTCTTCATCATCAGAAGGGTATGAAGGAGAAGGAGAGTGTGATAGCGGAGAGAGAGGGTCGTCATCGTTGTTGATTTCAGGAGGTGAAGCAGGTGCAGGTGCAGGTTCATGGTATGAGTCTATGGGAGAAGCTTGGGTTGGTGAGGGGAGTACTGTGGCTATGAGCGCTAACAGAGTTATTAGTAGTTTACAGAGATGAGTCATGATGGCCAAATGAATGAAGTAATATTTTGAATGGTTTTCTAATGTTAGAGAGCTGTGAGGTGGGATTGGAGTTAGTTGAGGCCTAATTTGTGAAGGGTGGAAGAAGGGAAGCTTTAATATATATATATGCGTGTATACTCTTTAAGGTTGAAATAGAAAGCTGCATGGAGAAATCATGGCTAGTGGTATTCTCTTTCAAGATTCAATAGCCGTGTATTAAATGTCGAATTCAAGCCTCGTCTTCATCAATGAATACATCCTTCTTAATTTCCAGAATTTAATGGTTGATAAATGATAAAATTGAAGGCTGAGGAAGTGATATATTGCGACAATCTGCACAGTGCTAGAAAGCTTTTTTTTTTTTTACATTCTATTATTATTATTATTATCATTCTATTATAAACATGTTGAATAGCATGTTAATTTCCCTCGTCATGATATTTAAGGATGCGTATGTTTCGATCCAAATCTCTTTTTCTTCCGAATCGAATTTTTTTTTTCAAACTAGTTTGCAAAACCTTTTCTGAACCTATTTTTTAAATCAATTCTTTTGATTTGGTTTAATTTTGAAATTGGTTTATAAAATTAATTTAGTTCTAAAAATTTGTTAAAAAAATGCAATTCGGTTAGGTTCAATTTGGTTTAATTTTTTACCACTTGTTACAAAAAATGAGGAATAAAATTGATGCAGTTCTTCATAAATTCAAATTTAGCAATTAGCTTTAGATCAACATCTACTACAGAAAATATAATATAAAATTATCAATTAGCTTTCACCTAACGGTTTAAATTTTTTGGTTGAAATGATTGACATGATATTAGAATCAAATTAAATGGTTATGAGTTCGATATTTTATTGCTCTTATTCTATTAATAATAACTATATATTATGATAAGTAGGAATGATTTGAAAGGTATCAGAGAGAGAGAAAGAAAGAGAAAGAAACTGTAATTGCAAAAGTGAATTATGAAAAGCTTGATTGATCAGTTACACTTGAGATCTATTTATACTTAGATCTATTAATAATAGCTAACTCACTATTTATAACTAACTAACAATTGGGTTAACAGAATTCTGTTGAATTATGTTTTG
Source organism: Gastrolobium bilobum (assembly GCF_033153095.1). Classification (NCBI taxonomy): domain Eukaryota; kingdom Viridiplantae; phylum Streptophyta; class Magnoliopsida; order Fabales; family Fabaceae; genus Gastrolobium; species Gastrolobium bilobum. Next base: position 129,619 of record NW_026899561.1, read on the forward strand.
GATACATATGGGCCATTGGGCCATTGGGCCTTAGTATATCTGTCATCCCCCCACAAGCTGAGTGGGCTTGGAGGCAAGGACACACAGCTTGGACTTGAACTGATGGAAAGATGAAGTGGAGATAGCCTTCGTGAGCCCATCCGCTAGCTGATCAGGAGCAGGTACGTGATGAACTGATACTTGCCTAGCTAACACCTTTTCTCGTACAAAATGGAGGTCAAGCTCAAAGTGCTTGGTACGATTGTGAAAAAGGGGATTAGCAGTGAGAAGAACAGCTGACATATTATCACAGTAGATGGTAGGAGGACGTGGAATGGTGATTCTAAGTTTAGAAAGAAGTGACTGGATCCAGGTGAGCTCAGCAACAGTAGCAGCCAAGCACCGGTATTCAGCTTCGGTGCTAGATCTACTGACAACATGTTGTTTCTTCGAAGACCAAGTAACCAGGTTGGAGCCAAAGAAGATACAGAAGCCACTGGTGGAGCGACGATCATCAAGATCCGAACCCCAGTCAGAGTCACAGTAGGCAGCTAAGTTGAAGTTGGAGGAAGGATTGATGACTAAGCCATGAGACACCGTACCACTCAGGTAACGCAAGATCCGCTTGACTGCCTTCCAGTGAGTGTCTAAGGGTTTGTGCATGAACTGACACACCTTATTAACACTAAAGGTTATTTCAGGTCTAGTGATTGTAGCGTACTGGAGGGCACCAACTATGGAGCGGTACTGTGTAGGGTCTGAATAAGGAGATCCATCACGAGAAGAGAGTTTGGAGCTGGAGATCATTGGAGTAGGCATGGTTTTGCAGTCATGCATGTTAGCTTTCTTAAGAAGATCATGAATATATTTTGACTGATGAAGATGATATCCTCCAGAAGTTGTTTTTGTGGCCTCTATACCAAGGAAGTAGTGGAGAAGTCCAAGATCTTTAAGGGAGAAGGCTTGATTCTGAGAATGAATTAAGGATTGGATAGCAGATGAACAAGATCCAGTGACAAGGATGTCATCAACGTAAACTAGAACAAAAAGAGTGGTGGTTGGAGTAATGGATATGAACAGGGAGGAGTCACACTTTGTTGTGGTGAAGCCAAGTCTATGGAGAGTGTTGCTGAGTTTCTCAAACCAAGCACGAGGTGCTTGTTTGAGACCATATAGTGCTTTGGTAAGTCTACAGACCAGTGTTTTGTCTTGGTGAATGAAGCCAGGAGGCTGCTGCATGAAGACCTCTTCTTGAAGCTCACCGTTCAAGAAGGCATTATTAACATCCAGTTGATGAATGGGCCAATTCTTCGAGAGTGCAGCAGTGAGGACAACACGAATGGTGGTTGGCTTGACTACAGGACTAAAGGTTTCCTGATAGTCAAACCCTTCTTCTTGATGGAAGCCTTTAGCTACAAGGCGAGCCTTATATTTAAGGATGGTGCCATCTGGGTTAAACTTTGTACGAAACACCCATTTGCAGCCAATAGGAGATCTGTTTGGAGGAAGAGGGACCAGTTCCCATGTGTGATTGCGTAGAAGAGCAGAGTGTTCTTCTTGCATAGCTTTAAACCAATGAGGCTGAGCAATAGCTGCAGCTGTAGATGTAGGTTCTAGACTTGCCAAGTAGGCTTTTGGTTTAAAGATGCCTGCTTTAGCCCTGGTAGTCATGGGATGAGCAGATGCTTGAGGAGGATGTGTATCAGTAGAGGACCTGCAAGTAGAATTAGTAGTCCTAACAAAAAAATCATGCAATGGAACACTCAAGTTTGTACTGTTGGAGTGATGGTTGGGCGAGTGAATAGGTGGGGGACCCAATATAGAGTTGGTGGAAGGAGATATAGTAGGATTCGGGTTCAGAGGCAGTGAGGAATTAGTGTGAGTAGTGTGTGAATTGACTGGAATTAAAGGACCTACTGGAATTATGGGACTTATTGGAATTATGGGACTTGAAGTCTGACTAGTAGGTGTTGGGATAGAGATGGGATTAGGTGACTTAAGAAGATAGGGAAAACTAGTTTCATCAAACAAGACATGTCTAGCAATGAAAGTTTGACCAGTTGGACTTAGACATTTATAGCCTTTATGGTGAGCGCTGTACCCAATAAAGGTACACTTGGCTGATCGAAAATCAATCTTATGTTTGTTATAGGGTCTTAAGTAAGGGTAGCAACTGCAACCAAATGTCTTTAGAAAGGAATAGTCAGGGGTAATGTGGAAAAGAGTCTCAAAAGGTGATTGTTGATTCAAAGTGGGTGTAGGTAATTGGTTTATAACATAGGTGGCAGTGAGGAAAGCATCCTCCCAGAATTTTTGGGGTAGGTGAGATTGTGCTAGTAGGGCCAATCCAGTTTCCACTATGTGTCTATGTTTCCTCTCTGGTTTTCCATTTTGCTGATGTGTATATGGACAGGTTAGTCGTTGGATAATACCTTGTTGTTTTAGATATTGAGTGAGTTTAAGGTACTCCTTTGCATTGTCTGTTTGCAAGGCTTTTATTTTGCTGTCAAATTGGAGTTCAACCATAGTTTTGGACTGAACAAAGATTTCATAGGTTTGTGATTTATTTATTAAGGGATAGATCCAAGTGTAGTTTGAGAAAGCATCAACAAATATTATGTAGTATTTTGCACCTGATGTGCTCTCTATAGGTGCTGGACCCCATATGTCTGAAAGGATTAGTTCAAGAGGTTGAGAATAGACAGTGGTAGTAGTAGGTAAATGGAGTTGATGCATTTTTGCCATACAACAAGCACAACAAAGCTTTGAGTCAGTTTTATTTATATATGGTATTTTACAATGTCTAAGTACCAACTTTACAGTATCAAGAGAGGCATGAGCCAGCCTAGAATGCCAAAGACTTAAGGTTGAAATACTAGAGGTATGGTTACATGTAGGATATTTGTGCTGAATTGAAGAAATAGAGCTATTCAGATGTGAATTTTCTGCAGAGGAAATATGCTTGGACTTTGAAGTTCCATCAAAAGCATATAAGCCATTCTTAAGTCTGCCTTGGAGAAGAGTCTCCTTGGTAGCCTGAGATTTCACATAACACGCATCAGCATGAAATTCAAAAATGACATTGTGTTCTCTTGCAAATTGAGATACACTCAATAGATTTTTAGATAAGCCAGGTACATGTAACAAATTGGATAGTTGAAAGACTGAAGAATTAACAGATGAATGCAAAAATGAGTGTCCTATGCTTTTGATTTTTAGATTAGAGCCATTACCAACTTGAACAGCATCCTGACCACTGTATGGTATTTTGTTGTGCAGGTTATGAGGATCTGGTGTGAAGTGGTTAGTGGCTCCAGAATCTGGATACCAGCTGCTGTCAGTTACTGAAAAGAAATCATAGGCACTTTCATCTTGTTGCCTTCCACCATTCTGATTTGTGACAGCTATATTTGCCTGCAAACTCGAGTTGTTGTTCTGGCTATACTGACTTTGGTTGTTTGAACCTGTGAAGTGCTGATTGAACTGTGAAAGCAATCCAAAGCCAAATGACCATATCTGCCAGAGACTTGACATTGAGGTCTGTTATTATGATTGAATCGACCTCCTCTCCCTCTGTAGAATTGATTTGGTCCTCTATTTCCATAGAACCTTCCTCTATTCTGAGTATAACCTCCTCTGCTGAAGTTTGAAGAATTACTGGATCTTCTCATTTGAAGATGAGCCATGTTGGCTTGAAGAGTATTTGTTACATTTTTTCTATGCCTCTCTAATCTTTGTTCTTGAGCCATCAAGAGAGCTTCAATTTCTCCAACCGTGTAAGGATCTGTCCTTGAAATAACAGAAGTGACAAACGAATCATAATCTTCATTCAAGCCATCAAGTATAGCTTCTATGTGATCTTCAGAATCAACTGATGAGCCACAAGCTGCTAAGGAATCTACCACTTTCTTGATCTTGAGTAGGTATGTTGATACATCTCCATCTTTCTTGGAATTCTTCAACTGTACTTTCAGTTGCTTGATTTTTGCTCTTGTTTGAGAGACAAAAAATTCATCTAGTTTCTGCCAGATTTGGAATGAGGTTGAACAACCTACCATACGAGTGTACAAAGTTTCTGACATTGAGGAGAGTAGCCATGACATCAGTAGTTGATCTTGGCGATCATTTGCAGCTTTTTGTGTACTGGAAGTTTGTGTGCCTCCATTGGTTGTTGCAGTATTGCCTTCAACACTTTCACCAGTAGTGTTATTTGCAGCAGGTGTGGGATCTTGCACTTCTTGCGTGATGAACTTGTCAAGATCATAGCCTTTGATAGTGGCTAAAGCTTGTTGCTTCCAAGGTAGAAAGTTGTTTTCATCCAGCTTAACAGACACTGGATTAGAGAACGTGTGAATGGTGGTGGTTTGCACAGCCATGGATCGAGTACGCTCTGATACCATGAAAGGTATCAGAGAGAGAGAAAGAAAGAGAAAGAAACTGTAATTGCAAAAGTGAATTATGAAAAGCTTGATTGATCAGTTACACTTGAGATCTATTTATACTTAGATCAGTTAATAATAGCTAACTCACTATTTATAACTAAGTAACAATTGGGTTAACAGAATTCTGTTGAATTCTGTTTTGGATACATATGGGCCATTGGGCCTTAGTATATCTGTCATGATTGACGCATTATCTATTCTTCAAGTTTAATAGGGTCTTGTGTGAATGAACACGTTAGAAAAATACAATATAAAACTATTAATTAACTTGTACCAAACAATTTAAGTAACATAAAAACTATTAGTTTGCTTTCACCAAACACCAAAGCGGCCAGATCCAATAGACTAAATTACGCACTTGTGCATAACTAGTTTGTCATATATAAATTTAGTAGAGGAAGAACTACAACTGTCGTTCTATTATTTTAATGCACAATGAATTTCCATTGAATTAAATTAATCTTCGTAGAAAAATTTAGACTAAAAAATTATTTGCAACCACTTGTACAAATGTACACAACTTAGCCATTGTTGGGACTTTTTTCAGGTTAAGGATAAGCTTTAATTTCACTTTAACAAACACTTAAGGGATGAATCTCAATATTGGCCTATGATTTTTATTTTTTTCCAAAAGAGAGTTTACACCTTATTTTCTGTGATTTATCATTTTGGATAAGTGTAATAAAACTATGCATCTAGACATTTAATAAAATCTTATGATTTAGTGGGACCATTAATCATGCTTTGACATTAAAAAGACTTGTTATTTAAATATAACTTAAATGAAAAGGGTAGAAAAAATAGATCATAAATTACTCTGAATGTAACTATTATCTAAAATTATTTTAATTCGATTGAGAGTATTCATTTCCTATCCTTCTATCAAGAACATCCAATAAATTACCATACTCAGAGAGCAGTGGTTTTTCTTTTTTTAATTGAGATTTTTATTTTGCTACAAACAGCAAGTATTTGCATTGAGTGTTTTTTTTAAAAAAATAAATAAATACCAAATGGGTCAAAAAAAAAAAATTGAAAAATTTCAATCGGTTCATTGCTTCGCAACTAATCCGATTCGGAGCAGATTTAAACCCCTCCCAAAGGTGGTACTGGGGAGATTCGAACACATGCTCTCACCCCCACCTGCTTAGCTCTCATGCGCCAACTGAGTTACCACCATTTGGTAACCAAATGGGTCATTTAAATTCAAATGTAAATAGTAAAATTTATTTGGATAGGCTATAATTTCGAACTTACGAACAGAATGGCCCCGTTATTTACTTGGCCCAGTTTCTCCAACCTTGGGCTTATTCACTTAGACGAGGAGGCCCATACTCGACTAACAAAAAATTTTAAACAAAAGTCTACATTTGTAATTTTATTTTTAACCAATTAATTTGATGTCAGAGAAGTAATGTATATTTTTCTTGATGACCAATTTGATACGAGAAAAATAAATTTGAAAATCTTATTTCATGACTACAATTAACACTTAATGATATTTTTTTTAGTAGATTAAAGTTCTGTCAAAGGAAACACCGGTATGTAACCCACTGGGGACAGGACAGACCTGTTCAATCTCTATAAATATTTACGTCCGGGACAGCAGAAAGAAAGCCTGTTTTATAGTTTATCCACCAACATAGAAAATATGTGAGATGATTGTGAGATGATTTTAATGAGAAAATATGTGCCGTTTTTTATTTTTCTAATAAATAACCACGAAAATTTCTAATTCTAACTATTTTTTAAAATTTTAACAAGGTTTTTCAACTATCATGACTTTTGTGTATTTTTTTAATAATTTAAAATTTTCATCTACCAATTCACCTATTACTTTTTAGTACAAATTAATTATGAATTTCTTGGAATAATATAAGTTGGTTATTAAAATTAAAAGTGTAAAATAAGTATATCTGTTGAAATAAGATAATATTTGTTGAGTTGTACAATTGTTGGAATTTTAATCATTGATTACACAGTTACATAATCATAGAAGATTTGTATTAAATAGATTAACTTTTTTATTTGCAGTTGATTGGCATAATCATAGGAGATTTGTATTAAATAGATTAAGTTTCTTCTTTGCAGTTGATTGGCATAATCATAGGAGATTTGTATTAAATAGAAAATAGTAACAAATTATTTTATTTCCTTATTCATAGCTGACTGACAGCTAATTTGTAATGGACCTAAAGTCCTCATTTATGTATATAATTACTCCAGTAGAGGAAGAATAAACATGAAGAAATATTCATAAGATTACACCATTATTTTGACATGGTATCAGAGCTTTTCTGATCCAGGAACCTATTTTCATTAAACCTCTCACATCGTATTCTTCGTTTTACCCAGTATCAATTTTCCTGACTCAAATTTCTTTTTCTATTACCCATTTCGAATTTCTATTTTCCCATGAACAATCCCATCCTCTCATCGGCACCGATCGAAATTCGAAAAGCCTGATGGCCCATAATTCTCGCACTAGACAACTTCATCAGTCCGGAAAATCCCGCGCGAAGCATCTCTCTAGTTGCAGTTTCTCCTTGGTTTGCTCTCATTGTGGTGATTCTGGTCATTCTAAACAGATGTGTTATGAGCTGATTGGGTATCCTGAATGGTGGGATTTCATTAAAAGTCTCCAGAAGAAAAGACCTGCCAAAGCCATGACCATTGTCTCCACTAGAGATGCTCATGTCCCTGCTGCCAATTTTACTTAATCCAATATTTCGGGTAAGTCTCTTGCTTTCTATACATTGTCTAGGAATAATATTAGGATAATTGACACAGGTGCTTCTGATCATATGATTAAATATTCTTCCTAGTTGTTCGATCTCTGTAATTCTTCCCAATCCGTTATTTTCACTGCCAATGGGGGTACCTAAAAAATTACTGGTCAAGGATCCTTAACCCTTTTTGATAGCTTATTTCTAGACTCTGTTGGTTGTACCATCTCTTGAATACAACTTACTCTCTGTGAGTCAATTAACTTCAAAGCTTAACTGTTCAGTAACATTTTTTCCCTCTCACTGCGTTTTTCAGGAACATCCAAAAAAACTCCATTTCAAGTTGTTCATTCTGATGTTTGGGGCCTGCAAAGGTGACTTCTTTCTCAAAAGCTTACTATTATGTGACTTTTATTGATGAATGTACCCGGATGACTTGGTTGTCACTGTTAAGACACAAAAGTGATGTCTTTGATGCCTTCAAAAAAATTTACAGCATGGTCCAAACCCAAATATCAGTCTAAGGTTCAATTTCTACAATCTGATAATGACATGGAATATTTAGATGTTCGTTTTATTGATTTTTTGAGCACACAGAGGATCCGACACCAAACCTCTTGCCCTTATACACCCCAACAGAATGGCCTCGCTGAACAAAAAAATAGACAACTACTAGAAGTGGTTCGTGCCTCTCTTTTTGGTATGAATTTGCCTAAAACATATTGGGGTGAAGCTTTTGTTTCTGCTACCTACCTCATCAATTGTACTCCATCCACGTCCTTCACTTTAAAACTCCACAACAGACACTGAAATCTTATTTCTCCATTCCTCACATTCCCAACCTTGAGCCTCGTGTTTTTGGGTGCACTGTGTATGTCCATATCCCCAAGGTATTTCGAAACAAATTGGATCCTTGTGCTAAAAAATGTGTATTTGTGGGTTACTCTGATGTACAAAAATGTGTATTTGTGGGTTACTCTCATTCTCCACAAAATGCATGTCACCATGGACGTGTCTTTTCGAAAATTTGAACCATATTATTCAGGGGGAGATTCTGTTACTTCTTCTCAGGGGGAGATACCTACTACTGGAGAAGAAATTATAACTTTTCAACACACTCCTGAACCGGATGTTACCCCTCCTACGAATGATTTTGCTACGCGCCTAACACCTATAACTGAGGCATCGTCCCTGGATGTTCCTGAATCCATACCTAAGGTAAACACTAATCCTACTCTTATTTCTTCAAATGGACCTTCTATTACTAGCATAGATGGTCTCATCTTACCTGTTAGAGTGTCACAAAGACCAAATAAAGGTGTACCAAAACGGCTATATGAACCAGATCCAAACTCTAAGGTCAAATACCCTATCGGTAACTACATGTCCAATCATAGGTTGTCAGAATCATATATTGCATCTGTTAATCAATTTTCTAGTATATTTGTTTCTAACAATGTGCAGGATGCTTTGGATGATCCAAAGTGGAAGGAAGCCATGAATGTAGAAATGAAGGCCTTACAAAAAATCTCAATGTGGGACCTGGTTCCTTTACCAACCGGGAAGAAACCAAATGGATGCAAATGGGTGTTTACTGAGAAGCTTAAAGCAGATGGAAACCTTGACAGATATAAAGCCAGATTAGTTGCTAAGGGATATGCACAAAAATACGGGGTTGATTACCAAGATACATTTGCACCAGTAGCAAAACTGAACACAATTCGTATTTTGATTTCTATAGCAGCTAACAGGGACTGGCCACTCAATCTATTTGATGTAAAGAATGCATTTTTAAATGGAGACTTAGAAGAAGAAGTATATATGGAAATTTCACCGGCACAAAACATGCCAACTTGAAGGGAAACGAAGTGTGTAGATTAAAAAAAGCACTATACGGCTTCAAGCAATCACCTGGAGTTTGGTTTGGCAGGTTCTCTCTAGTCATGAAGAAGTCTGGATACAAACAAAGCAATACAGACCACACTCTATTCATAAAACATAATGGAGGAAAGGTAACAGTGTTAATAATGTATGTTGATGATATGGTTTTGACTGGTGATGATTTATTTGAAATGGAGTTATTGGAAAAACATTTAACAAATGAATTTGAAATGAAAGATCTAGGATCATTAAAGTACTTTCTTGGAATTGAAATTGATAGATCATTTTGTCACAAAAAAGTACATCTTATATCTACTTGCAGAAACAGGAATGACAATATGTAAACCAGCAAAAACACCAATCGAAATGAATTATGTATTGGGTTTATATCCTGATCAAGTACAGACTGATGTTGGGAGATATCAAAGGCTAGTAGGGAGGCTAATTTATTATCACATACTAGGCCGGACATTGCTCATGCGGTTAGTGTTGTGAGTAGATTTATGCACAACCCAAGTGAGGATCACATGATTGCTGTGTATCGAATATTGAGGTATTTAAAAGGGTGTCCAGGGAAAGGTCTGTTTTTCTAAAAAAATAATAGTCCCGGAATTAAAGGCTACACAGATTCAGATTGGGCTGTAGATAAAAATACCAGACAATCAACTTCGGGATATTTTACTTTTGTTGAAGGCAATCTAGTTACTTGAAAGAGTAAGAAGTAGAAAGTTGTGGCTAGATCGAATGTAGAAGCAGAGTTTAGAGGAATGACACATGAAGTGTGTGAATTGTTGTGGATTAAGAGCATCCTACAAGACTTAGGAATCTGCTACAATCAGCCTATGGAGTTACATTGTGATAATAAAGCTGCTATTAAAATTGCCATAATCTAGTTCAACATGATAGAATGAAGCATGTAGAAGTGGATAGGCACTTTATCAAGGAAAAGCTAGATCAAAAAATTATTCAATTTTCCTACATCAAATCTGAAGATCAGTTAGCCGACATCTTGACAAAGGTTGTATCAGGAAAATTATTTGAAAAAGCAATTAGCAAGTTGGGCATGATTGATATCTATGCACCAACTTGAGGGGGAGTGCTGAAATGAGATAATATTTGTTGAGTTGTACAATTGTTGGATTTTTAATCAATGCTTACACAGTTACATAATCATAAGAGATTTGTATTAAATAGATTAATTTTCTTATTTGCAGTTGATTGGCATAATCATAGAAGATTTGTATTAAATAGATTAATTTTCTTCTTTGCAGTTGATTGGCATAATAATAGGAGATTTGTATTAAATAGAAAATAGTAACATATTATTTTATTTTTTTATTCATAGATGATTGACAACTAATTTGTAATAGACCTAGAGTCCTCATTTATGTATATAATTACCCCAGTAGAGAAAGAATAAACATGCAGAAATATTCATAAGATTACACCATTGTTTTGACAATATCTATCAAAACTCAAAAGTTTTTATTTTGTATATTTTAATTTTCACTGATCAATATCTTTCCTTTATCTTTATTAATGTATTACACATCGTTTCTCCTTTTCATCTTTAATTATGTGAAAATTTCTCGTATAAATAGAAGTAAATTTGAAGAAACAAGAGAAAAAGAAAGAAAGGGATCTTGGAAATTTTGAAGGAAACTTTATTAGGAGAGAATGAGAGAAGGAAGAAAAAAAAGGATAAGAAAACTTTATCAATAATGATGAATCAAAGTGATGATGTGGATACAACGTACACTTGATGATTCCACGTCAACATAGTTTTGATGATAACAAAGAGGAATGATTCAAAGACGAAGCAATATCCAAAAAGCAAATGTGAAAGCATGCACCAAGTCTCAAGCATCAATCCAAGTCCAAAATCCCAAATGGTATATTTATTTAGGACTTAGGAAAAATGTGTAAAGATGTATAGATACAAAGCATTGCATGAGCTCAAGGTCATTCATCACTCATATTTCAAAAGCATGCATCCTTAAAAGAAAAGTCAAGACAAATGGTTTCATATGTACAATATTGGTTTGGAAGAAGTACCTACGTGACACAAACTTTTCTAGATAATTTCCATAACCAATAACATGCAGTACAAGTCATAAAAACCATTTGGAAAGAAAATAAACTCAGATTTCGTACAAAAAGGATGCTGCCATGAAATATCTGGATATTTCACTTTGAATATCCGGATATGGAACCAAAAATATCCGGATATCGAATATCCGGATATGTGCCCGATAAATATCCGGATATGTACGGATTACAACGGCTAGTTTTCATAGGAGGTGTCATTAAAAATACCCACATCAGCTGGGATGAACAGTACACGACCCTAGATCATTTATTGAAGCTTTATTATTCTTGCTAGCCTATTATTGCTCATTAATTACTTACTTTGATCATTGCATACACTTGAGCTCATCTTTCCTTTGAAGTTATACATCTCTTAGTTCTTCAATTTGTTCAATCTGTACTTTGAGAGTACTTAGCCACTTCTAATCACCTCAATCTTACTTCTTGATTTGAGAGGGGAGTGAACTCTATACTTGAGAGGTTACCAAATTCCTAAGTAAATTTGGAGTGAAAAATTGTGAGGCATCAAGAGCCCGAAGTCTTGAAAGGTTGTAGAGGTTTGTCAAGCACCCTCAAGCTTGATAGTTACTGAAAAGAATTGATCGAACGACTTCAGTCTGGACGTAGGTCACAGTGGTAGTGACCGAACCAGGATACATCTAGTTTGCAATTTCTCTAACGTTTACCTCTTTACTTTATTATTGAAATTGCATCTTTAGATTGTCTTTATCTATTCGCTTGCTTACCTTTTTAATCTCTACACTTGATCTCACACTTAGATTTTTCCTCATTAAATCACTTTATTGAAGTACTAGTCTTTAAAATATCAAAGGAGGCACTTTGCGAAAAGATTTTGTAAAACTCAATTCACCCCTCCTCTTGAGTATTGAAGCCACTTGTCCAACAAATAAGAAACAATTTAGAGAAAGAAAGAGAGAGATATCAGAGAAATGGAGAAGTCTTGGGAATTTAAGAGGAAACTCTACTAGAAAAGAATGAGATAACGAAAAAAAAAAATTAAGAGTAAATGAATCTTTATCAACAAAGAAAGATAAAAGAGAATATTAAGAAGAGGATAACTTCTTTTGAGTTTTTTTTTTCCTTTTAAAATATAAATCCTTATAGCATCGTAATTTTTGTTATTTTTTTTCTCTATCCGGTCCGGATAAAATTTTGTTTTCCAGTATATTTTATGATATTTTAGAAATTAATATTTTCTACAATTTATATTTTTAAAAATTGTAATTATAAAATTAATATATTATGCAATTTATGTATATTATTCAAATTTACATTTTAGCAAATTTAAAATTTTACAATTTATAATTATCATATATGTGAAAAATATCATATATTAGATATTTAGTTTTTTTTTATTTGTATTTCTGCATGTTCTTTATTAGTAACGTCCTTAATGTTAATCTTAAAAAAATTACCCCGGTTAATTTTGTATACTAAATTTTGAATGATAAAATTTGTACTGCAAAAGTTCGTATAATTTATATTTGTCCAAGACTTTGAGTAGTGATTTAACTTTTTTTTATTTCCAATGTGAGGTGAAATTTAAAGATGAATTATATTTTATAGAATTCTTTTAGAGGTATTCGCGTGTAATGTCATCCTAAGATGTTTGTATAATTTTTCATTGGAGGTAAGTGTATGGTCAATAAACTGGGTTTCTTATATCAATGAATTCATTTCTTTGAAAAATACATTGCACGATACAAATTTTTGATACATTGAAAAATCCATTCTTCTGAAAATATTTTGGCAAAAAAACTATATATTTGTAAGGGACAAGTTATATTTACAAATATTTTGTTTACAAACTCTTATAAATTTAACTATGAATTAAGAGTAATACATGAGTTGGCTTATGTACTACTCTTAGTACATAGTTAAGTTTATAAACAAATTTTTTTTAAATATAATATTCCTCTGTTTGTAATGCTAGACTTTTTTAAGGTATTATAATTTTGGCTTAATTTATTTAAAGTCATGGAGAATATTTTAATATCCTGTATTGATTTAATAGTTTATACTTTGACATTAATTTTTATAAGATTTACATCTCAAGTCTTATTTATAATATATATGTAAAAATATAATCAAAACATATAAGTTGCGTTGCTTAATTAATAATTTAGGAATATTACATACAACATAGGCTTTATTAAAGGAAATTGTTCTTTTCTTTCCTTTTTTTTGGTATCTGTACTCATGGTGGTACATAGATGTCTCCCGTGAGGGTGAAGTATGTTGATATAGGGGGTGTCCATAGTGGCAATGGTAGAGACCAAGCACTAGTGGAGCTTCCCATGGTGCATAAAGGGGGGGTGTGTGGAAGTGGCTAAGGTGACTCTCCATGGTCATAGCCGTAGAGACTGAATGGAGAAGAAGAGAGATCCCTCCCCTCAATGTGAGAGGGGGTATTTAGAGCTGGACCTGGTCCACCTAGCCAACCTAGCCTTTTCAGGCTAGGCATGCTGAACCCCTACCCTTATGCAGGGGCAGCCTTGTGCCTTGGGAGGAGGGGGAACCCTAAGTTGCCTTCTAGAAGTGGGCTCTTTAGGCTGGGCCCAGTAGTGGGCCTAAGCTTATGGGCTATCCAGAACAGTATCCAAATTGTTCTTTTCTTTACTAATAATTTACGTTGTACAGCGATTCCCATTCAAAACATGTTTTTTGCCAATTTAATTTCTTTCTTATTTATAGTTTCTTCTCTCCTACCAAATGCCAAAATACTAGCTTGAGGAATATGAAAGCGTGTACACCTTTTGTGTGTGTGTGGGGTCAATTACACTTTTTTTATGTAAGTAAGTGCATGTGTTACCTGAATATGTTATAGCTGCGGTTTAAACCTTGGAGGAGCCACGTTGACACCTTTTGTCCATTTAAAACTGCCACTCCATTCTCACACTTGAGTTTGGATTTGGATAACATATAGGCCCATCAAGTGTATAGCCCAGAAAAGGTCTATGAAGGCGCAATAATCTCATTACACATAACACACATTAAGCATTATGCGGACTATCATGTAAAGCCGCCTTATATAACTTAAAAACTTAGGAAAGTCTTAGTAACGAGCCAAGTTCCTCGGCGCATAAGGGCCAACACAAGGAAGCTCCTGTTTGCCACTACTCTAAGAAGACAGATTATTATATAGACTTGTTCACAAAGAAAATAGCCAGAAAGGGATCAGCCCGCAATAACCAATAAGAAGGTATGCCGCCTACAAAAGGCAACATAAAACTTGCCATAAATATGAAGGGAACAAACTCAATATGATCATCTGATTCCAATTAACTATAACATATACCTAGCATCGATATTGACTTGAGCGTAAGAGTGTCTTTGTAGGTACCTCCAGTCACTTCTATTGCGCCAGAATTTCACTACATTGTCCATACACGGAGAAGTACACACTACTATAGATTCAAGCCCTCTTGTTACAATTCAAAGCCCAAAGTTTTCACCTTCAACCGTGTGTGATTTGGCCCAACCAATCTTAGACTGGTCAGATCAAAAACTATATGACGTATTAATGAAAGATTATTATTTAAGAAGAAAAAAACTCAAAAATATTTTTGCCAACGTGTTTGATCTTATAAATTAAAACATTCTTTCTTTCTTTAGCTTAGTATAACGATCCAAGACTCTTCAATTAAAAGTTTAAATTAATTTTCATGTGAATGCTATCTTATATAATTAACTAATTTGTACCCAAAAAAAAAAAAAGAGATAAATATAATATTGTTTAAAGCACTGCATCTAAGATTTTTTTTTCAGAAAAATATTATCCTAAGGTCTTCTATTCTATTGTATTATATTACGTAATTTCTATAAAATATAGACGGATGCTTATAATTATTGATTAAGTTCAACATATATAGCAATTAATTAAGCGAATACAGGGAACAAAAGGCAAGAAGTCATGCTATCATGTTTGTCCTGTGACCTAAATCGTTGAGCTCGATTGAAAAAAGAAAAAGAAATTAAGGCCCTTAATCCCTCATTGTATGATGTGATTCCAAGAAGTTGTTGCAATCGCATGATACTCTTCGTTAAAATCACCATAACTTCATGACTTAAACGTTTTGTTTTATCGAAGGCCGAACATAGTTTACAAAACTGAATTTGTCTCTGCCAGATATTTACCGTTTTGCACTGTCATCTCTATCACAAATCTAGCAGAGAGAATGCCGCAATAAGAACGTTTGGTGGGGCAAGACGATGTGTCCTTTTCAACCCTTTTCTAGTTCAAGCTTCAAGGTGTGCTGGCGTGCATTTTTCTTTTTTCTTTTTTCTTATTTTGTCTTTGGCGGGTCCTTTTTCTTCCTCCAGTTTCATATTTGATATTATTTAGTTTTTCGATAAATCAAACGTAAGCGAACGTCGTACGTAAAATGTTATCACTGTTTTTTTATAAGGGAAATAAAATAGTCATTGTATATGATATAACTTCTTCTTTTACTCTCTAAAAAAAAGTGTGAAATTCACTTCATTTTTTTTTCTATATAACGGGATCCACAATATTTATATATAACAAGAAGTGTCATGGAATATTATATCCATAAAACTCTTTTTCTAATCCATGCGGCTTATCAAGATAAGTTTTTGTCTCTTTCGATTTCATTGTGCATTGCATTGCATAGAGTTGTAGCTTTGTGTTTTCGCTTTCAAACTCCTTAACACCCGACCCACGCCCATAAACACATTCTCCTATGGTCACTGATCCTCGATATGAATTCATAAATTCATAACAAGCAAAGATATCAGCACAGGACCACCTTCAATTCAGAACAGAAAGTTAAACAAGCATGGACCACATTGGAAGCGTACAAAGTGACCAGTGACCACCACCAATAGCTAAATCCACTAAATACGACAGTATTAAATGGACACAACCGAACGGTCTTGCTCTAGAAACCTCATCAGTACTCCACGTGATCCCAAAACATGCCTAAGATATCATTTCAAATTTCCCACAAACAAAAAAAATGAAAAAATGAAAAAGAAAGAAAAAATGATGAATAATTGACAGTAAATGTGAAAACCCACATGACATTAAAGAACATTCAATATAGAGAATAGGTAACACTTAAAAATAACATAAATTAACAAGAACATGTCTGTAGAGTTGTTACCACAAATATATAGTAGATACAAATCGCAATCCATCATGTATATATATAAGCATACAATTAATTAAATCAAGCCCCAAAGCTTAATTAGCTTGCAGGGAATTACAGGTTTGAGGAGCTCCTGAAAGAACCCAGAGCCTTAGCAACTTGGGCTCTCAACACATACTGGTGGTAGATAGCAGCAATTGCAGCACCGATGAAGGGTCCGACCCAGAAGATCCACTAAACAAATCAAATACATGAACCCAATTAATTTCTACATAGGCAAGTACCAACTATGAAGGAATAAAGAGACAGATAGAGAGAGATGCATACATGGTTATCCCATGCCTTTTCATTGTTGAATATGACAGCAGGTCCAAGGCTTCTAGCAGGGTTAATGCCAGTGCCGGTGATAGGGATGGTGGCTAGGTGAACCATAAACACTGCAAACCCAATTGGAAGTGGTGCCAACACCTACATATATAGTATATAATTAAAAGAAAAAGAATTGAAGTAGTGTTGGTTATTGAGATTGAAAGATGAATGATAGAAAAAAGAGGGTATGTAAAAGACGTACGGGAACATGGGAGTCTCTGGCTTTTCTCTTGGGATCGGTGGCAGAGAAGACGGTGTAGACAAGAAAAAAGGTACCAATAATTTCAGCGCCCAAGCCAGTGCCTTTACTGTAGCCATCAGCGAGCATGTTGGCACCACCATTGTACCTGTTGTAGTAGCTCTTCTGAAAAGCCTTCACCAACCCAACACCACATATGGCACCCAAGCACTGTGCCACCATATACGAAATAGCTCTAAGCAGCGATACCTTCCGTGCCAGAAACAACCCGAACGTCACCGCCGGGTTTATGTGACCCCCTGTTCACATCATCACATCACATTCTTAATTTTATTTCACCAAATATATATATATATATATTAATAACAGTGTCAAATTTGAAGTTTACGTCTCATTCCTTAAATAAAAAAAATCAATGATGTCATGCTTTACTTACTAATCAGAGTTAAGAGTTGTTGATTTTTTTTATTTAATAAGACTATGTCAAACTTCAAATTTGATACTGTTATTAAAAGATCCTACCATATATATATATATATGTTTTTTAACTATTTATTTATTTATATATATTTGTTTTGGAAAGTGAGAAATTTATTATTATTACCGGATATGCCAGCGGTGCAGTAGACGAGGACAAAAATCATGCCGCCGAAGGACCAAGCGATGCCGAGGATGCCAACGCCGCCACAAGGGTCGCCGCCATGCGTCTGGTTGTTGTAACCAATAACGGTCAAAACGGTGATGTAGAGGAAGAGGAGAGTGGCGACAAACTCGGCTATGACGGCCCTATAGAAGGACCATTTGCGGAGCTCGGTGGCGTCGAACAGTGGCGCCGGTGGTGGGTCGCGGTAGTCCTTGTGTGTCAACCCACTGTGTGCCGCAGTCTCGGTGTCTTTTGCCATGGAGTTAAGGTCGTAGAAACAGGGGATCAGATTTGTGTGTATGTGCTTGCTTCACTTGTTCGGTTCAGGGAATGAAGTATTTATATACGGGGCATGCCTTGCTTTGTGTGCGTTACGTTACCTTGCCTGAAACGAGGTGTTTAAGCGAAATTTGATGTTTAATTAGACTTGGTTTTCCATTCCCATGCTTTGCTCCTTTTTTCTACTGTTACACTGTCCCCACCCTCCTACTTTTCTTTGTTGTGTTCCGGTTCATTCTCTAGCCAGCTCTTATTCGCTCTCTCCCTCGTGTCGCTCCTGCCCTTCTCCATCGCATCAATTAGCTTCTCAACAAGATTCACAGGTACGTTTTTTGTAGCTACCTAATTCTATAAATTGTTAGTTCTGAAAAACAAAGTTGAAAGTGCAAAGAAGCTATAATTATGAATTATGAGATAATATTATTAAAAATACAAAATTTCTGTCACGTGTACTTAATTGGTCAAATAGTATCAAGATGAATTGATTAATTTATAAATATAATACTCAGTTTACTTTGATTATACTTTGTCCCTTATATATAAATAGTTTGGATATTATTTTTAATTTAATATTTCTTGGACGGTGACAGTTTCCTTAGCAAGATTGAAAATAAATATGACTATTTTCTTCTGTATATAATTATCATATTCTTATATTTGTTTTATTTAGAAAAAAGAAAAGGAAGTTGAAGTAAAAAAAAAAAAAAAGATAGCGAGTTGCATGGGAGAAAGAAAGGGCATGGTAGTCCCGACTCCCGAAAACATCAAGACGGTAAGGGGCGACACGTGTAAACGTTGGGCAGTGAATGGAGCCAGATGGGGAAGGAGTCACATGGAAACTTGGTTATGGGGTTCCCATGAGTATGACACGAACAGGAAGAAGGGACCAAGAAAATGTGCATGGATGATGTACGTGAATATAGTGACAGAAACGCTCGAACAAAGCAACATACCCTCCTGCACCGCCTGACTATCCAGCTCATATCCATCTCATCACCCTTTTGCTCTGTGATTCCCTGGTCCCACAACCATATTTCTTTCTTTCTTTCCTTTTATGGCTAACATAGAACAATAATCTTGACATCGAAAGTCATTTTTTTTAACATGGTTTAATGTTACTTATATTATAAGAAATAAATTTATCTTATATATATATATATAGGGATATGATCAACTTACACCGGTGTAAGAATAATAAATTTTACACCAAATCTTAACCGTTGATTTTCGTGCATCTAATGGTTGAGATTTATTGGGAATTAAAAATTAATTAATGAGTGGAATCTAATAAATCTTAACCGTTAGATGCACAAAATCAATGGTTAAGATTTGGTGTAAGACTTTTTATTCTTACACCGGTGTAAGATGATCCTGCCCCATATATATATATATAGAGTCACGTGGATCCAAATGAGAAGAAGAGAAAAAAAAAAATGATATATATATGTAAAAGATGAATAAATTTATCTATTATAAGATAAGAAATAATAAATTCATTTTTAAATTTGCAAAATGATACATGAAAGTTACCAATAGCTTTGACATGTGGTAAAATCGTAGAAAGTTGGCTATAAAGCTATTCACATTTTAGGGCATATTTGAATTGTTTTGATTTTTTTTTTAATTTTCAGAAAAAAAATCTATTTGATAAAATTTGTTTTGTAATAATAGTTTTTAAAATTATAACTATTTTTTAGTTTTTAAAATTAAATTTAGAGAATAGTTGTTTTTGTTTTTGTTTTATTTTAATTTTTAATTTTTAAAATAAAAAAATACATATAACTCACTTGATTGTGACATGTGCTGCACTTGTGGCATCAAAGGATATGATTTCTGAAAAAAAAAATGGTTCCTACGCTGCCAACTGCCAAGCTCAGATACCCGAACACGAGATTTTTCAAAAATAATTGCGTGTCCGACACGTACAGATATGCTCCGACACGTTCGGATACGTGTCCGACACATGGTCAATATTTTGGAACATGTGGTAAATTTTTTGACACGTTCTGACATATTTTTCAAACATGCAGTCAATTTTTTCTGACACGTGGTCAACGCTCGGACACGTTTTTTTTTTAGTGTTAGATCTTTTATTTATTTATAAATCAATTTTTTTCTGTTATGAAATTTGACATGAAAAATTAAAAAGGTACGAAAAATTATTTTTTTTTATATTTATATTATGAAATTTGAATATTTGATTGGTTACATGACTTATTATGAACTGTTATATGTATTAAATGTAAATTATAGTATATATATATATATATATATATATATATATATATATATATTAAAATTATTATTTAATATCAAAACGTGTCTCAACGTGTCTAAATATATCATTTTTTAAAATTAATGTGTCAGCGTATCGTGTCGTGTCCCGTGTCAGTGTCCGTGCATCATAGCTCACAAGTATTGGGACATGGAATAAGAAAGTATAGTCCCAAATCAAAGAGTGCAATTCCCATAATTTACACCTTACACCGAGTTTCCCTTTTTTTTTTTTGGGTACATGAAAGGGGCAAGGCCCACACCTAGTTTCTTTAAACTTATGCAGGCCTACTTGCTTTCTTGTAATCTGGGCCCATATTCATATTTGCTTGGTTCCTTTCAATTACATCCGTGAGCCACTAATCATGGCCTTTTATTTTGCCGAAATGGACCAGTTTCGTGCCTCTTCTACCTTTTTTATTTTGCCGAAGTGGACCAGTTTCATGCCTCTTCTACCTTTTTTTATTTTGCCTTTAAATTTTACCGATTGTCCCATATGTAAAGCTTTTTCGCTTTACTGTTTGTTGACCATGAGCCTAACTTCTGGGAGTTTGTTATCATTTTACCATAAATTCAAGCAAGAATTTTTTTTAAACATAATTAAATACATAATACATGTCAGCCCATGATCAAGTATCAACCCCTAAATTCAGCAAATCAATATAATTAAGAGTTTAATATTTCTTATATGATATAAGATGAAATTATTTTCTACTCATATAAAAATATGTGAGATCTATGTAAGGTCATATGAAAAAAAAAAATACAAGCCCATATATTTTTATGCGTATATAAAAAATAATAATATGAGAAATATTAAATCCTATAATAAAATGCAGTTTACTGTTTTTAAAGCACCATTTAAAACTAAAGTCCCCCCCACTCCAACACGGAAAAAAAAAAAACAACAACTATATTTTCAATTGTATATATACAGAAAGAAGAAAAAAGATAACAGCATATTTCACAAATGTACACAGTTGTTGCGAACTCGTGATCAAGTTCACATCAGGGATTCTCTTCATAAAACTAGAACCTTCAAAACATGTTTACGGGACAAAATGTAGCAACAACATATGCTATATATTAGCATTCCAGCAAACGTTAAGGCCCCCGGTCGGACGCGAGATGCGGGTTCCACCGCTCCATGGATCTATGATGGATCCAATGTCACAAACCATAAAAGAATGCACATCAAATTAAGCAGAGATTAAGGTTGTTTATTATATATAGCTATTCATCATCATATTCCTCAGCAGCTTCTTCGGTGATGGTCTCCAAAGCAGGCGTATTAGAAGGCTTGGTTGGGGAAATTATGGGTGCCGGGGCAGCCTCCATCCACGAACTTAGGTTTCTAATTCCCTTAGCCATTGCAAAATGGTAGTATTTTCTCTCCTCCTCCTATGTGTAGAAAGAAGAGAGATATAAATTTTGTTTCTTCAAGAGAGAATCTTCCCTTACACTTGGGATTTTTAATTATTTTTTCTTTTTTGGCTAACTATATGCTAATTGTTAAGGCCCTTAAGTATATTATATAGGCGATGGAAAACAAGAAATAAGGAGCTAAAATCAGAAGTTGAAATTAAGTAGGAGATATTTTTAGAAGACAACATAAATAGGAGGTAAATCTAGATTGGCGATTTTAACGAAACAACACGTGGAGAATGAAAGACTCTTCGGAAGCTTCGTTTATGGTATAACCACTAAAAATGTACGAAAGAAAAGCTCCGGGAATGGCGGGGCGAATAATGTAACCAGAAACGTGTACATTGTATAATTGGTTCGTGGTCGGCAAGTCCCACACCCAAACGAATTGCCCGTTTGAGAGGCAAAAGAAAATGTCAACAACAACTCACATTTCTATTCTCCATCAAATATTCGTCTTTTTTAAGCCCAAATATAATTGGCAATTTGAAATAGCTTCCAGAAGATAGTGTGATTAAAATTAGTAATTGCTTTAAATATGGAAAAAGTTATAACATGTTATCAATTTTTTATTTTTTTTGGATACAATCCTTTCAACGTGTTACCACTTACCAGTATATTCCTTAAGAAATAATTTCCCTTTTCTTTAAAATAAAATAAAATAAGGCACTCAATATTCTTTAGACTCCTTAAAATCCAAATTTAATTCTTTTCATGACATACTTCTCTTTTTCAGAAATAACTCTTTTTGTATTTAAAAAAAAAATATTACTACTTTCTCTTAGATTTTTACTTTTTTCTAATAAAAACAATTCAATTATTTTGAAAATTTGCAAACATATTTGTTAATTAAAAGTAGTGTTTTTAGAAGAAGAAAAATTCAAACAAATAGGCCATAGACATATGTTATAAACTTCTTATCCTTATACAAATATTTTGTTTTTGTTATTATTAGAACAAAATCAAATCAACTTTCTCAGCTTATGCTGTTTTGATATGGTTGACTTAATTTTGATCTAAACGTAATAAAATAAATCTAAGAGGTTATATGTATTATGTGTAACTGTAGCTTATTACTTATCAAAATGGAACTTTATTTCTAAATATATACGCATGCAAACTGCAACTTGTTTTATCTTATGAGGTGTCTCATAATATTGCATTATATGTGAACCTTAAGACAGGTTGGAACATGGGCCGGTAAATGAAAGATAGAGATGGTTCCTTTCAAACCCATTTTGCACGGGTTATTATTATACAACAGCGAGGTTTTCAAAAAAATAAAATAAAAAATATTATACAACAGCGAGAGGACAATGGACATGCATTTATTAGGTTTGGTTTATTTTTCAAGTTTTTTTTGGTGGAATTAATGACTTCAAATTAATAATATAAAGAATTAATTCAACCCAAAAGCTTAAGTTGAGAAATATTTATGATACTATTGTTGTATGTATCATTCACTCAGTACATTTATCCAATAAAAAATGGGGAATGACTGTCAGGCTTGTATAGAAAAGAGAAAAAAAAAAAAAAAAAGTTTAATGGAGATCTCGGCGATTGGTGAACCATCCGCTGAGGAGGTTGATCTCTTGAAGCGTAGTACTGACAGAGCTAAAGAAGTGTTAGGGAAGAAACCGATATCTTATAAGGATACACTCTTACAGTTGAATGGGCTGAAAGTTACGGATGACGTCGAGGAAAGGGATTGGTTTGAGGAGTTGGATGTTCATGGTATGGAGGAGGATGTTTAATCAAATGACCAAGATGATCCTTTCTGTCCTACATACAGATTTTCAAAAGAGCTATATAAGGAGAGTTGCAGGCCTTGGAAGCAAGCTGTGATTATCAAGCTCTTGGGAAAAAAGGTTGGTGTAAAGTTTCTGCTGAACAGACTCTTGAAGATGTGGAATCTGTCGGGGACACATGAGTTCATTGATATGGAGAACGATTACTTTTTGTTTCGTTTTGCGGATTTGAATGACTACAACTTTGTTTTGGAGGAAGGGCCTTGGATTGTGGCAGACCATTATGTTTCTGTTCAACGGTGGCGGCCATTATTTGATCCTTACGAGGACAACCTTAAAAAATTAGCTGTTTGGATCCGTATTTCGGGGTTACCTATGGAGTTCTATACCTCCCAACATTTGCGGAACATAGGTGATCTATTTGGGAAAACACTGAAGATTGATAGGAACTCTATACGTAAAAGTGATGCTGGTGATGGGGTTGTTACGGAAAGGGCCAAGTTTGCGCGTATTTGCGTAGAAGTAGATCTCAGTAAAGGCTTCTTGTCTAAATTCAATCTCATTAATAAGGTTTATACGGTAGGGTATGAAGGCCTTCACATGATCTGCTTTGCATGTGGTAAGTATGGGCATAGGCGTGACACTTGTTCTTCGGTTACCGATAGTCATTCTCACCAAAAGGATGTTTGTGCAGAGGTTGTTAACAATGGTGTCAGGCGTGAGATGGCAGAAGGTGAAACTTTTGGTTCTTGGATGATTGTCCAAAGGAGTCAACGGGGAAGGAAGGCAAAAGCTACCATGGAGACTGCCGCAATCAATGCTGCCGCAATCAATGCAGCCGGGAATCAGGGGTCATCCGTTACAACTGGCCAAAGGAGAATTAATGCTCAAGGAATAAATCATTCTGTTTCACGTCCAGCTAAAATCAAGCAGCAGAAACCCGATAATCATGTGGGAATTAAATCGGCTACAATGATTAATGCAAAAAATAACGGTTCTGGAGCTTCAAAGGTGGCGTCTTCAACGGCTGGATCAAGATTTTCAGTTATTTATGACGAATTTAATGATAATCATGATGTTAATTATGAGAATATTCAAATCATTAATGATAATCATGGCCCCTCTAAGGTAACCGCTAGTGCTGATTTGAAAAAGGGTTTAAATAATAAGATTTCGAATTTTCCTCGTGATAAACGTCATCTTTCAGCAGCTATTCTCCCTAACTCAAATACAGTTACAAATTTGGTGGGACCCTCTATGCCAAATCAAAATCTAAGTGGCCCTGAGCTTATGCCAGTTGTTGCAGGTAGAAGAAAGGATTTTGTTCGACCAAAAGGCTACCGTTTCCAAGTCTTCTACTTTGTCGCAAAATGAAAAAAAAAAAAAAAGAGTTACGTGATGAAATTAACAGGAATAAAAAGGCAGTTGCCTTATCTATTGTCCCAAAGAGTTTTAAGCAAAGGGCTAAGCCGTTCATTGCTTCGAGCTCGAGCTCGAAGGATGTTGAGGCTTCGAATGCTAGTTTGAGACCTGCTGATGTACCCTCGGTGATGCGGGATAGTTTTGATCTCCCCAAAGTCTAATGACAGGGTGTTTTTCATCCTTTCTCATTATTTTTTGTGGTTTTTTGATGAGTGTGTGTGTTTGGAATTGCAGGGGGGCTGGAAAAAAGGGTTTTTCTCCCCTTATTAGGGACTTGTCTCGTCGTTTTAATATTCAAGTTATGGCTTTGCTTGAAACTCGTATCGGAGCTGACCGTGCTCAGAAGGTGGTGAAAGGCTTTGGCTTTCAAAAGCATGTTATGGCTCATCCTCAAGGTTTTTCTGGTGGTCTGTGGGTGTTATGGAATGATGATGAAGCTCAGATTCAGATTTTAGAGTCTCATCGTCAGTTTATCCATTTAAAAATTTTTTTGGCGTAATAGGAGGAAGGAGGAAGCTGTTACTTTTGTTTATGCCAGTCCGCGGCGTCTTGAGAGGGTGTCTCTGTGGGATGCTCTAGGAAGGTTACAACAGCAATCCTCGGAGGCTTGGTGCATTTTGGGAGATTTCAATTCTTATTTGCATGCAGCAGAAAAGGAGGGAGGTGGCCCGCCTGATTGGAGGAGTATTTATGATTTCCAAAATTGTATTATGAACTGCAATCTGGAAGACTTGGGTCATCAGGGGCCTACTTTCACTTGGCATAGAGGCAGATTGAAGGAACGTCTTGATAGAGTTTGTGCGAATGAGCAGTGGCAATTGTCCTTTCCTGACAGGGTTGTGACTCATCTTCCCTGCTACTGCTCGGATCATAGACCTCTTCTTCTCTGGGAGGGTCCTTCTCCTCACCATCCTGGAGGGAGCCGTCCATTTAGATTTCTGGCAGCCTGGCTCACTCATGAGGATTTCCCTGGCCTAGTGCAGGAGTGTTGGAATGGGAGTACAGGTTGGGGCACAGCTAGTGAAACTTTTCGATCGAATGCTTCTCACTGGCATAGGGAGTGCTTTAGGGAAGATGCCAAGCTTAAGAATAATCTTCAGGCGAGACTAAGGGGTATTGACCGTAGTCTTAGTCACCATCCTTGCCATGCTCTAGAAATTCTGCAGAAAGATCTTTGGCGTCAGTTGAATCTCATTTATATTCGGGAGGATCTTACTTGGTTTCAGCGGTCTAGGGCTAGCTGGTTGAAATATGGTGACCGGAATACGAAATTCTTCCATTCTACTACAGCTGCTAGGAGGAGGAGAAATCGTATTGATGCTCTGAAAAATGATGCGGGTGATTGGATTGGTGATCCCTCTATTCTGATGAATATGGCGGTGGAGTATTATCGTAATTTGTTTAAAGAGGATAATACTGCTAGACCTGGGCTTCCAATTAGAGGCTATTTTCCTCACCTTGTGCAAGAGCACAACATTCATATTGGTAGCATTCCTTCGAATGAGGAGATTAGGAGTACAGTTTTTTCCATGGGACCTCACAAAGCTCCAGGGGTGGACGGTCTTCATAGTCTATTTTTCCAATCTCAATGGGATACTGTAGGAAGCTCTGTTTGTGATCTGGTGAAAGATGTGTTTAATAATCCCCAAAAAGTTCGGGATATTAATCAAACTCTTATTTGCCTGATCCCGAAGATAACTTCACCTCAATCCCTTAAAGATTTCCGGCCTATTAGCCTTTGTAATGTTATTTATAAGACTATTACTAAGCTTATTGCTAACCGTTTGAAATTGCAGATGGATAAAATTGTTATGCCTAACCAGTGTAGTTTCATCAAAGGAAGGCAAGGGACAGATAATGTAATTATTGCTCAGGAAATTATTCACTCTATGAGGTCAAAGAAAGGCGCCAAAGGTTGGATGATGATTAAGGTGGATCTGGAGAAAGCTTATGACAGAATTAGCTGGGACTTTCTCCGAGATACTCTTCAGGATGTGGGACTCCCCCCAAATCTCATTAATCTTGTTATGTGGTGTGTTTCTTCTTGTTCGATGAATGTTCTTTGGAATGGTTCTACAACTCAGGAGTTTTTCCCATCCAGGGGGCTTAGACAGGGTGACCCTTTGTCCCCATATTTATTTATTCTTTGTATGGAGCGACTTGGTCATCTCATTTCCCATGCAGTTAGGCAAAAGTGCTGGAAGCCGATCATGTTGAGGAGAAATGCTCCTCCCATTTCTCACCTCTTTTTTGCGGATGATCTTATTCTTTGTGCGGATGCATCCTTTGATCAGGCCCAAACCATTTCCAAGGTGCTAGATGATTTTTGTCTTTCTTCTGGGCAAAAGGTTAACCATGAAAAAACAAAAATTCTCTTCTCCCACAATGTGAATCATATTTTGGCAGAGGAACTTAGTGGTGAGTTGGGCTTCTCAAGGACGGTGGATCTTGGAAAGTATTTGGGTATTCCTCTTCATCATCGCAGAGTTGGGAGGGCGGCTTTCAGTCATATCCTCGATCGAGTTCAATCTAGGATTAATGCCTGGAACCACACCAGTCTTTCTCTAGCAGGAAGAATTACACTTTCGAAAGCTGTTCTCTCAGCTATTCCAGCCTACACAATGCAAGTTTCTGTTGTTCCTCTCGGAATCTGCAATGATATTGAGAAACATATTAGGAGGTTTTTGTGGGGTTCTAATAGAGCATCTACTCGTCCTCATCTGGTTGCGTGGGATCAGTTGTGCATGGATAAAGATCATGGAGGGCTGGGTCTGAGGAAAATGAAGGAAGTTAACAGGGCTTTTATTATGAAAATTGGTTATGGGATCCTTTCTAATCCAGACGCGCTTTGGGCTAGAGTTTTAAAGAGCAAGTATAAAGTTCAGTCTGATTTGGTTCCTAATATTTCTGCTACTCGGAATAGCTCCTCTCTTTGGAAAGCAATTGTTTCGTCTTGGCCTGTGATATTACAGCATTCCAGAATTTTGCTAGGTAATGGAAATTCTACTCATTTTTGGGATGACCCGTGGGTTCCGGGTTGTGGTGCACTCTCATCCTATGCTGCTATTTCTGATCCCTCTCAGATAAATCATCAGCTAATGGTCTCTGATCTTGTCTCATCCTCCGGAAGTTGGATGTGGGGGGCTTTCCAGCATAGTCTTCCCGATCACGTCAATGCTCGTATTAATAACATCCTTCCTCCTTCGGATGTTAATGGTCATGACCGAATTTTGTGGACAAGGACATCTGATGGGAGTTTTTCGCTGAAGTCCGCTTATATGGCCATATCCAGGGGTAACGAGGAATCTACCAATTTACCTTGGAATCGCGTTTGGCAGTGGCATGGACCTGAACGGATTCGTACGTTCCTTTGGCTGTTGTTAGGAGATAAAATTTTGACAAATGAAAGGCGTTGCAGACGGCACATGGCGGGTTCAGATATATGTCATCTGTGCAATTGTTTTACGGAAACTTCCTTACATGCGGTTAGAGATTGTATTGCAGCAAAAAAAGTGTGGGAGATTGCAGTTAAGCGAGAGGCTTGGGAGGATTTTTTCTCTCTTAATCTTCAGCAATGGTGTTGTCCAATATCTCTGAGGATCGTAATTGGTCCAATTTGCCATCATGGCCTCTTCTGTTTGGTATCATTTCCTGTTTCATTTGGCAAGCTAGGAATAAGAAAATTTTTCAGGGATCTTCTGTTCCTGCTTATGGCACTTTTAGAGCTGCTATGGTCTATGGTGAAGATTTTTCTTGGTCAGAAAACACGCTTCGGGTTGCTGGTCTTGAGACTAACTCGAATAAAGAGAAATTAGTTTCTTGGGTTTTTCCTTCGGACCCTTGGGTTAAGCTCAATGTGGATGGGTCAAGTATGAATAATGGAGAAGCTTCTGCTTGTGGGGTGTATTTAGGAATGCTAGTGGAAGGTGGCTTGTTGGCTTTTGTAAAAATCTTGGCTGTGGTAATGTTTTGTTAGCAGAACTTTGGGGTTGTCTCCTTGGGCTTGAGATTGCATGGAGGAAAGGTTTCCGTTTTGTCTGGCTTGAAGGTGATTCCTTAGTAGCCCAGTTTTTCATAAAAGAAGGGTGCATCTCTCATCATCCAGCCTCTAACTTGGTCTTGCGCATAAGGAATATGCTGGATTGGAATTGGAGGGTTAGAATTTCCCATATTCATAGGGAAGGGAATGGGGTTGCCGATTGGATGGCCTCTTTTGCCTACTCCTTTGATTGGTCTTTACAAGAGTTTGACTCGCCTCCTTCTGGTTGTCGTGACAAACTTGAAAGGGACTATGTAGGAGTAGTTTGGTCTAGGAGGTGTTCCTAGTTTCTTTTTTTGTTTTTATGTTTCCTGTTTGCTTTTCAAAAAAAAGAAAAGAGAAAAAAATATTTTTTTATCCAAATGTCATGTGTTGAATGACAGATGTACGAAGATAATCTCCTTAAGCTGATAGGTGAGGTTACATTAATGATTTTACATATTTCTAACACACTCATTCACACAAAAGTTCACTGAACACCAAAGTTGGTCCAGATGTACGAAGATAATACACGGTCCTACCTACCCGTGCTAAGAAACTCATAACACCAAAGCTCTAATATCATATAAAAACCAATTCAACCAAAAACTTAAAGCTAGTGAATGATACTACATTAATAATTTTATATATTTTTAAGGGAAATAGAAATATAATATTGTAGGAAAATGTTTTAAGTTATGTTATAGATATAGAGATTATGGGACTCGCACTTTTTTATTTTTTATTTTTATTTTTGAAGACAAGTGTGGGTCTCACAATTTCTATCTCTATAACATAATCTAAGTACATTCGTACAACATTATACTTCTTTTTCTCTATTTCTAATGTCTTCGTAACTTTTAAACAAGTTTTTTTTACAATGTGACAAGAATTCACCTCGATTGGCGCCATCCCTTTACCTCACTCAAGTATTTTTTTTTTTTAATTAGATAGAATGGATGGATGAAGGATATATATAATCAATTATTAATTAAAATAATTTACAGCTAGTTTTTTTATTTGCATGCTTTAGGAATCAGTGCGGTCACTTGAAACAGCTTACAAGGGCCTTTTGACCACGATGATCTGAGTTTTAAAATATATCACCGGAATAATTTGTGGATAAAAAGTTTTGCCAATATAATACATGACAACGCGGTTGAGAAATTGACGCTTAAGGACGTGATACGATCAATGCCGCGTTCTGTACAATATTTTGGCACCGTTATCCATGTCCTTAAGACGTGATACTATCCCTACCACGTCCCTGCTACGTTCTGTACCGTGTCCTTAGTTCTGTACCGTTGTCCTTAAGACGTGATACCATCCCTACCACGTCCCTGCACATTCTGTACCGTTGTCCTTAAGACGTGATACCATCCCTACCACGTCCCTGCTACGTTCTGTACCGTGTCCTAAGACGTGATATATTAAGTGCCGCGTCATTGCAACCAGTCACTTCCAGTCAGTCCACGATGCACCAGACGCGGTAGGTAATCAAACATGTTCCGGTTAGTCATTTCAAAACAAACGTGACACTGGTTCAAACGCGTCCAATTAGCCAATCAGATTTCTCCATGGACTGTGGGAGTCCTGAAAATGTCTCTTCCCCAACCGTGTTCGGGCCTATATTAACTACCACTCCCGGTTGCCATATCATCAGTTTGCCTCTGCATTTCACTAAGCGTTAAGGCCTTCTAGTATCTATCTTTGTTCTATACTTTTGTTGAAGTGTTTGTTATGTTATGGAAAAAAAAAATGTTGAGCTGTTTGTTCTTTTATGGAAAAAATATTTAATTATGCAAAAAATATAAGTCCAATAACCATAACATATTCATAATAAAATTACTTTTTTTAACAAATTTTATAATAGAAATATAACATATTTAACAACTTTAATAGAATAATGAATACAATAGTACTAAAATCTTATACGCATAATATAAAACAGTGTTAGAAGACAAAAAATAAATAGGACCAGTGTAGACACAAATTTTAATCATGCATTAAATATAAAGTCAATAATAATATAATACTTTTAACAAATTTAATAATATAAATATAGCTTGATTAACAACTTTAATGGAATAATAATAAAATTTTATGCAATTAAATATAAAACATTAATAATAAAATTACTAGCAAATCATAAAAACTAAATATACTAACCTAATATTTTTAGCAACAAAGAAAGAGACCTTTAAAGAACATAAAAATACAATAAAATTATTAATATAGCATATAACATATTGAACAAATTTTATAAAATTATTAATACAATAATCACAAATTTTTGTTGCAATTAAATACAAAATATTAATACTATAAACAATAGCAATAATTACAATTAAATTCACTATTCTAACATTTTAAGACAAAAAGAGAAACTTACAAAAATCTAATATCTTAATAATATGATTATAACACATGTGGACCAGATTATAATACTACTTACTTGAAAATATGACAAATCTAGTATGTTAATCATACAGCAAACCTAATATCTTAATAATACTGCAACCCATTAATTTTAATAATACAGCAAACCAAGCATATAATAATACTACTTACTTGAAAATGATACAGATAATGGCAAACTGAAAGAAACCCCACAACCACCAGACGCGTTCTTTGTTGGAAGACTGGGATCTTCTGCCGGAGACGAGGGAGAATAAGTAGTGGTCCAAGGAGGGCTGGACGCGGCATCTAGAGAAACGCCTCCTGGACGCGGCTCTGACACGACCGCCTTCAGTGGAGGAGATGGTGGACCACCATTGGCTGGCGATTCGCGGCTTGACAAGTACTGCGTCAGTGGTCTTCCGACATTGCAGAGACACGGTCTTCACATGATTACGTTCCAGTTACATCACTTCAGCCCAGTTCCATCACTTCCAGCACCGATTGTCACGTGATTTCTGTTGCATGTAACGCGGTTTGGAACAAAACGCGACTGAAAACGGTACATTGTCCACCGCGTCGTTATGCACTATTCCAGCAATACATTTCACCTCAAAATCATTCCGGTGATACATTTTAAAACTCACATCAGTATGGTCAAAAGGCCGCTTACAAGCGGTTGTGTAATTTTATTTTAAATACAATTGTTTAATTTAATTACGTCTTTAACTTTTTTCTCTAATTTTTTGGTAGCTGTGAATGATATTTCTTCTCTTTTATTAAATCTCTCATAGGTGTGAGTTTTCTTTTTCTTGTTTAAGAAAAGATCTACCGCTGACCATTGATGTGGGCCTTTAAGATAACACATAAGAGATTTCATGCAAAATAAAAAGGAAAAGGATAAAAATGACACAATATGCATAGCAAAACTAAATTCAAACATTTTTGTTTTATATCTCATAACTTTATCCATAGATATTTTAAGTGAACATCACAAATGTAATTAAATCAAACAAAATGACGTTTAAAATAAATAACACCACATGCATAAGTTTAACGATATATATATATATATATATATATATATATATATATATATATATATATATATATATATAGACATGTTATATTTACAAACTTTTTCGTTTACAAACTACATTATCTTCTCCCGGAAAAACACTAGTTACACTATCTTTTCCCGGAAAAACATAATGTAATTTGTAAAAATTTATAAAAAATATATATATGGGCATGTTATA
This sequence comes from Gastrolobium bilobum, assembly GCF_033153095.1. NCBI lineage: Eukaryota > Viridiplantae > Streptophyta > Magnoliopsida > Fabales > Fabaceae > Gastrolobium > Gastrolobium bilobum. The sequence goes on from NW_026899561.1 coordinate 161,900, forward strand.
TTTACAAACTTTTTCGTTTACAAACTACACTATCTTCTCCTGGGAGAACACTAGTTACACTATCTTTTCCCGGAAGAACATAATGTAATTTGTAAAAATTTGTAAACGGATCATTCCCCAAATATATATTTTACTACTTGAACAATGTTTTAAATATTTTATTAGATTAATACTAAACATAAAGGTTATCAATCTTGTTACGGATGTTAAAAGCCCATTTATTTAAATTTTAAGAGGGAAAGAAATAAATGATATTTATTCATGTCACATAACATTAACCATATATAGAAGAGTAAATAAAATAAATATAATAGATTGATAACTTCTTCTGAAATGAATAAGTAGTCTTCAATGCTAGGAGACTATTGAAAAATGGAAATGGCGTTAAATGTAGTTAGGAATTTAACAATCTCTATAATAGATTATGTGCATCGTATTTTCAAGATAGTAAATTTTAATTGAAGAGATAAGACACGAAAAAGTGGACAGGAGATTTCCTTACATTGGAGATGGATTTAGAGTCGATTTTTCTTTTCTTTTCTGGTTACACAACTGGCATTAAACCAGCCAAAGAAGCAAACAAAAACCGATTCTTTTTAAAACAAACCAACCAACAATTCAATTGCGTGGCAAGCCATTTTGAGTTGAATTTGGACACCGATTTTCATTTCTTTGTTTTCTATTGTACTTTGAGCAGCTCATGTGCATATCAAACTTGTCACGCATTGTGGTTATTATTTTTTGAGACACCTATAAAAGCAACACAAATTGCCTTTATCTTTTTTTACATCTTTCATTCATTGTTGATATAATATATTAATCTTCGAAGAAAAATTCATTTAGCATACTATTTATGGATTATTTGACTAATTCGATTTAATAGAAACCTTGATTTTTCCCCGCTAATTTATAAACCTTAGCTTATATTTGAACAAATAGGGACATCTCATCAGCAGCAGGCGAACACTTGATGTGGAAGTCGTGTTATCTTCTCTCCTTTGCATGAGCAAATTTGATGTCGTCACGTCAAATGCTTATGCACCAAGGGAATAGGGAGATCAAATATTCCTCCTTTGTACTTAATAATAGGTACCATGTCGCAAAATTCTCCCATGACGTGCCAAGATATTGACATCGTGATCATCATGGAATGGTGATGGAAGTGAATCCTACATATGATTTGTGATACACGAGACTGCATGGGAGATAAGATGGGCTTGTTCTATTTTGTAGATGTAGAATTTTTTTATTTATTATTATTTTGGTAATTATTTTTATTTTTATTTGTACACTGCCTCGTTTATAATTTTTTTAATTCTATTTATTATTTTAATTAAATGGATTTGCATTTTCAAATTATATTCTTAAACATTAATTAAATATTTAAATTACTGTCATTATTCGTGTAAGAAAAATACATCATTACACAAGGAGGAAGGGAGAACTTCTAAGCGAAAGCGTGTGGTAGTACCCTCTTAATTAGTCTTATCCCTTAACATGCATCAGAAAAGTTTTTATTTTATTTTTTACTTTTTACGTCGCGGAACAAAGATCCCACTGCAGGTTCAACGTGTTTGTCTACTGGAAATTGGATAACCCTGCCATTGTCTCTCTCTTTCCTGATCACATCCACACTAAAAAAATGAGAGAGAACAGTAATGTAATTTGAAGGCTGTTTCATTCATTTAGGGTGAAATCAAAGCCTTTTTATGCGTTTAGCATGGTTGGAAATATAATTTCTAATAGAGGGTGGTGAATCCGCAAACCCATCCCACAAAACTTTTTTTTTTTTTAAGTAAGTGTTGCGACACTGATTAAATTTTCCCATTCTCCCCCTTCTTAAACAAGTGTCATATTGAGTTGGGTAGAATTAATGTGGAAAACGTCAATATTATAAAGGAAAGTTCTAACATGGTTATATGTGGGCTTAATTACTCATGGGGAAAAATAAAAGGCGATTTTCTTATACTCAACGGGAGGCAGGGATGGTTTCATTAACATTTACTATCTGGTAATTGCCAAGATTTACATTTGACCTCTCTAACTTTCTGGATGGTTATTCATATTGACACAATATATAACTACTGTCAATCTCATGTGCTACTTGATCACTCAGAATTTATAGGGTTAGCTCAAAGTTCATGCAAAAATCCTGTTACTGTCTGCAATAATGCTTCATTGCTTTCAAGCTGGCGTGAGGAAGCAGCTGTTTTTGCATCAGAAGCACTCCCTCTTGGTATCTGTTTACAACATGAGAGTAAGAGAAACAAAGGACAATGAAATTATATATTGCAGAAATAAGATGGAAATACTACTCTCATTTTACATGAGGTAGTTATCTCATTTTCTCTCACTTCGAAAATCGTGCCTCTTCTTTTTTCTTTTGCTTTTAAATAGTGGGCCCTACTTAGATTCTCTCTGTAACATGAGAGAACTACTCTCATGTTACATGACAGTAATATTACCCAAATAAGAAATATAATAAAATTATTCATGTGTGTATAAAGAACTTTATGCACTAGATTCATGAAAAATATGAAAATCAGTACAAGCATTAATTAATAGCTGTTTACGACTTCAATTCATAAAATACCCAAAGCTGTAGAATGCCATTTCATAAGTAAATTAGTGAAAGCTAGAGTAAGAAAGAGATCATACAAGTGGTACCTTTCGCCTCTTTGGTACCATGGTGCTATCGATATCGGGAGTCATTCGCATCAACTCATCAAACTGAAAGAATTGTAGACCCCCAAGAAAGATCGATTTGATTAACTTAGTACACCATATATATATATATAAGAGATTAATGTCAACAATAAAAAGAGAGAGAAGAAAACACCCCATTGTAATCTTCTTTTAAAATGTCATATCAAAACATTAAAATGATACCTGTTTCACTATTGTTTGATACTTCGTTGCATACTTGCGTAGTCTTCTTTCATCCTCTACCTCCTTGGATATTATCTCTGCAACTTCTTGCTCTTTGTGGGACATGTTATTTGAGAGCAAAAAGTTTCCTATACATAATTGGCCAAGGGCATGTCTTATATACATGAATAAGGAAGAAAAAAAGAAAAGAAAGAAGAAGAATTAAACGATCGTAGCTCAACATTAATGTTCACGTGATATGATCAGGTCCTTGCCTCATGACTCCTTAAAAGAAATAAATACACGTGACAGTCTATTATATATTGTCAATTTTATATCTGTTATTTATTTTGCAATCTTTAATTAATGTTTCTTCTTTTATATTAATAATACATTGTGTGCACAACTGCCGGGTCGATAACTAATATAATAACAAAACATGTGCTAATAACTAAAAAATTAAATAAATAAATAAATGAATAATACATTAATATTATTAAGCTAATAATCACTTAAGAAACTACCAAAATCTCCCAAGGTATGACTCTCATGAATGACAACAGAAGTGCTTGACTTTGTTACAAATATTTTATAATATTTCATGAAGTCCTAAAAATATAGTCTCATCATCATATTCAATTCAGAAATTATTTTTCATACTTCTAATTAATTTACATTGAAAATTATATATATATATAGCATTTTGGATGTTTCGGTCACAAATCTTCCATTTTATTTAGGCATGTACCTGTAAGTTCTGTTATCATCATATCCCTAAAAACGACCTGAGGAAACAACCATCTTCCATAAATGACCAGTGCGTTAAAGATAGCAAAATAATAAATATGTTCAACAAAGAAGACCAAGGTCATATGATAAACAATTGTTCATAATTAATTGTTCTCGTGATGGTGATGACTGATGAGGACTTGAGGAGGTTCTTCAGCATTTACGGATCATGATTCAACGTTATTGATATCGAATTGGGTTTGCTCGGCCCATCTTGAATTTAAACTGGGCTGGGCTGCGTAGAGAAGTTCTTGCTGGGGGATGGTTTTGCGCAAAATTTATATATATAATGAAAGCCCAATACGTCTGTCTTTTACCTCTTTAAAGATATGATTTTTTACATATACTTGTCATTTTCTTTTTCTTTTACATGGTTTGAATCCTAGTCAAGTAAAAAAAAAAAAAGTATAATACAAGCGTTAATTTATATTAGAAGAAATATGAGTAAAATCATTAACTATTAGGCTGGGTTGATCCATTACTTTCACTGTTTCACGAAAGAAATAAAGGACAACTAAAATTTTGTTGTTGAGATATATAGTCTCACATTGGTTGTATGAGCAACTAATGTGGAGTTTATAAGACTTTGGGCACTCCACCCCTTGAGCTTGCTTTTGGGGTGGTGTATCCCAACGTTCTTTACAGTTATCTAATATCCAAAAAAAAAAAATTTGTTGTTATCAACAACAAAAATAAAATGTTATCCTTGGAAATAATCAAACTACACGAAACAAATAATAAGAAAGGAAAAAGAAAAAAGAAAAAAGAATGAATTGGTAATAAGCAACAGAAAAGTCGCAATCTGATGTGGTCGTAGGACATAGGAACTAGGAAGTGTATCCGTGTAAATTGTGTTGGCAGGTAGGGATGTGGGGGCCACCGCACGAGGCTGAAATAGTGCCGCGTCATTCGAATTTCTGTCGTGTTCGGATTCCACTCCCCCTTTGGGTTTAATGCAGGCCTTCTTGACAAGGAGTGTTCCATCGTCAGTTCGTCACCCTTTCTTCTTTTTAACCCTTTTTTTGAAAAAAAAAATGAGATTTTTTTTCAAGTAGATAATTTGAGATATTTCTAGTTCGAAAATTCTTTATATCATTACTTATTAACGCATTAAAATATTATTTAGTAAATTTCATCATTTTAAAATATTTAATATACTAACATATTGTTAAATATGAATATTAATTTTTAAATTAAATTTAAATTCGTAAAAAAATTTACACACATTATTTAATAACAATTTACAATTATTTTGTATTGATGATACAATAAAATTAAACTTATTTTTTACGAGTATAGTATATTAAAATTAAATTTTTTTGTTTAGGTTAAAACCTCTTCTTTTAACCTCTGTTATTATTCTCTTTCTTTTTTTCCTCATGAAATTAATAATTAATTCATGTATAACACAAAGACAGATTGTTAAAAATATATTTGGAATTTATATTTTTTCTTAAATTCAGTACAATTCTCATTTTTATTTACTATTAAAAATATATTAAATATTTTATCTTTGTATTTTTTATATGCACTAAAGTATACGAAATTAATGACACATACTAGAATTAGTGTAATATAAGATATTTACTGAAGCAAAATATAATTTAATTTAGATCTCAATAGAATTAATCGATTTACCCGTTTCTTAAAAAATAAAGCATGCCAATAAGATCACTTACTTGTGGAAATTTATATTGAAAAATAAATCAGAAAACAAAAAAGTGTTGTGCAATTCAAAATGAGTGATTGTTAAATAATCTGGGAGAAAAGGTCAAATAATTGAGCATTCAAAGGGAGGAAATGATCGTTCAATTAGGGGAATGGATCTTTCATGTGAAATTTTTGTATCTTTCTCTTTCTTCATTAATTAATGATAATTAGATTTCATTTATTTAATACATATAAAAAGAGATACACACAAAAATTTTATATGATAAAAAATGATGTAAAATTTTGACACCAGAGAATCCATTCCTTTCAATTGAGATGAAGTACTTGTTCCATATACCGTGACCCCTTTATCAAAACAACTAAACAAGAAGAAGTAAGTCCCACCTTTTATATTAAAAGAAAAAGATAAGGAAAGATTATACTTACTATTTTTTTTCTTACTACTTGTTACTACCAAATCTTAATCGTTGATTTCTGTCAATCTAACGGTTATAATTTATTAGGTCACATTTATTAATTAATTATTAATTCTAACAAATTATAACCGTTAGATGGACGGAAATCAACGATTAAGATTTGGTAACAACGAGTAGTAAAAAAAAAGATAGTAACTATATAATCTGTGTCTAAAAGATACGTTCAAATTCTAACAAACAATCCGTTTATATTTTTTTAATTATTTAATTTTTTTTTTCTATTTAATTGATATTTCTCCATACAAGTAATAAACAAAAGTCATAGTAATTAAATAAAATATTTTCTATACAAAAAAAAAATATTTTCTATTTTATCAAATCCTCATTTTCTCTTCTTATTAATTTTCTATGCGTTTGGAAACTGACATTTCCTTGACGCAATTGTAAAGCCATGTACAGGTTTTAAGTAGGCAGGACTTTTAGACACCCATGCCTATACCATAACGAGTCATTTATTTCTAGATAGACACGATGCCATATTTGGTGGAAACTGGGTCCTGAATATTGTTGTTAAAATCGTGATATATCACTATGATTTTATGTTTTTATAATTTTTTTTTATCAAAATAATTTTACTTATATTTCAAACGTTTTTACAATTTTTTTACATTACGATTCTATGTTTTACGATTTTTTAATTCTCATCCGATTTTACTTAAGATCTAGATTTTAACAATTGATTGAAAACAGACTAATTGAAATTGAAGGCAAAATAGTTTTTGTCTCCTTTCGCCTGCCTTATTGCTCCATCTTTTGGCACTTTGACTATTAATTTTTCTTCTATATTGCTTTTTTTTTCTTTCTCCTAAGATAATTTGGGGGTGTGGATATGAACGAAAACTTGAGATAAATAATAAATTTATTAAGAATTTTGCTATATGTTCTTCAATTTTTTTCAATAATTTTCGTAATACTTAATAAAATAATGTACTTAATATCTTGAAAATATTAGAAGCAACCCAATAAAGAGATGTCGTTGACAAGACGGTTTCCTTTCACATGATCCAACGCAAGATCTGATCATTTATACGTATCCTGGTGTTTCGGGTTCTGTCTTTCTTGCTGGTTGAGAACTTTATAAATGAATTATATTAGTTAAAATTCTTTTCTTTTTTTCTGATATATTGAGGAATAAATCTCTTACCATTACACTAACTCTAATAGCTTGAGTTAAATTCTTTCAACATGGGATCTACTAAAAAAAAAATATTTGAACATGGAAACTTGGTATTCGAAGGAACTTTTTAGCTAATACGCTTTTGCTCTCTCAAAAAAACCATGCACCATGTGCTGACTAATAAGTAAAATGGTAAACGAGTTTGGACATGCTTCCACACCATTAACTTTTTGTTATTTTTATTGTTATTTTTACAGATCAATGTTTCTAGCTAATGATTACTTAGGGACTGTTTGGTTGAAGGAATCTTGTGAGAATGATAAATAAATGGGTGATGGGAATGTATGAAAGCAGCGTTTGGTTGAAGGTGGTTTTTCACTCTGCTACATAAATCTGATTCCTAACAAACGTATTTGCATAGGTATTTCAAGACAAAAAGCCGGCCAAGATTGCCCTTCTCATAGGTGGTTTTCCTGAAAAGCTCAATATTTTCACACATCACTTAAAAACCCAAAGACGAGCGTACCCCTTATTTGAAGTCTTTTCTTGAAATGCTAATCTCAGACATAGAAAATCAAACAGAGGAGACAACAGAGTTGGAGCTAGGTTCCAAGCAGAACAAAAATGCACAAATTCTTTCAATGCTTTTATATCCTTTTGGAACTTACATCTTCATCAGTATATAGACACGTACGGAATTGATAAAACTATCACAAATCATAACTATATCTCAACACTGTTGATTTTCGTTAATCAACTATTATTATTTATTGTGAATTAACAATTAAGGACTAGTCCCATCAATATAAATGACAAATTTAACTGCATTAATTTTAAAAAATTTATCCGATCAACTTTAATTGGACAATTTTTTTCTCCAAAAATTTTAAAATAGTAATTTTCCCATCAACAGCACGTGAGAAAGTTTCTCTGACTTGCTTGGTAGTTGGTAGAGTAAAGAAAAAGGTAATAATAAGTTCACGTGCGGTGAGATCAGCGACGGTAGTTTTACGCAGGTGTTGCGGCGCGTTGGCGACTGGGCTGTTTTGTTGTTGACTCAACGAGTTTTCGAGCTTTGACTAGCTAACCTAAGCTAACCCCAGCCCAAAACAACTATTTTCAAACTCGTCACTTACACCACTTTGATTGCAAAATTGTATCTTTTAACCCTTGTAGTTTGAAACTAGAATTTCCTACACACACAATATTTTGTGAGATTTGCAATAACAACAAAAAAAATATTTCAGCATGCAAAATGAATTTCTATAACATAACACAATCACTTTTCCTACAACATAACTTTTATAAAACCCTTGAAAGTATCATGTATACTCATTGTGATTATAAAAATGTATCACTTAAATCCTTGTGGTTTTATATATATATAAATGAATTGTTTTAAAAATTTATTTTAATTTATTTGGATTAATTCATTAGACGATAGATGTTTGAATATTGTGGTCTAATATTTTTATCGTGAAAATAAATTTAAGTCAAATATTATTTTATTTTGTTTATTTTTATGTGATATCATTATAATATTATAAACAACGTTATTAAACCTGACTCAGACATCAACTCGGACGTGGTACTGGATCATTGGGTCAATGGTCAGATCGGTAGGTCATTGGTTGGATTAGTTAACCCGGATATATAATAATATATATAAATATGAACATATAAATTTAATTATATTTTCTATTTTTAAAATGAGTTAAACAAAGTTTGCTAAATAAGCTCAAAAATTATCCAATTACATTTTTACAAATTCATAAAGCACAAATAAATAAAGGGTAATACTTCTCTTATGTTGCATAAGAGAAGTATTATCTCACCCAATGGGTGCAGCTCAGTTGGTAACTTGGCGCTGAGTTAGTGGGGTTGGATATGTGTTCAATTCCTGCTGAATGCATTCTTGGGGAGGGGGCTGAACCTTTAGCCATCACTGTTCCCCCGCACTCCGGATTAGTCCCATAGCCGGCTCAAAGAGTCGAAGCTCGTGGGGATATCGGAGGAAGCCAACTCGTCTCAAAGAGATAATTAGGGTTGGGTAACTCCAAAAAAAAAAAAAAGTATTATCTCATGCTCAAACAATAGTTAGGAGAGAGAAAAAAGTTGAAGGTGAGAGAAAAAAAATCTTGTGGGACCCATTTGAAAAATGTGAGTGTAGGAAATAATAATTTTTTTATGTAACATAAGAAAAATAATTCTCATAAATAAAAATGCACGCTATTATTCTGTCAATTTAAATTGCAACTCAGAATCCCCATAGCATACCTCTCAATGACTTTCAAAAGGCCAGATATTGTGAACTTATATTTTTCAAATTATCTACATTGAAATGACATATATCATATTTTTTTTAATTTATTATTCTGCAAATTGCTTCAGTGTTGAAAGCTGAAATTTGAGGTCATTGTAGAAAAGTATACTGCTAGCAAATAAAATTACAAAAAATTTTAAAAGGAGCTCTACATTTATTTCTAACAAGATGAAACAATTTTGGTTTTTTTATATAAAAATGCATAACCTGATCGTGTCACCAATTTTGTTTGGGTTTGGCTGAGTCCGATGCATAGTTGGTCAGATACTTGACTCGAACAGATTCGATGACTGGTTCGTCGAGTTTCAGGTCGATCAGGCCGGGTGGGGTCGTGTTTCACAACACTGATTATAAAAAGATTAAATTTAAAATAAATAATTTATTTAGCTAATACATCTTTAATTTCTCTAAAATAATATTTTTAATAATTAAATTTTAAAAGTTTATTTGATAATATCATAATTATATAAAATAAAAGTAAAAAAAAAATGTATATTTATAAAATCATGAGAGGTCTAATTTTATAACCACGATAGCTGTAAGTAAAAATTTGAAATCACATATGTTTAAATGATAAACTTATTTAACCACAATAAATTTGAAATCACAAAAGATTAAGTGATACACTATGAAATCACAAGAGATGGAAATAAAAGTTTTCCCTAAAATTATGATCAAAGTTGAAGGGATAAGTTGTATTCTAACCAAAATTTTACATAAAAAATATGAAATCATTAAAAAAATTAATTTAAAAAATATGTTCATTAGATTATATTACTCTCTGAATTAATATTAATATTATCTTATCCAAGTTAAATTTCTGGTTTGATTTTGGGATATGAAGTTGACGTTCGCGAGCAGTGTAAATCTGTTGCCGTGCGCGAAACATTAGGTAAGATATTAAACTGCTAACTAAGTCAACTGAACCTCTGTTTCAACTTTCTATCTGGTGATTAGACTTCAAACAAACTTTATCTTTTTGTTTTTATATTTCTCTTTCTCATGCTCTTCAATTTTCCGGGTCAAGCAAGAAAGTTTTTTTGGAAGACCAAAGATGCATCCAACTACTTCTACAAAAAACGTAACTTGTCTACGAGAAGACAAACTTGTTCACACCTCATTGTTAATGTCACTTGACATTTGTAATTGAATTACAAGTCTGAATCCATACAAAGACTGATGTAATTATGCACCAATTTCCTACCCACCAAAGCAGACACAGATACCTCATTGAATATTTATGGGAACATGAGCCAATTTTGTAAATGATGTCGTGTGAAATTTCAGCCTTAGAATTGCATTTGAAGCCAGATGGAACAGTGATTGCAAATAAATTGTCAGACATTGCATATGATAAAACTGATATTTATACAACAGCTCCAATAAAATAAAGGTACAAGTACAACCCCACAAAGCTGGTAACTACAGAGGAAAACGCTTCTTTATTTATCTCAACAAATATTCAAGCCTAGGTACTTTTTTTTTTCCTCTACAAAATCATTGGTGTTTATATACGTCCTATAAACCAATCATATTTATAGGGATAACCAAAAAAAAAAAAAAAGACAACTCTCCTGTTGAAGAAATTTTTTTTCTCATGCACACCTATCAAAAGTCATGCTGACTGTTTTTTATTTTTTTTTTCTCACTATGGGTCCACGCTTTGTTGTTTCTGCATTTGGTTATAAGTTTTTTCTGCAACCTTATAACCCATAGGCTCGCAACATTGCATGAGAAGTTGAAATTTTTCTATTAAGAGAGAAAGAAGTAGGGCTCCTCTTAAAAAAAATAGAAATAAAAAAGTGATTGGCACGAAAATAGAATTGAGGGTAATCAGAGAAGAGACTTCTTATACAACATGAAAAGTCTTTTTTCCTAAAAACAAATTGTACCCCTTTGCTCCTACCTCTCTTTTTTTCAACAAAATTATAAAAAAAAAAACCCCAAGTAAACCTATAATCCAAAAAGGGAAGGAAAAGCATGAGCTAACTCAATACAAGAAAAACTCGAATCCAAATATCTCCTTCGAGATCCAAGAGAAACATTAATGCGGAGAGTTTAATATTCAAAAATTAGATCAGACTGTCACCTTCCATTGCTTCAGGAAGGGTAAAGGGTCAGAATGGTAATAGAGGAATTGATCAACCAGCTGTACAATTGAAATAATGGTTTATTTTTTCCTCTACACTCTTCTATTGTCTCCGTTGGAATCCATTAGAATGTTCAACCTCTTGGCAGTTTTGGTGAAGTCCCTGAAATGAAAAAAGATTAACATGTTAAGCTCTAGTTTGACTACAATTTGCAATACAAGAGGATGGTGATTTTGATTCCTACCTGAATGGTTCATCTCCAATGTGTTTGACTGCCCCATTCATATCACTGTAAAGCACATGACTTAGCACCTCCGGTTTTTTTATGCAAAACATGTCTGCAAGTTTTCTGTACAGTTCATTGTAAGACCCAAGCAATGAGAGGTCTAGTGTCCGACCTACATCTTCTGATTCCATAAAAACTTTACATTGACCTGTCTCCAAACTAGCATCCTTATAATTATGGAACCTCTCACAAGAAGAGCGTTCTAGTAGGCCTTGTTGATGAAGAGCAGAACCTGAACCATCCGAAAAAATAGTCATTTTATCAGCATTTCCGTCAGATGAAGTATTACCATTAAGAACTGGGGTTACTGCATCAGCAGAGGTGTTCATAGACATCTGCTGCTTGGTGAGAATTGTTTGGCCAAAAAGCACAAGCTGGGGAGCCTTAACATCATTCAGTTTTTTCGAAGACTCAGGAGAACTTGACATGGATAGTAGGCAAGAGATGTTTTCAGTTGTGTTGGGCTTTTGCAATGCTGGGTTATTGGAGACCCTCATTGGTGTAGCAGTGTGATCAAGTGGCTGGAAACCCGGGAAACCAATCTGTAATAGACCTGAGTGCAGTTTATTGAAGTGCAGATCCGATAAGGATATACCATAATGAGCATGCCTGGCTCCCTGCATGCCAGCAGGAGTAGTTTCAGGGAGACAACCAAAGGGGTTGCTGGGAAATGTTGGCACTGAAATCTGGTCATCGAAGGGAAAATATGGGTTTTGAGGTAATCTCAATTTCTTCCGTGGTGGTGAGAAAGGGGAAAGATGGATGGTAGGCATGTTTGATACCAATTCAACCAACCAAGGGTTCACCCTTTTTACATTTTGAAGTAACTCTGGTTCATCCCATGTAACCTAAAAATATGACTTCAGAAGGTTATTCAGAGCTGAAACAAAATAGAGATTTACTTGCACAAAATAAAAAGGAGGGGCTTCAATGCTTTCATATGAAAAGCGGGGGCATATAACATGGTTTTAAATTTGATAAACATGCCAAACGGAATTAGAAATGAGATGCTCATCAAACATAATGAATTTCGTTAATAATTTCTCCAGTAGAAAATTTATCAGCAACAGCAATGTTTCGCTGTTCCTATATTATTTAGTCCAAATGCGCAAACAATTTTTCACATCAACTTGCTAACTCTAACATGTATAAGAAATGAGATATGTAAAGGTCCTGAATAAGAATTCTATTAAAGTCCCTTAATAACTAAGCTACCAATAATACATATTGTGCAGAAAAAAGAATTCAAGGACCACCAGAATGAAAGCACAACTTACCATTTCTCAGTACTATGTAATAGAGTATGTTCTGCTCTAGTTCAAGGATATCAAGTTTAATAAACATGATTATACCTGGAGAAGTCTCCAAGGAGAGTCAGGCCATCTAGGATCGGCAACCTGAACAGAAGATATGGTACCCATAAACCAACTTATCCGCGAGGAGTCCTCAGTTTCAAAGGGCATCTTGAACCTCATTCCAGGACACCACCTAATCTGCAGTGCTGCTCTAACCAACGAGGCCTTAACACAAAACTCAGGAGTACTTGCCCGAGGGTAGTAAACAACCTCAAAGGGTTGCTCATTGGTGGCAAGTGTTGCAGCTTCAATAACAGCTTCGGCCCTTACTTTCCCTCTACCCATCAAGCTTGCATTTGAGCTCAATCCATTGCCATTACCATTTCCAAGGAGCTGGTTATCATCCTCTCTCAAAAAGGCCGAAAATACACCATAAGGTACAGGGCGAATTCCACCTCCTGGATTCCACCCTGATGAACCCTCAGGTCCACCATAGTTTCCCCTTTTAGCCCGCCGAATTCCAACACGTAGATCCCCATTTTCTGCTCTTAAAAACACAATTGAATCCCCTGCAACAAGCTTCTTGTTGTTGACAAAAGTACTCCAACCAGTTGTCAACAGATGCCGCCGTGGCGTGCCCCTATAAATGTGCCTGAATTTCCATGTTTCGCCATGAACGTCTCTGGCAAGGATGTTTTGAACAGGAGGATCCGCTATATAGTCTAAGCGAGGAAAAATTGTCTCTGCACAAAATCTAGGAACAGAAAAGCCACCACCATTGTTGGCATCAGATTGCGTCAAGGTTTTTGCAAAGGAAGCGGGTTTGTCCTTTGTTTCACACCCATTGATGCCTCCAACACCATCATCCTCAAAATCAGCAGCATCATTATTGTTCAGAGGAACAAGCCTAAGTTTAGCATACACCTCGTCTGTTTCAGGATCAGCCATGTATTTGATAGCTGCTACTCTGCATTGAATGAAAGGTCGAATTTTGGGGTAAGCCCTGAAGTCCACGGGTCCACATGCATGTTCAGCGTGGCCCTGGGGGAAGTAGAAGACCTTAGCGTTCACCGTTGGCATTTGCACCATCCCTCCCGCACAAGCATGCCATAGTTGAGGATCCAAACACTTTTCCATCTCTTTCGATTTCTCTTTTGACTCCTCACACGTCATCATCTCAGTTGGAGCTAAATAGCAACTTTTTCCACTGCAAAATTCCTGCAACCATGTAAAATTTCTTAAATTAAGATTGGCCAAGAAGGATGATGATGGGGCAGGAAAATATATATATATTTTTTATTTCTTATTTTCCATCACTTTTCAAGGATCAGTAAGTAAATTGCATTTTATGAATCTCATACCTGAAAAAGCATATATGATCGCAACAAAGCTGAAAACACAAGAATCTGTGCCACTTGTCCACAAAAAATCATAGAAATCCCCAACAAAGTGATTGCAACAGAATCTCAAGTCGATGCCCACAGTTCCTGGGGTCCCAACTTTGTTGATTGACCAATTCTGTTTTGAGAGGTTTCCTTCTCTCTCTCTTTTTGCACGGTAAAATAACTGGTTTTTCTCCCCAATTTGGACACCTCGGAGAACCTTATTTTAAAGGCACAAGCAGAAAGGCTTTGTTTCCAAAATTCAAAAATCTCACAGTTGCCCCATGCTAACGAGTTCAAACTTCAAACCCAACATGTTTTAAAAGAGGATAGCTCAAACAGAGAAGAAGAGTGGAAGGGAGAGTTTGGGAGACAGTGAAAAAGGTTGTAATTGAATCATTGTAAAAATCAAAACCTGTAGAAAAAGCACAATTCAAGATCAAGGAGGCTACTACAACAGTTTCGGACTCAGTCACTGTCTTGGGGCACGACAAGATAGAAGGTAGAAGGATGATAAAACCAGATATATAAAAACCAAAATAAAATCCTAACTGACTATGCGAGAATCTCTGCACCAATATCTCAACCAAACTCCACAATTTAAGTTCACAATTCTCAAATCACTCATCCCAACCCAAAACTTTTTTTGTTTTATAAAATAAAAATCAGTAACAGAATTTTACTATACTGAATCTTTAGCGTTCATAGATTCAAAGTCACGAGATGATGAATTGTATGGCCGACACGGATGCGCGTATAAGAAGCCGACATAGACCCACACTATTACAGAGCATAGCAGAACAGAGAAACCTTTTTCTTTCAAAGTTTTAGCTCATGCAATGCAAGAGTCCAAACAACACAAACAAGAAAAATAACAGAAAAGGGCTTTTTTTTTTTTAACTAGAAAGACCCTGTGGTGTGGTACTGGTGGTCACCTTAATAATAGTGTGGGACACTTGGACCGTTGCTTTTTTTTTTTTTTTTTAAACTTATATTTTTTATCCACTTTGTTCTTGATAAGAAAAAAAAGAGAGAAAAAACTTCGGCTTTTTCTTCGGATCTGAAGAAACCCTGTAACTTGAGAAGCCAGCAAACCATTTTTTTTTTTTTTTTTTGTATTTAACATTATTATTTATTAAATTAAAGTGTCAAGATTCATGAATAATACAAAAAATAAAATGAGTTTATTTATTTTGGTAGTTGGAGAGGAGATGAAGGGGACAATAGGTTCCGACTAGAACTTAGGAGCCGACTCAAGCCGTTAATTAAACCTTGGTTAAGTTGAGCGAAACAGATTAACTCTATTTTCAAACCACGGGTTAACCGGGTCATGTTTATTTTACCATTTGTGGCATATCCCAAATGGTTGTTGGCTTCACTCTCTTTTTTGGTGCTTGAAAACACACACACCTACGAGTCAATGTCCAAGGAGTTGAGTGTGTCACGTGTGAACAAGGACAACGTTAAATCGTCAATATAACATTGTAAACTTTTCGTTTGAGGCGATGCTTTAAAAATTAGAGTGGGTGCTGTATCGACGAGGGTTTTGCTAGTTTATGATTTATTAGTTTGATATAAGATGAATAGATAATTTTAGTATCATGTAATATAATAAATAATAAATAATCATTTGATATAAAACAATAAAAATTAAGTTAAATAAATTTAAAATTAACTTAAAATTATTATATTATATCTGTTGTAAGATAAAAAATAAATGATATGAAGTTAAATAATAATAATTTATTCTTGAGCCTTTATATTTTGATATTAAATTTTTTTGTCTTAAAAAATATTTTAAATTGAATTAAAAAATAAAATAAAAAGTGAAAAGAATTGGTTCAAATAAGTTATTTACCATTGGTTCTCTGCTTATTTTCATAAATTTTTGGCTAATTCAACCAATTTTTTGATCGGTTATTTATTAAAGTTTAATGGACCAAACACCTAATTGATTCATTGATTTTCTGATCCCAGGATGTCTTATTAAATTTTTTTATTTTTCCCATCTGTAAATGTAGCTTCTTTTTATTTTTTATTCTTACGAAATCTTTAGTATCCATTTCCATCATAGTCTATGACTCTATGTACTCCGTATAGGTTGGAAATGTTGCATTTTCCGAAAGATTTAAACAGTTATAAAGTAAGTAGCATTTATATTTACCGTAATTTTAAGTTTACCATTCTTATTATTTATTTAGTTACTATTTAATTAATTTAAAATCAACGATAAATTTAAAATAATATTAAGTCTAATTTTCTCCAATTGTTAATATTACTTATTAAAGTTCCTCCCACCTTCAATGTGACTATCATTTTTACTACTTCCTTCACCGATGTTGGCATTTTTTTTCAATCGTTGCATTGTCATCGATCGTTGTCAGACGCGCCTCATCATACCACCATCCATCAACCTTTTGGTTCAAATTAAACAAGAATTTTTGCTTTGTACCCCCAAAAGGGAAAATATTTGCTTTGCCACAAATGGACAAAATTATGAAGTATCTGCAATTTCAGATTACCTATTAACTGAGTTTATTTTCTGTTTAGATTAATTTTAAGAAAATATTACTTCTTAAAAAAATTACTAATAAAAGTTCAAGTTATTTTCAACACAAAATAAGTTAATCTACAATCTTGAAAATAGTGACAATCTACGATTCTGAAAAATCTTGATCATGTATATCAAGTTGCAACCTAAACTGTTTGACAAAAAAAAAAAAATTATTGATTCTTTTATTAATTTGTTAGGCTTTGCTAAGAAACATGTTGCTATTATATTAGTATTATTATTTTTTAATTCATAAACATGAGAAGGGTTCGATTCATTTATTTAAGATGCTTAGTCTACCATTATTAATACAGGATAACTTTGTCTGTCGTAGTTGAATTGGCTGGGAGTCAACAAAGACTCTTTTTTTTTTTTTTGGATATGTCATCAACAAAGACTATTAAACGTGGATTCTAATAGATAGTGCCACTGAGCTATTTTAAATCATATGATAATTAAAATTTTAAAAATGAACAAAATTATAACATTTAAAATTGTCTTTGAAAAAAGACTGGACTGGATCGTTAGTTTATCCAACGAAAGCTTCAAAAATCAAAAATAGATGGGTAAGATCAATTTAATCTAAACAGTCCGATCCACAAATTAACAATAAGTCGTAATTTATTAAATTTCATGAGTTAATTTAATTGGACGACATCATATAACGTGTCCAACATTAGTAAACTTCAAGGACCATATAGCATGATTTTTTATTCAGAGACTAATGTGTCTAACGCATTATTTCTTAGGGACATGGGGTGTATGACTTGACAACGGTCGGCAAATGTTATTTCTGATTAGAACGAAAATAGACAGGCTTAGAACATCTGGAAGTTGGTTTTAGGAGGGGAAGAGAAGGAAATGGAGGGTTTTAGTAAGTCATTTTCTTGTTTGTGAGTTTTAAAAAAGGAGTAGAAGAGTTTAGAGATTTTTACTAAACCCTCCAAAACCCTCCTTCTTCTTAAAATTAAAGTTCTCCCAATTTGGAGGGTTTGAGGGGAAAAATATTAAAAAATATTTATCTACCCTTAGCATTACAATGTTAAAACTACATAATTGTGAATCATCTTTAAATGCGATATTATTAGAAAAGTCTCAAATACCGCAGAATTTATCAAAAATAGTGATGAAATTTTTGATGAAAATCATATATGTCAAAATATTTCCGTAAAAACTAAAGACAAGATTAGAGACGGAACCAAATTTTGTCATAATCACTAATATAAATTTTGTACCGAAAAAAAAATTCAGTCAAAATTATTGATAGAATCTAAATTCTTGTCGAAAATTTTAACGAAAATATTTTCGTCCAAAATTTTGATGAAACACATTTCCATCGAAAGTTTCGACGTAAAACAATTACGTCAAAATTTTTTACGGAAAATATTTCCAACGAAATTTTGACGAAAAATATTTCCATCAAAATTTGTGACTAAAAATATTTCTGTAAAAAATTTTGACGAATTTTTTATCAAAATTCTTTATGAAACCTAAATTTTGCCAAAATATTTCACAAAAAATCATATTCATCGAAATTTTTACGTAAAATATTTCCATCAAAATTTTCAACGAAACACATTTCTATCCAAAATTGTTGACGAAAAAAATTTCATCAAAATTCTTAACAGAATTTAAATTCTGGCGATAGTTTTCGAGGGAAATATTTTCGTTAAACTTTTTGGCAAAAAAAATTTCTGTCGAAAATTTTAATGAAACGCATTTCTATTGAAAATTTTCGAAGGGAAATATTTTCGTCAAGTTTTTTGATAAAAAAACATTTCCATCAAAATTTTCAACGGAACGCATTTCCGTCAAAAAATTTTGATGGAAAATATTTTCGTAAAATTTTTTGACGGAAAAAATATTCTGTCAAAATTCTTTACATAATCTAAATTTTGTCGAAAGTTTCGAATGAAACATTTCCCTCAAAATTTCTAACAAAACAAATTCTGTCGAAATTTTCGTCAGAGCATATTTCCATCGAAATTTTGAACGGAAAACGTTCCGTCAAAATTTTTGACAGAATTCTTTCTCGTCACTTGATGGAAACTAAATTTCGTTAGAAAATTTATTTTTGTAAAAATTTTCATCAGTTGAAAAATCCTGTCGCTTTTCGTCGAAAAGTATTCTGATGAAAAAAATAATTTTGTGATGAAATTTTCATCGGTTGCAACGTAAAAATTTCATCTAAAATATGATCTTTTTTGGTGTTGTGAAAAGTATATACATAATTTTGTTAAAAATTTTAAATTTAATTTAATTTGTAAAGTATAATAATTATATTAAGGAAAAAATGTGTGTCATTTTAAAAGATGTAAAATTGTGTCATTTTAAGATAGAGAAAGAGATAGATAAAGGAGGAGAGAGAGTTGACAAAAAATAAAGGTGTGGGTCCCACCTCTTTGTGAGAGTGAAATGATATAAGTTGTGTCATTTAAAAGGATAAACATTTTTCCCTTATATTAATTTTTAAAAACGGGTAAAATGGTAAAAATATCTCGTTGACCTTCCATTCCATTTTTTTGACTCTCAAACAAGGGAAGGGGATACCCTCCAATTTCCTCCCCTTCCTTCCCCTCCCTCCCCCTTGGATTCCCTTCCTTCTCTTCCCCTCCAAACTCCCAAACAAAGGCTAAGGCGGTCTTTTTCCACGTTCATTTTCACTAATTTGCTTCTTATTTGTGTGAAAATTATTAATTAAAACCTCCCGTGACATTTATTCATTTAGTATATCACCGAACTATGTAGGACAAGCTATAGTTATTAATGGAAAATTATTCTATGGATTGAAAATAAATTAAATTGAAAAATGATTATATTAATTAATTATTCAGTTTAAAAGCTTGATTTTGTATTAAAAAGTATTTCATACATGGGTTTAACTTTTCTTATGTTGTAGGATTGTAGGAGAGAAAAAAAGTAGAGAGAAGTTAATTGTGGGTCCCATATTTTATATTAAAAAAGAAAAGAAGAATTATTTGGCACGGAAAACGAATTTGTGTAAAAAAATGAGAGTATCTCATGTGGCATGAGAGTATTATTTCCCTTCATATATTCATTTTATCTGTGATATTAATTGTTCGTAAAAAATTAATATGATAATTACATGTTTTATCCTAATAAACAAAAGCAGGATAAATTTTAAAATAACATTTTTATTAAGAAACTTAATCAAACGATAAAAGAAGAAGAAACCCAAGGGGACTAATCTTGTTTTTCTTTTAAATATTATCATAACCTCAAGATAAATACCCCTAATAAATGTCTATTATATAGGGCCACCTATATATGCCAGTTAATCATAAGCCCTAATTACTTTGGGAATGTATTTTCTCATATTACATGAGGTTATGTGAGACGACTAGCCATTTATAAATAGATTAATTATCATAGAAAGTGCATTAGAAGAGTGAAAAAATAACATTGATTGTTAATTTAGAAAATGAAAAAAAAAAAAAAAACAAAAACAAATGTACCTTGCTAAGAATAACCACGCATGCACAAACCACAGCGGGTCGGATATTTATTAAGTAGCATAGCTTTCCAGCACCACTTTGGACCAATCCCATCTCTGTTGACGTTAAAAGCCATTGCTATTGCCAAATGTAGCGGCAGTAATATTTACCCCTTCATTTCTGGGGTCTGATTGCAACTACAAAGAAAAGGGGTGGGTTATTATTACGATTTCAACCAATTATTTATCTAAATTTATACCTATTCTAATTTTATAATCTCATATTTTATCTTAGTAATTTCTAAAGCCAAAAAAATAAAATCGAAACCCACGCAAGCCTATTGGAAAGAGAGTAAGAGACTCGATGCTAGAACCAGTTATAAACAAAAACAAGAACATGTTAATTACAGCAAGAAAGAGACAGGGTAACCACCCGAAAAAAAGGGGGAAAAAAGAAATAAAGACATAATAAACTTGCAAGCATGTTATAACAATTGATAAGGTCCTGCCCTACCCTGCACTAAGAGATAAATGAAATATATAAGTGGTGGGGATTGAGAGGAGAGAGAGAGAGAGATAGGTTAGTTAGGTCATCTCATGGAAACTCCACTACATGGCGCTGAGGCTGGCATCATTGAAGTTGAACATTGAAAAACACATGGAGCATACGTCAAATTTAGGCTCTTGTCGTTCCCCTTTGGCTTGAAACTTGCATGACCCATGCTGTGTGCACTTGTACCCAATATTACAGGCACCCATCCCACCTACACTAAATAGAGGGTTCATGAATTTGTCTGCATTTCGTTGGTAACAACTCAAGATTTCTTCCATCAACTTTCACCTTCCTGGAGCAACTCACCTACGGACCATTTGGTACGCGGTTTTTTTTCGAGATTTTCGAAGAACTGAATTTTTTTAAATTTTTAATTTTCAAATATTATCGTAAACTGAATATTTTCATCATAATTTCAATTGATTGGGAAAGTTTTCTCTTCTTTGAGGATGTGTCTGTTGGAATCAAACAATCACACATACAGTCCAAAAAAAAAAAAATAGAAAAGAAAGAGAGAGCCGGATTTACCTTTGTTTACCCAACGTGGATTATATATATCCAACAATATTTTATTATATTCTCCTTACTGTATTTATTACAAAGCACTCTATTTATAATGTAAATATAAATAAGTTTAGAAACCCTCCACAACTGTGGTTATTTATGGGCTAAATCTCAAACTATTAAAAAATAGAAAAAATAAAACAAACCCGAGATCCATAATAATACCAATCTTGTGTGAGATATTTGTTTGGCTTTATCTGCTTCCGACCAACCAGAATTATCATCTGAACGTAAAGTATGAGTCATATGTATCCAGATTTGTCTTGTCACCCATAGAAAGAAATCCCAACATTTTATTTTATATTTTTTATATTTTTTTAAAATCTAATCTACCTAGCTAATTAATAACTATTGTTCACTATACTACTCGTATATAGCCACATTTTCTATGCTTCGATGTGAAAGAGACAGAGATAACATTGAAAAGAAAACACTTGCAATTGGTCGGATGTTTAATCACATTGAAAGGACTAAAATTGATTAAAAAAAAATATTGTCTTTTTTGGTCTTGTAATTTAAATAAAACTTTTATTTAGTGATATATAGTACATAATTGTTTACAATAGAAAAAAATAATTTTTTTTATTATATAATGAAATAAAGCCTAGAGAAGATTCCCATTGTGCTATTACTATCAAAAAGTAAAATTGATGCCAAATTATTATTTTGTTTTGCAATATTACTTATTAAATATGGTCTCTTAAGACACTTTTTTTCATAATTAGTTTTTTTTTTATAGTCAATTCTGGTAAAACGTAGTTAAATAAACACATACTTAGAAGACTCCTGAAAGAAATGTTGTATATATTATTGGTGTACGATGATGGTTAAATGGATTCACAAATTAGGCGGGAACCAATGGAAACTGTGATATGTGTATGTGATGGGGATTGTTTTGATTTTGAACAACGTTACTTCATGTAAGACATCGCGAAAATAGGGTGCTGAAATGAATCTGTGTTCCCATCCGTCCCGTTTCATATATCTTTTCTTTGTGCATTCCTCCCAAACCCTAATTGTAATAATCAATGAGTAAATGTTCTCTCTTTTCTCTATCGGGACATTTGGTAGAAGATAATTTTTTTTTATCTGATAATCACGATTTCTGGAAATATAATGAGAAATATTTTTTCCTTGGAATGTTATTAAATAGCTCTTTGGTTGGCCCATATTTTTCTAAGAATATTTGGTTAAGTTTATTGAATTTGTGTTTGGTTGATTATGAAATATTAGTGGGAATGTGAGATTACTTTAGAAAAATAACTCCACCTTTACTTTTCTATTCTTCACAACTTTAACAAAGCAAAGACGAAACTACTTTCGGAAATGATTGATAAAGTACAATCCATATTGTTCTCTTTCTTAAACACGCAGCAATCTCAGGACTAAATTGGTGACATGGTTCGCGCTTTTTTTTTTCATTTCCCCGGGGAACCCAAAATACTAACAAATCTGTGGAATTTTTATCTTGGACATTGGGTGCTATTTTACACAGGCCATACAAATCCTGGAAAAAAACTTTCTTGGAATATTTTAGTATTTTCTGTTACCAAACACATCATTTTAGGATACCCAATGTCATTTTCTCAGACAACTTACAATATTCCTGCTACCAAACAAGCCCTATTAGGGAGTGTTTGGTATGGAGAATGTGATAGATACCTTGAGAAAGTGGGGTGTGGAATTTTTGTGGAACCAATGCACTCTACGTAAAGATTATAAAGGTTCAACGATTTTGATGATAACAAACAAGCATGAAAGGAAGGCTTCAAGTTGCAACAATAAAAAAGAAACAAACATCCAACGCTGATGAAGTCCTTCAAGAGAAGAATCTAAGTCCAAGAATTATCAAGTAATATACTTTAGGACTTAGAATTAATTGTGAGGGTAACTGACTTCTTGCATGAATAAGCTCAAACGTATTTTTGCTAAAATACATGCATTAAATTACCATCTGATTACACAGAGGATTTATAACATTACGCTTTCATATAGACATATTTGAAAAAGTCCTAGAACATTTTTAAATGTATTTCCAACCCTTCTAAAAGGTTGGGAATCGATTCCCTGCTATAAGGAATCGATTCCCACTCATCTAAAAGGTTGGGAATCGATTCCCACTCATAGGGAATCGATTCCTTCTGCACCAGAGGACGAAAATAACGGTCATAAATGGATAGTTTTACGAAAATGAGTGTGCAAATGGTCATAGGGGGCCTCTATAAATAGTGACCAATGTTCCCCTTGACGGGACACACCTCTTGATCATAATTCTTGCTTTATTTCACATCATTTACTTACTTTCTATCATCTTGATCATAAATCATTCTTGAGCTTTATTCTTGTGAGAGTGTCAACACCCATAGTTCTTCAACTTGTATTATTTGTACTTTAAGAGTACTTAGCCATTGCTTAAACACCTCCATTTGATTTCTTAAATAGTTAGAAGAGTGAACTCTATACTAGAAAGGTCACCAAATTCCTAAGAAAATTTGGAGAGAAAAAGTGTAGGCATCAAGAGCCCGAAGTCTTGAAAGGTTGTAGTGGTTTGTCAAGCACCCTCAAGCTTGATAGTTAGTGAAAAGAATTGATCGAGCGGCTTCAGTCTGGACGTAGGTCACGGTGTTGGTGACCGAACCAGGATACATCTAGTTTGCAATTTCTATAACCTTAATCTCTTTATTTAAGTATTAAAATTGCTTTTGAGATTGTCTTTATATATTCGCTTGCTTACTTTGTTAATCACTACATTTGCTCTTACACATAGATTTTTTCTTATTAAATCACTTTATTGAAGAAATAGTCTTTAAAATACAAAAGAAGGTACTTTGTGAAAAGATTTTGTAAAGCTCAATTCACCCCCCCTCTTGAGTATTGAAGCTATCTGTCCAACAATTTTTGTTTACTATGATTGGTATGGAGAATGCGATAAAAATTTAGGTATAAATTATTCCCTTGAATCTGTTTTTCAACGTGACATTGGAAAAAAATCTCATTTGAAGGGTGGTATTATTTTTTACCCATAAATCATGAAAAGTGTTTTACATTTTTTAGACAAAATTGCCCTAAGATAAGACATGCAGATGTCTTAAAAATTTGTGGCAAGAAACATGAAATCATCATTTTGCTTCAAAATCACATCAATATTTTATCCCCAACCAAATACAACATCATTCAAATTAACTCAATTTTTTCGATATGATTTTGGCATACCAAACACTTTTTCATAATTTACCTGGGCACAAATATTTACCACCATATTTTTAGAAAAAAAAAATTTCCGATAAAAAAAAAATATCTCTTATAACAAACACCCCCTTATTAATTTTTATAACTCTAATTATTATTTTTTGGGCGAGTCAAGTTGCTTAGGTATTTATGATCCAGGCAGAAAAAAAGCCTATATAAATATGAGATTAATTCCAAATGGAGCGGCACAATAATTGCCCAGCTCATGTTTCTTCAAGAATTTGAACCAGTTTTGAGAATTCGTTCATCAATCATCCCTGAAACTCATATACATTGTCACTTGAGTAAACTCTTAAATATTTGAGTCAACTCTTAAATTTTCTTCCAATGTAAGCAATTTTCTACCCTCACCACTACCACATTCAGAAATACATAAACAAAGACGGATTATGTACCTAATCACAATTAGAATTCCTGCCAAATTGTCATATCCTTTCGTTTCAAAAAATTTAATTTTAATTGCATGAGGATTTAAAAAGTTATTAGCTAATATTAATTATAATAAAATACAATTGCACTTGATTCAATTAGCCTTTATTAAATAATTTAAAATAATATTATTCCATTCATTTATGTTTTTGTATTTAATAACAATGATAAAAAAGCCAATAATTTATTAATTATCTAAAACAACATGAATTTCAAAATAGTTTTTTAAGTGACATTTATTTTAAAACAGAAAATTAAGGTGATGATTGATCTTATATATTGTAATTTAATAATTAAACTTTGTTTACCAAAAAAAAAAAAAATAAACTTTGCTTGCAATATAATTTCATATTTGACACTAAGAGAGAAAGGGAGGTTAGCGAGAAGATTTTTTGTGGAACGAGACCAGTCCTTCCCAAAAATAGAAAAAAAGGAGAGACAGAGGAGGAAAAATGAAAAAGAAAAGAGTAGAAATGGAAGAAAATTTTTCATTTATAAAAAAGAACTATTGAATAAATGGTGAGTCTGGAGCGTGTTAAATTTTTTCGAGGTTAGCATATAGCAAGTACATGCAGCTTGATGAGTAAGGCGACGAACGAGTTTAACGAGTGTTACACGCATAATAACATGTTAGGTTACAGCTTATAAATTTTAGTTTGACTGGTCAACAGAATAATATATGTTATTATTAATTTTTTTTTTTGGTGAGGTGTTATTATTAATTTACTTTTACTCGAAATATAATTTAAGATTTAAAATTATGTACAAATATATTTATTTAAAATTTTATGAAATATATTATTTATAAATGAAACTAGATTTAATTATAAACCTTCTATAGACATACAAAGCAGAATTCAAACATAATAAATTAATTTGACACCACAAGCATGGTTTATCTTATCCTTTTTCTTCTTTTTTAATACAAAACAAGAATTGAACTCTAAATTACTTAATCAAATCATATATCATGCGATTAATTATTTAAAAAAATTAAATATAAATGAAAGTAGATAAATAATTTTTTATTTTATAAGTAAAATTATATTATTGGATTAAATGGGTGTTGGAAATTGAACTCTAAATTATATTATTGAACTCTATATTATTGCATTACCGTCCTATCATGGTCATCTCATCAATGTGGTACTTGAACTTTGGAGGTGGCAACTGCACCTAGCCTGCTCCCAAAATCTTTGTCCCTACGCTACTTCTACTGTTTTTACACACAAACAATAAATAAATAAAAAGAAAAAGTGTGTATCATTTTAAATAATATAAAATTGTGTCATTTTAAGTGAGAGAAAGAGATAGATAAAGGAGGAGAGAAAGTGGACAAAAAAATATAAAGATATGAGTCCCACATCTTTATAAGAGTGAAATGACATAAATTGTGTCATTTAAAAAGACAAACACTTTTCTTATAAATAAATTAGACATACATTTAATTTTATGAAGTATATATATTATATAAAAGTCCAAGTGCTAACCATTTTCTCCAGTTTTAATTATGTGAAATATAATTGAAGGTTAGGTATGAAATGCTCAACCCGCATAGGGAGTACACTGTACAGTTATAAATTATGATTGAAAACATTTTTCTCTTTTTGAATTATAACAATATTATTTAAAGTACATAGTCTACCTGGAGGAACCCAATCTGTACGCGCGCGTAGGCCATACAGACGGCTGGTAGTAGGTTGTACAGTTTTACCAGAACCACAATCAAACCTATTAAATGCAATATCTTAACATTTTGTATATAACACAACCTATATATATATATATATATATATATGGGATTTGATTTTTTCATGTTGAATGAGAATTCAATTCTCATGTCGTGACTCAACTAGTGGTGGATCCTATATTTATTAAAAAAAAAAAAAAGCTTTGCACGCAAATCGAAAAGTCACTAACATGAGAGTTGAATTCTCATGCAACATGAGAAAAAGTTTTCCCTATATATATATATATATAGAAAAATATTTCTCAAACAGTTTGAGATAAGTTTATCTTCGCCTATCCCAAAATCAGTGTTTTGAAACCCGGCTCAGATCGGCCGGGTCGACCCGGGACTCGATGATCCGGTGGGTTCCCCGGTCCAAGCGGGTAGTTAGATCGGTTATGCAGTCAGCCCGGATTGGACCGGTTGACCCGGTTGACTCGGGTTAAACCGGTTTTTCCTTTTTTCTTTTTTTTTTTGGTAATTTTTTTTTTGTTGATAAGAAGTCTTGAATTAAATCATGTTTATATTTTATGATGAATATGATTAAAAGTAAGGTGAAAATAATAAGGTATTTTAGATTAGTGTAGTTCGTTTATGTAATTTAGTTGCATCTTATAATGATCTCATGAAGTTAAGTGGTGATAAACACTGATGGTCTCATGATCTCATCTCAACGGTCTAGAGCTAGAGCTTAGAAGTATATAATATTTGCTATCATTGAAAACCAATTTATTTTTTGAAGCTCATAGATAGTTTTCTTATGAGAATTTTTATTAATATAAGTAATGTTTTTATATTTTTAATATGTGAACAGTAAAACCGGTTCAACCCGGTTGAACCAGTGACCCAGTACCTTGACCGGTTCGATGATCGGTCCGAGTTTTAAAACACTGCCCAAAACTACTTCGTTTTATTTATTTATTTCTTTATATCAATTGATTCACCTTTGATTGATTATAATTTCCTTTTTCTCTCTCTTTCTTTATCACCATTGGTCCATCTTTGTACGGTTATGATTTAGTAGTAGGAGATAAGATTATCTCAAGCAGCTTGAGAAACGATAAGCACACACACACACATATATATATATATATGGGCTTTACATCGGTTATGTTACATGATGTACGGTCTATTTCCTGCACAAAGAGAAAAGAAGAGAGAGAATGTAAGATAAGGAGAGAGAAATAAAAGTTTGTGGGCCATACTTTTTTTTGTTTGTGCAGGAAATGCACTGTGCATTCCTATAACATAATTGATACAAAACCCTATATATATATATATATATATATATATATATATATATATATATAAGGACGAGATATTCTTACACCAGTATAAGAATTAGAAGTATTACACTCAATCTTGAGCATTGATCCACTTGTATCCAATGACTCAAATTACTAAAAAATTAGAGCCTTTAAATATAAGTGGGATCAATGGTAAAGATTAAGAGTGTAACTTACACTAGTGTAAAATAATCTTGACCCATATATATATATATATATATATATATATATATATATATATGTATGAGAGAGAGATCTTTTGACTCTAGAGTAAGACTTACAACTCTTACTCCTCATCTCAACCGTTGATTTCTGTCCATCTAACGGTTATCTATAACAATTAATTATTTATTTATTTCAAATAAATAACAACAGTTAGATGGACGAAAATCAACGATTGAGATGGAGAGTAAGAGTTGTAAGTCTTACTCTAGAGTCAAAAGATCCCTCCCCATATATATATATAGGATCCTTTGACATTATTTGACACCTCATATGAGAGCAGTTAGATCAAAAAAGATCAACGACTCTGATTTGTAAGCATGTGACACAATTGATCTTTTTTGATCTAACGACTCTCAGATGAGGTGTCAAATTTGAAATTTGATACTGGTGTCAAATGATCTTATTTCATATATAAATAAATATATATATATAAATATATATAGGGTTTTATAAGAGTTATGTTATAGGAAAAATGATTGTGTAATGTTATAGAGATTCGTTTTGCGTGCCTTAATTTTTTTTTTTTTTTTGCGTTAAAAAATCTGGGCTCCACAAAATGTTGTGTGTGTAGGAAAATTTTTTGTGTCATGTTAAAGGACAAACTAAAACCCCATATATATATATATAGGGGTTTGATTTTCTCATGTTGCATGAGAATTCAATTCTCATGTTGCATGAGAATTCAATTCTCATGTTGTGACTCAACTAATGGTGATTCTCACATTTATTAAAAAAAGAAAAAGAAAAGAAAAGTTTTGCACGCAAATCGAAGGGTCACAACATGAGAATTGAATTATCATGTAACATGAGAAAATGTTTTCCCGTGTATATATATATATATATATATATATATATATATATATATATATTAGGATTTATAAGAGTTATGTTGTAGAAAAGTGATTGTGTAATGTTATAGAGATTCGTTTTGCGTGCTTTAGTTTTTTTTATTTGTTTCAAAAAGTATGGGTCCCACAAAATATTGTGTGTGTAGAAATTTTTTTTTGTCATGTGACATGATATAAGCAAATCTCATATATATATATATATATATATATATATATATATACGGAAAAATGTTTATTTTTTTAAATAAAATAATTTATATCATTTTACTCTTATAAAGAGGTGAGATCAATACTTTTATTTTATTTTTCCACTCTCTCTCATCCTTTATCTATTTCTTTCTCTCATTTAAAATGACATAACTTTACATCATTTAAAATGATACACACTTTTCCATATATATAACATTATAAATTGTCAAAAATATGTGTAACAAAAAAAGCATATACAACTATTGTTAAACAAAAACAGGGGGCCTCTTTACTAGTACAGTGATAGATGACATGTGAAAAATCCCACTTAACCAAATAAAAAAAATGTGGTCCACGGAGAGTTTTAAATGCATGTCTAAGAATAAATTATAATAAATAGTAAGGTTAGGAGAATTATTTTTATACGTGAAAAAACTCTTATCACATAGATAAGAAATTGTTTTTTTTTGTTTTTGGGGGTTTGAGAATAGTTTATTTTAATTGAATGAAATAAGCAGATTTTTTGTTTATTTCCACATAAATGTCCTACTATAAAATTTTAAATTTTGACATTAAAATTCCTTTCAGCCTGTGTCACTTAGATTTTAAGTTTGCAATTTATTTATTTAATTATTTTAATCTCCACTACTTTCTTTACTTTTTCAAAATAACCTTTTTATCTGTTTTCAAAACTTGCTATACACTTTTTTAATAAAAAAAATTAAATAAAAATTTTCTCTGCAGTATAGAGATATAATAAAGTAACTATATTTTAAAATATAATTTGTTTACAAATTGTATTGTTGTATTGATCAATTTTGTATATTTATCTAAACAAAGAAATTATAATGAAATTAATAAGCATAATAATATACCGATGACCATGCTGTGAATATTTTTCTTAAAAATATATTTACTGGATGAAATTTAGTCAGTTTTATTTTAAATTTTGAAACGTAATTTAACAATTTAATTTAATGGGTCATTTCAGAATATATTTTTTTAAAAAAAAAAATGATTATTGGTGTAGTGACCGGACTACAGAGACGGTTAATGAAGACGAGTGGTCATTCGACGGCTCAAACTTTACCCAATAAATTAATTACAACAGATAGCCTCATTGATTAATGGTGATTGCGAATTGCTAGATCAAATTGGATGCACATCATGCTTTTCTTTTGTAGTTTCGTGGTTGATTTTGTTTCTCATGCAATAATATTCATCATCTCTTCATGTGTAATCATTACTTCTAGTTCCAAATTTGCTCCTTGTTCGATATCTTATTCAAACCATTCATGTTGTTGAAAATCCCGTGTTTGTTTAAGTGATACTAATCTTATAATTGCAATTTTAAGGTTACCGTAAAATAGACGAAAGTCTGGGTTTTGTTCAGACAAGATGGAGGTTTCAACATTTATTGTCAATTTATCAGAGTCAACATTCATAAATTCATGTCAAGAACTTTAAAATAAATTTTAGAAATGTAAAAATGATTATAAAACCTCTATAAAAACTGAACTAAAAATGTCATTTGCATTCTTTGACAATCCAAATCTAAAATACAACAAAACTCAACCCTCCTTTTCCATAAGAAGATAAATTATCAGCTCAAAGAACCTAATGGCTTAAAGTTGCATTATTTTTCCTAGAAGTATTACAAGGTCAAATGAAAGCAGAAGTGACGTTTGCTTGCAGTGTGTTCTTGTCACCTTCACGAATATCAGTAAGCTTGTTTTTTTCCGAAGGTGTAACTATGTACAATCCATTACGTTGTTCAGCAAAACCAATCATCATCTGGGAATCTGAGTGTTCATATTTGTCAAAGAGGATGGAACATGGTAAAGAGCTGAGAAGTTTTGAAACAGAAATTAAATTAACACAGAAATCTGGGACATAAAGGACGTTGGTCAAAATGAGCTTAAGTGATAGATGAATAGTTCCAGATATAGATGCAAACAGACTTGAACCATCCATCTCCAAGGTTTATGTACACAGGTTTGATATCTTGGAAAGAAGAAAATAATGACTTATCAAAGGTGATATGGTTAGTACAACCTGTATCGATGATCCAAACATCCTTAGCAGTGTTCTCAGCATTAGAATTGTAAGTTGTTTTAACAAATAATAAATAATTATTTAAAATTTAAAATTAATATTAAATTAAATTAGTAAATAAAGTGCATATTATATATATATATGTTTTTTTTTCATGTGCGTGTGTTATTTGTTGGAATAGATTCTACTTTACCTCAAAATTTATCACTTATCATGTATAATTCGTCATTACTTATTTAAAAACAAGTAGTTATTTTTCAAAAAAATGATATTTGAGTTATGCAAAAGGTAAAAATGATCGATTAAAACATTAAAAAGATAAGAAGAATGCTCACTAAAAGATTAGGAAACTGCCAAGAACAAATAAAAAACTTATAAAAATGTTATTTCATGTGTTGTAATGAACATTATTTAAGGATCTTTGTGATTTTGTTAAAAAAACTGTTTGAGAATTTTTAATGAAATTTCCATATATGCTTTGTGAATAAGAAATTTTAAGAATAATATTTAAAAAAAAATTCATGTGATCTCTATGAATATTATTTTATGTGTTGTTAATGAAAATATTATTTCATATGATTTTTGTGAATAAGAAAATTTATCTTTTATATTACAACTTGGTTGGGGCCTACAAATTAATTCCAGAAAAGCAAGGAAACAAGCAGAGTAAACTAAACGGGTTAGTAAGAGGAAGACTTGATCCATAAGTTATTGACAGACTAAATAAACGGGATGACTTTGTTTTTTCATGAGTAACTGGGCAGGGCAAATTTATGTCAGCCCATTCGAGCTGCGGTCTTTTGTTAGATTGATTATGGGCTTGTAGACCTACAGTCCAACATTATTTATTTACTTTGTAATTAAATGCGTGGAATGCAAAGAAAAGAAAGGAAAGAATAAGAAAGAAAATATTACGATGTGAAAGAAGTTAATTTATTTTGATTTAAAAATTTCATTTTTCAATCCTACACAATTGGATTAATTGATGTTAATTAACGTTGAACATCTTGAAATGTGATAATATAATTTATTGAGATCAAGATTTTAATTTGGCGTTGAAAGTGGCTAAACTTTTAAATATTAATGTGGGCTCTCGAATAAGGGCTACATACATTTTCTTTCCCTTGTATGTTTGATTTATTTAATCCTTGTTGCTTTTTCGACAATTTATTTTTATTTGGCAGGGGGCATGGGAGTTATTTTTTTTAACAAGCTCGTGTTCAGCTCAAGTTCATTAATTACTTGAACCAATATTTAAATTTTAATTTTTATATTTATATATTAAATTAGGAAGTTTATTGATTTCTTCTTCTTTTTTCTCTCTCGCCATAAGTTATCCACCTTTCATGTTATTATCTACGTGAGTCAAAATTTATGTACAACTAACATTATTGTTGGTGATTTTCCGAGTTTTCAATGAAAAATAAAAACCCAATCACAGGCTCATGATGATTTTAAGAACTTTATCTGCAATTTTGAAGAGCAAAAGTGGCAAGGCATATGGGGTGATTAATGTCATTTAACTTGGTCTTCACATCGGGTACCATTTTTCTGCACAAATATTATGAAGAGCGCAGTGGTCATGATTAAGATAAACAAGGCAACATGTAACTTTTTATTAAAAAAAGGCCATTGTCGGTTAAAAGAAAATGACTAAAAGGACTGACAAAAAAAGGGGATAATTCTTGACATAATTAAGACCACTGCATTTGTACATAACAAACGTTAATTTCTGTACATAGTGAAACATGCACATAATAAGATCATTCAATATCGAAATGTTCCTTATCCAACACACAAGTTTAAGAAGTTGTCGTTAATCGATTAGAACGGAGGTTTGGCAATGTAATGCATGTCCTTTTAACTTGAGAAAACTGAAAACAGATGTTGAAACTATAATATACAAACCGCGTTACCTAACATAACAATAAAATATTCCTTGAAAGGTGCTTTCCCAAGGTAGTGGTCCTAGACGTAGATGTTTGCCAAAATTAGCATTGCATAATGCACAGTCAACCGTTTATACTGTAGTCAATGGCCAATACTGGCCCTTTAATTTAGACAAGTTGACTGATACAAAGAAAGAAGCTTTTCCCTTGACCCTATCCTTCTCACCTTTTTTTGCTCTTTGCTTGAAGATGAAGACCTATGTCTCCTTCAAGACCATCTCTTTCTAAGCCTCAAGTGCTTCTAGACTACTTTTACCTTCTTTTATTTTAGCTTTGAATGCTCAAAAGGAAAAATAAATAAATTATAATGTGAATTAATTCCATACAATAATTTTTTTTGTTTTTTTTTTTTGATAATCGCCATACAATAATTTTCTGTTGCGTAACGAAAGCATCTTTTTTTCTAAAGCTAATTCAAGTAATAAGAACTTCTGAATATATCTAACCTTGATTGGAGCTGTTAACTTTTTTTTTTTTTTTTTGAAATATTCCAATCGGTTCATTGCTTCGCAACTGATCCGATTCAGGGCGGGTCCAGGATTGAGATTTTAAATCCCTCCCAAATGTGATACTGGGGAGATTCGAACACATGCGAGCCCATGTTTCAACTTTCAACATCATTTCAAAGGAATAAATACATCAGAATTCATGACTACACAACCACTCAAAGCTTCGGGAGATATCTTCAAATCAAACCAATAGCCCCAAATTGCTCAAAGTTCTTCTTTCAACCACTAGCAATTGTTAGATGAGATCGGGGACCAAAGATGGCCATCATATCGTTTTCAGATGCATGTGCAACATGATCCCTTTTAACTTTTTTCTTTGAATCCCATGTTGCCCTTGGAAACACATGGCACTGTCCCGTTCGCTGGGGGATAAAGGGCCCTACAAACTTGAGTCTCTTAGTCCAACTGAGCTGAGGAATACAATCCATGCTTTCCATGAACTTCCACTCAAGAATTGACCCCGGTTACCCCTTATTGCTTGCTGGTTGAATCATTCTCTTGTCTGTTGTCTTTAGCTATCTGGCATTCCAAGACCTTTTGAACTCAAAAACCATTTACTTCAGACAGGCCATGGACATGTGTGTCTCATAATGTCTCATAATCGGTTCCATTCTTAATTATTAGCACCTTGCAACATTTAAGTTGGACCATAGTTCTATACATTACCCCCATCAAGTCATGTATTGTGTTATCTTGTTTATATCTTAAATAAGTGGTTCTATCATCTGTGTTTGATACTTATCCAAGCCAAATAACACAAAAGGGATGAGGATGACTCTGAAGGTCAATTAAACGTGAAAATTAGTTGGCATTGAATAATAAGTTCAGAGGCGGGTACTTAGTACTTACAACTTGTAAGAAAATCAGAGTTTCACAAGGGAATAAAGTAGTTTTACATAATCAGGTCAATCCAAGTAATTTACACAAGGAAAAAAAAAAAAAAAAACAGAATAGTGATAGTCGAAAATAGCTTCTTCCACCTCCAAAATTCTATATTGTTTCATCTTCCGTGTGCATGAAGTAAACCCAGCTATCTTGAGATGTCATAATCTTGAGGGTAAGCAAGCTGCTGTTCCATCTGCCAGCTCAACTTGGAAGCAACACTCTCATGACAGGGAACATAATCCTGTGAATTAAAAAACAAAAATATTTAATTTTCTTCTTTCATATTACAGAAGTGCATAATTTTGCCAAAAAAAAAAAAGAACCTTGATTACACATACAATTAATTGACTTGAAAAGCTTGATGACATAAATGTGCTTATTGTTGAACATAAATGTGCTTATTTGTTTTTTGTAACAAGAAACAACAAATGCATATAGTTTTACTAAGGACCCGTTACCTCCAATTTCTTCACTAATTCTTTTGCTGTTGGTGCTGATACAATTATGTGGCGGGCATTTGGACTGATAAATCCCTCTTCCACAGCTTTGTCAATAAATGACAACAAGGAATTGAAGTATCCATCAACATTAACTAACCCCACCTACAATTTTGGAATGTCAAGCCTGATTAGGCTGCAAGTACAAGGTAACTCAATGGACATTAATTGATAAATAATACATATTCCCGGTAAAATGGAACTAGTCAATTACCGGCTTGTCATGAATGCGAAGTTGGGCCCAGGTTATGACTTCAAGAAGCTCCTCTAGAGTCCCATAACCGCCTGCATGTAACTTGCATGAGTTTCTTCAGAAATTGAATGCACAAGCATAGGATAGGCCATCCATGGTTGAGATGAACATGAGAAAAACGATGTCAAATTGAACAATTTTATTTATACTGGCTCACACCCTGGTTATAGGAAAGGGAAATAGAAATTTAATTGAAAATTAAGTTTCACTATTTTCTTTCACTTAAGACTGTGGTGTCTTTTAATCCCCACGTTTAGAATTAACTACTCTATGTTTGGTGAATGTAATATTTAGTACTATCAGATTCTTGTTCAAATACTATTTTGTCTTCACAGCCTCCCTCTCCTGGGGAATCCACTTTCATAAGAGGGATCTGAGCTAAAGTGAATGACAAATTAGTCTTGGCGTGCCTCCTCTCTCTCTATCACTAATTTTCAGCACTCAATTAATTTACTCAGGATGATGATAACTATCAGATAAAAAAGGTCTTTGAAAAGGGTCAAGATTATTCTGTGTCAGGTGCAGGTGCTACTTGGAAACGTTATCTTGTGAAAGTTCTTTTGCTTTACTTCCCATCCCTAACAAAGGAAGTAAGTTAGGTAGAATCACGTCACGGTTCAAACTAAAGTAGAGGAAAAAATGGCATTCAGCCTGCACCAGAACCACAGTTGCTCAGAGCCGCAGATTTTTAGTCCAAAATATTAAGGGTTCAGGTAAGGTCAATATCATTATCAGCTAGCTTTGAAGGGTTGCTCTCTAATCATCATAGCATTGGGACGTGTCAAAGAAAGCCATGAAAGTTGTTTTGGACTCAAGAGTTAGCCTCACGCAATTGGTTTTGCAGCAGTGTCAATTAAATTGAATAAAAGTGGCACAAAAAGATGATTTAGACTCTTCAAAAAAATACCCAATTGTGTATTCTCAATGCCTCAATGTTTACTAAGTGGACGACTAGTCAACATTATCCTTTACGTGTTGTGACTTCAAATAATCCACACAAGTATTTAATTTAACACCTTGTCAAGCAACATCCATAATTAGGCATGGTAAAAACATTTTAACAATGTTTAGCCAAAAAGGTTTGGCAAAGAAAACCACCATAACTTGTGTCGGCAAGAGATACTTGAGTGTAACAATTCCGGGATTCTTTTAAAAAGTTAGAAAACCTTTTTAGACAAAAATCATTCTGTTGTTAAATATCCTCGAAAAAATCAAACACTGAGATATGGTCATTGACACACGCTATAACTAGAAAGATTTAAGCACCTCATGATTCTACACAACTACTACTTTATGTTAAGTGTGCCTCTGTATCTAAGTATTTGCAAACTAACCTGGTAAGGCAATAAAGGCGTCTGAATGCTTCGCCATCTCTGCCTTCCTTTGGTGCATATCTGCTACAGCCTTTACTTCTCCCACTGTTTCACCAGTTAGCTGCAAAAGGACATCAAAGCAAAGGAATTCAAAGACAGAAAGAGCATTTAGCCTAGTTCTATATAGTAGACAGTAACTTGTAAATTATAACCTAAGAGATTAACTTTTAAAAAAAAAATATATATAAAGGTTTATTTGCAAAAGAAAAACAGAAGATGCAGATATTCTAGTGGTATATTCATGGACAAGGCTACCAAAAAGCATTGCCCAAAAGAAACAACTTTTAACAACAAAACTATAAAATACCAAGTTTTGAAACTGACAAGAAGTTTGTGAAACCGAGGGAAATGAAGGCAAAACTTAACTGAAAACGAATAAGATATAGAACAAGAAAGATATATAACCAGCTTGAATACATGAATAGAATATGAAAGAACGAAATTTGAGTTCGACCCTTGATGAAGAAAAACAAATAAAATAAGAAAAGATAAAAGGGCTCAAGCTTTTCTCCTGGCTGAAGCAGACATACCTCTCGAGGCATGAGCGTCTTGGGAATAACTCTGCAAGAGACAATAACATGACAAATATAGTGTCAATGGTGAAAAAGTCCAACAAAGGCACGGTGGTTACTCATTGACTCTGAGTTCTTGTTCTTTGGGGGAAAAAAGAGAAAGAGAAATGAAAAGAACAAAAAAAATAGAACGGTGAGGGAAAGAGAAAAAGAGTGTTACCCAATGACATGGCGACCGCCATCATGAACAGCTTGTGAAACTAAACCCATTAGACCAATGCTTCCCCCACCATACACCAGATCGATGTTCCTTGAGACCTTCATAGATCATTAACAATTATATAATCAAGCCTAGAAATACTAAATAACAAAAAGCAAACAATGGTGGCTATGATTGTGTGTGATGTCAAAAAATAAAAATAAAGCATGAATAATGAATGACCCATCTTGAAAACACTCCCATGAGAGTACATTTTTAACTGTTTGAAATGCAAATACTGAAGAGGTATAAGTAAAAACAAATTAAAAAAAAAAAAAGCGCTGAAAATGTTTCTTCAATGCTCACTCAGCAAAGGACTTCAAGCTCTGAGAACCCAAAGGTAACAGATGTGTAAACACAAGCCAAAAAAAAAAACTCTTGGGCATTTTTTACACAAACAGAATATTTTGCATTGCAAACATGGTGGACACAAACTCAACCAAGAGAGAAGTTATTGTTTCAAGGGAATCAACATGAATCTAGATTTGCAAAAAGTCAAAGACCATGAACATGTTAGGAACAAAATGACCTTACCCAAGCAGAATATTCAAGACATCATACCATAAAGTTTAACCATTTTCCATCTGATTTATCCATTCAACTCACGTACACATGGAAAACGTGGCAGTAAAAAAAAAAAAAAAACTCTTGGGCATTTTGAGGAAGACCACAAATACTGAATAACTAAAAAAACGGGTACTCTGAATTGAAGAAAACAGAGCCAAAGAAAAAGCATAATGTAGGAAAGGAAGGCATGAAGAGTGTACCAATTCGTTTCCAAGTTCAATGGCAGCATCTTGATAGCTACTCTTCTTGCCAGGGCTACTCCCACAGAACACACAAATCCTCTTAAACTTTGAATGCCTTACCTCAGTGCGTGTTTCCATTTGTTAGTTGTAAGGTAAATGGTTAGTTATATTCACTTTCACACAGTCAAACACACACACACACACACACACACAGACACTAGGCTTCTGTGATGCTTCTTATACAAAAGAATCTCCCTCCAAATCCTATTCGAAACAAAACAGATACAACAAGTGTATGTGTGAAAGCATAAACTACAATTACAACACAACACTCTGTAGTCAATGCTTGCTTCACTACTAATCTTCCGAGTCTCACGCCTTTATATAAACACCATTGCTCTTCGCACGTGACTGCCTTAGCACGCGTGGACTACTGTTGCGGTCCCAACAATAACCACTCTTCAAAACCAAAGATTTTTTTTTTAATACTAAAAATTAAAAAATTAAAAGAAATATGTAAAAAATGTACCACCAAATTAATATCTGTAGAAATAACTTTTTTTAGTGCAATATAGAAATAACTCTAGAGTTATAACAAATTATTTTGAATTTCATATATATAATTTTAAAATTTTGATTTTATAGAAAAATCTATATACGTTTGAATTATTTTATTTTAATTTAAAACAATAAAAAAATGCAAAGAGTTTTTTCTATCTAAATATTTTTATAAATATAAAATAAATTAAATTATAGTGTAAATATTCATATTTAAAATTTAATAATTATATATAAGAAAATTTGGTTTTTTATTTATTTACTTAGTGAATTTCTTATAAAAGTTTATATGTATAGTTTAATATTTACATGTAAGTTGCTTAAATAGATTAAGTAAATAAATAATATTAATTATTTAATTAATATAAAATCATTAATTATTGGGGTGGCTAACTCGGAGTTGTGATTTTTTTTTATCGTTGGTAATTATGTTTACGGAAGAATAAAAATTAGATTAATATGTACATGTATAAACAATAATTAGTGATTTATATAGGAAAATATTAAAAAAGAATAGAGATCGAGAATGTAATAAATGGAAAAGAAAAAAAACAGATGTAAGAAAAGCAGATAAAAAACATCATGTTTTTTCGTTTTACGGTATTTCCTTTTTTGTGAGGAAATAATAAATGGTGGAACAAAATATTTTTATTTAATATGAAAATTAGTTAGAAGATAAACATATGGAAGGGTTAAGAGTTATATAAGAATTTCGAAAAAAAAATAAATTTATATTAGAATTTTGTATGAATATAAAAAGTGCTTGAAACCTCTCTACATATATATCAAGAGAGAGGGTTCGCCACTTCTGCAGCGACAGCAGATGAAATTTTTTAAAGCAAATATATTTAGGCTAAGATCGGTAAGTGAATCCTTTTATTTAAGAAAATGAATTAGGATTTACATGCGTATCCTGACTTTATATATGTTGCTGCAAAAAATTTCATCTGCAGCAACGGAATAAGTATTAAAGCCTAATTTAAATTAATGTTATGGTTTTAATGTATGTCTGTTCAAGAACGGGATTGTGCTTTTCTCCATTTTATTCAACTTTTAATTAAAAGTGAATATTGTTCTACTGTTTATTTGTTCAAGGTGGTAGTGTACTTTTCTTCATTTTATATTTAGTGCATAGAATCAACATAAATTAAATTTTTAGGTGAAAATAAGTTAAAACAAAATATTTTATTTCAACTTACAAATAATGACTTCTTTCAACACTAAGATATTTATTATTCTTGTTTATATATAAACAAAACACTAAATGAATTGTAGCTGTATAAATATTTGGTCAAAGACAAAATATAAAAAAATGGTAAATATTATTATTGTTATTATTTTCTATAAAATTAGAGTCTAATCATTTTCTCAATTTTGCATAGGAAACTCATTTTTACACAATAAAAGAAAAAAAAAATCTTATACCAAATATGTTATTTGGTAGCAGGAAATTTTTATTATTTCATCCACACAAGTGAGATGGCGTAGTGGAAGCACGTAAAGGATATGTGTTCAGTTGTATGTCAGTGTCTATGAAAAGAGCCATACCCGTGTCTAACTAAGTTAAAAAAGAAATTGGGATGATTGTTTGAGGTTGAGTTCACTTATGACACGAGTTGATGTTGCCCTTGTCTCTTTTCAAATGAGAAATTTTTTATCGGTTCATGAGAATCATTGAATTCCACCACCTGAAATTTTGATCATGGGTGTGGGTGGTCTTGAGACCTGTGATGTGAAGCAGTTGAACAGAGGCTTATCCAAGAAAATAAGTGCATGTTTAATTGTGTTTTGTTTTGTTTTTTTAATTTTTTATATAAAATAATTAATAAAATAGATATTTTTTATGTTTGTTTGTTTTATAAGTTAAAAGTCAAAACATAAAATAAAAATAATTGAAATATTATTGTTCTTTAAATTTGATTCTAAAAATTAAAAAATAATTATAATTTTTAAAAATATTTTTACAAAACAGATCTTATCAAATATTTTTTTTTATATTTTTTCTAAAAATTAAAAATTGTTTTTAAAAATAAAATTCAAACAGTCCCTAAGTTGTTGAACCCTATTTGGCAAAAAACTTTAAAGTTAAAAGATATTTTTTAAGTTAAACTTAAAAAAAATTACAAAATAAAGGTCAAAGCTATTTAAAAAATTATTCTTAGGCTTTTCAAAGGAGGGATATGAAATAATTTATTATAGGATAAATAATAAATTTATAAATAAAAGTTTAGAATAAAAGTATAAACGAAGACTCCAAAAAAGTGACATACATCTTAAAAAAAAATTCTCCACGTTTTTTAACTTTTATCTTTTTCTTTGATTATTATAAAAAATTTATTTTATAATAATTTTTTTATAAAATTATGTTTAATTAAAATTTTATTTATAAAAAGAAAAGAAATTAAAAATATGATCTCCCAAACAAACATATAATAAGGCCAATTGTGTGCACAACACTGCCATTTTGCTTCTTTCACTTGTCTGTTTTCCATAGGCCCTTACTCCTTAGCAAAGTATTGAAGAAATCATTCAAGGCTTTATCTAGAAGATGACTGCATCAATTAAAGGGGATTAATGTTTTCATGGCCAATGTTTTCTCATGTTATATGAAATAATATTATTTTATATAAAAATATAATTAAGTGGGTTTCATAACTAAGAAAAAAGAAAAAGAAAA
This sequence comes from Gastrolobium bilobum, assembly GCF_033153095.1. Lineage (NCBI taxonomy): Eukaryota > Viridiplantae > Streptophyta > Magnoliopsida > Fabales > Fabaceae > Gastrolobium > Gastrolobium bilobum. The sequence continues at coordinate 203,550 of NW_026899561.1, forward strand.
AGAAAATATTGGTTTGGATTTTGATGGATGTGTAACTAGGGGTGTAAATGGACTAGGCTGGCCCACCCTAGCCTACGGCCCGGCCTACATTGAGCCCAGCCCAGGCCCAGCCTTTCAGAAAAAGAGAGTAGGCTTAGGCTTATAAAAAAGCTTTTTTAATAAATAAGTCATTGGCCAATTTTGTCAAGCCCGACCTACAGCCTTGTAGGCTGGCCTATTTAATTTATTAAAATAAAATAATAAAATAATATTTATTTTATATGACAAAGACACAAAGTGCCAAATACCAATATCTCTTACTTTTTGTGCTATTTTATTTTATGAAAGGAAAACTTGTCTAATGTCTCCAAATTTTACATGCTGTTGCAGCTTAATACCATGGAGCAATGGGTACCTTGCTGGATTATGATGTTACTGATGAAGATCTTTCAATAATACTCTTTTTTCCCTTGTCTTGATGGTGGTTTAAATATTTTTAGATAAATGACATTCTCTTGTAGACTTTATTTCAGCATCCAGTAATTGTATTTTTCTTATTTTTTCCATTTCTTTGACTCTATTCTTCTATGATATACATTTTAGAGCTGAGGTATTATGTTGACTCTTTTTTGTTTGTCATTTTTTCATATGAGAAGTACTAGTGCATGCATGAATGGAACTTTCTTTGCTCTATACAATTTTTTTTTGCTTAGTATATATAGTGGGAGGCTTGCAAGGCCTGTAGGCCATGTCAGGCTTTCTTATTTTTGAAAATGGGTCGGGCTTGGCCTACAAATAAAGCCTTTAATAGGCCAGTAGGTCAAATAGGCCAAATTTTTTTTGACGTAGGCTTGGGCCAGGATGGTCAAAGTCCAGCCCAGCCCAGCCCATTTACACTCCTATGTGTAACATGAGATAAGCTTTCTCATGTAACATGAGAAAAACATTTCCATATATATATGAGGTTTGATTTTCTTACGTTGCATGAAAATTAAATTCTTATGTTGCGACTCAACCAGTGGTGGACCCCACATTTATTAAAAATAAAAACTTTGCACGCAAATCGAAGGTTTACAATATGATAATTGAATTCTCATGCAACATGAGAAAATGTTTTTCCTATATATATATATAGGTAAAATCATTTCTGCAGTCGCTTTACGTACAACAACGACATGTGTATGGTTAGAATCCCCACATTTAATGCTTTCATCTTTTGTATGGTTATGATTTCCCGCATTTAATGCTTTCAAGTATATATATTGCAAGTATTTGATTGTTGTACGTACAATAGCTGCAGAAATGTAATCCATGTATATATATGGGTTTTATAATTCTCATGTTGAATGAGAATTGAAATCTTATGTTGTAGAGATAAAAAACATGTGAGACCCATATGTTAGAAAAAATTATATGTAGGACCCATGCCAGCACGGAAATCGAAAGGTGTGTAGGAAAATTTCAATTCTCATGTTGAATGAGAACTATAAAACTCTATATATATATACATGAGGTTTATATTTTTTTTCTCATCTTTTTATATTATTCTATATAAATTTCATATACTATTATATTTATATATATATATATATTTATATTTATATATATATATATATATATATATATATATAAGAGATAAGTGAATCATCCATAAATAACTTTTCAAGTTTCAACTGACCAAAATAACGATGCTTAGCTACTGAGAACACCCACTCTTCCTAGACATCATAAAAGACTAACAAAAATAAAGATAAAACATAATTCTACCCTGGAAAAGAAAAGGCTCAGTGGGGAGCTCACTGTCTTTGCTTTACCCCTACAAGGCCAACAATTAAAGAATGACACATGGAGCTTACCCTTATGTCTCTAATTAGTTTCACCTCCTAAAATGGTAAGATACTCACCATACAAAATGGGAAAAGTTTAAAAAATTTCCCATGGTTTACGCTCCAAAATTATTTAATTCTCTATATTTTTTATTTTATCATTTACTTTATTTGTAATTTTTTTAATCCAAATTCACCCTTAACATCATTAAATATTAGGCTATTTTAATTATTTCATCACCCTTGTGAATAATAAAAAAACACAAAGGAGGTAAGTGATTAAAAAAGAAAAGTAGAAGGGGATAAGTGATAAAATATTAAACAATCAGGAATTTTAAACTTTTCCTTGGAATAATTAAAAATTAAAAGAAAAAACTTTATGCGAGCAACAATATGAAACTCAAATGCAAATAATGGGTGTTATGTTCAAGAGGTAGGATCCTTTAACACCAGTGTCAAATTTAAAATTTGACACCTCATCTGAGAGCCATTAGATCAGAAAAGATCAACGGCTCTGATTTGTAAGCATGTGACACCATTGATCTTTTCTGATCTAATGGCTCTCAGATGAGGTGTCAAATTTTAAATTTGACACCAGTGTCAAAAGATCCTACCTCTATGTTCAAATATTATCCACACGTGTCTTTTATATTTGTGATCGTTGTATTTAAATACATCATTATTATACATATAAATTGTGGGTTTATTGATGTTTCTTTTATTATGAGAGATAAATTTATTTTCTATAAGCATATAAAAATATACCGGTCTTATATAGGTCCATGTAAAGAGAAGAAAGAAAAAGAAAATATGGGTCATACACACTTTTATATATATGTAGGAGATAAATTTATTTTCTATAACATAAGAAACAATAAACCCATAAATTGTTGCTAAAGAAAATATTATTATTATCCTAATAGTTTAATTTATTATTTTATTTTATCTCTAGTTATTTCTTTTTTTAATAAATTAAAAACTAACATTTAAAATAACATAAAAGATTAAAATAATTAAAATAGAGCACCAATAAAAAATTTGTTTATATTTTTTACAAAAACTTTAAACTATCTATTTCTAATTTAAATAAATCGCTAGAGTGTCCAAAAACATAATTACAATAATTTCAATTCTAATTTTTTTTTCATAGAGACATTATATTTTTTTCTTGGACACCATATTATAGTGGATTTTGAACGGAACGCCCTTTATTTGCACTGATCATATTTCATTAGTTTATTCAGTTCCATATTATTTCTCACTTCTAGATTTTTCTTTTCGTTTTTTAATTGTTGGAAGGAAAAACTTCAAAACCCCGGTATGGTTTGATAGTTTACCACTTACCCCTTTATATTTTCTTAATCACTTACTTTCCCTGCATTTTTTTTAGAGTAAATATCATTTTTCGTTCTTGACAATTTTCACGAAGTCCCTTTTAGTCCCCAACAATAAAAAAGGCTCATTTTGGTCCTTAATTTTACAAAAAAAAAAGGCCACGTTTGTCCTTCCGTTAGTTGGCATCCAACGGCCCAACTAACAGAGCACACATGGAACGTTAGTTTGCTGAGTCACTGTTAAGTATGCCAGCGTGGAAGTAATACGACGTCGTTTTGAACATGCCTTATGTCTTCTTTGAGTTTTGGACAGCTGACCCTAGCATCGAAGGCCCTATTTGGTCCCTGACAAATTTATCGAGGCCCTATTTGATCCTTAACACTAAAAAAAGAAAGTCTGCAAAAATGCTTACCAAGGAGAACCTTTCACATATCTAACAGCCCAAACTCTCTCTAGTCCATAATTCAGTGTGTTTTCAAGCCTGCAAAGTGGAGTCAATTATTTGATCAAATTCACTCCATAAAGAACAATATGTTATCATATGAACTAGCACTTCTATGATTGATAGTACCTATAAACTCAATGTGAATGAATGTAAAACAAGAAACCAAAGCGGCAAAGCAACCATTGTTGTCAAATTTAAAACCTCATCATTGAAGGAACTCAAAAGACCGGAAAGTATTCCACACAAGAAATCAGCATGCAAGGTCTATAGTCATTAAACTTAGAGAGAGGTTTAAGGTACTTTGGATGACATGAACATCAAGATGAACATGAATGAGGTATGAGTAAATCATGACCAAAGATACGATAAATGTTGGAGTAGTATACTGAACAAGTGAGTAAAGAAGTCATATAACCAGCAATGATACCTAACCGTAATCATGCTGTTGAGCGAAGCTAAAAGGGGTTTATTTATTTACATGAAAATTTTATGAAAGTTAAATAAATCCTAGCATCCACTGAAAGGAGTAGCTATAAGTTGTTGCATTCCATATTCAAACTGTCCCATCCTAACAACCAGTCAATATTATGGGAAGTTCAGGATGAAAACATACTGCAGATACATTATGTTGCATGTCCTTCAAGCGTCTAAACACAACTTTTGGTTTGGTAGTCCCACACCTGTTCAACAGACGGTTAGCAATGCCCAACTAAAAGTTGCAAGTACAAATCATATATCAAATAATAGGCTCTACTTTAGCTGTATGATCATCAGATCCAGTAATTGGATAACGCTTATCCCCACCAGTAAAGTAATCAACACAACTTACCCCTTTCCGGTGGGCGTCCAATGTAAAATTTGGGTCAGGAAAACTTAGCCAAACATGTTTACAAAATATCATCATACATGAAACCATATAACTAGTTCAAGGCAATTAAAATAAAATGATCAACATGTCACATATGAAGAAACTCAACAAGATAGAGAGAAGATGATTGCAAAGAATTAGGAGGATAAGAGATCCTCCATAAAAATGAAAAAACAACAAAAATAGAGAAAAGAAAACATCAACGAAACAATGCTAGGCATTGGTATTCTTGACCTAACACACTCATCAAGGCCCCTACACCCCTTATTCATGTAAATGAATTATAAAATCATGTGTGCCTTCAAAATTACAGCTGAACAATATCTTATACCTTTCAAATAGAAATCAATAAAGAAAGTCTGCAAAAATGCTTACCAAGGAGAACCTTTCACATATCTAACAGCCCAAACTCTCTCTAGTCCATAATTCGGTGTGTTTTCAAGCCTGCAAAGTGGAGTCAATTATTTTTGCCCCTACACCACTTCTTCTTGAACTAGAAAGAGTTTGGGTTGTTAGATATGTGAAAGGTTTTCCTTAGTAAGCATTTTGCAGACTTTCTTTATTGATTTCTATTTGAAAGGTATAAGATATTGCTCAGCCAAACAACATAACAAAATGGATATAAGCATTTAATTTTACTGTAATACATATCAAAAAAGAGGGAAAACTTACAATTTTCCCATCCCTCCTTGCTTCTTGCAACTTTTGGTCTCAAGATTCTTTGGTGGTAATAAGTTTCACATTCCCACCAGCAAACTCCACATTATCATCAAAATCATTATCCTTAGCTTGAGGCTACGAGCATTAGGAACATGAATCTTCTCTGTTAATTGACTTATCAATGAATGAAGTTGACTGATAGATTACAAAGTTCTAGAAGCATTGAGGTTCCACTAAGTTGGTATCATACATTTAAAATAGGGCCATTGGATTACTGCAATGGTGGTTTGAAAGGTTTGTGGTTGGTGGTTTGTTGCAATATGCCTTGCAACTTCTTTGTTCATGTCCATTTTTTTAGTGTTAAGGACCAAATAGGGTCTCGATAAATTTGTCATGGACCAAATAGGGCCTTTGATACTAGAGTCAGTTGTCCAAAACTCCAAGAAGACATAAGGCATGTTCAAAACGGCGTCGTATTACTTCCACACTGAAATACTTAACGGTGACTCAGCAAACTAACGTTCCACGTGTGCTCCGTTAGTTGGGCCGTTGGATGCCAACTAACGGAATGACAAACGTGGCTTATTTTTGTAAAATTAAGGATCAAAATGAATCTTTTTTATTGTTGAGAACCAAAAGAGATTTCGTGAAAATTGTCAGGGACGAAAAATGGTATTTACTTTTTATTTTTTAATTGTTCATTGGAGCAAACTGGACACGATAGCCCAATATTTAACAACGTTATAGGTAGATTTCGAGGGAAAAAATCAAATGGAAATAAATGACAGAAAAAAATTACAAAGGATTAAATAATTTTAGAACAAATTATAAGGGATTTTTTAAATTTTCCCTAAAATAATAATCAGAACAAAAAAAACAAAACAAAACAAAACTGATATTGTTATTAAAAGAAAATGTGAGGACGCTACAATTAATTAATTATCCTGAATGGGCACTCCTGACAGATTTTCTTATTTCGTTTGTGTTGAAAATCTTGTTTATACTGAGCAAGTTATGGGTAATAGCAGAAGTTAATTCAGATGGTGCTCCTGTGATATTTGATATATATTGAGCATCGTGCATTGACGATTGAAAAGAAAACATAAGTGGGTAGTGTCCTATATCACCTTGTGCCCTCATCCACCCTCCCTTACTCGACACTCTTGTTGTTCACATAGGAAACATTTGATTTTTATTACACACGCCCCTTTCCATTCCCCATATCCTTTCTCCCTCAATTCTTCAAGCATCTTGTCCCCAGCCCCATTCTTTGTCTCTCTCACTGATTGCATGTCTCTTCTTTAACTCAAGTCTTAATTCTCCAAACTCCAAAGACCCAAGACTTTTGAATCATTCTTTTAGAGTTTCAATTTTCTCATGCAGTAAGAGAAAATTTTTTCATACTATAGACATATTTTGTGTAGGATATATATTTTTAAAAAAATAAAAGAAAATACTGCATGAAAATCGAAGAGTTATTGGTAGGAGAAAATAATTCTCATACAACATGATAAAATATTTTTCTTTCTTTTAAACGATTTACCAGTTTTTGAACAATTTTGAATATATGACGTGTCATGTGTTAGGCTTAATCTACACAACTACACAAAGCTGATGGGGTTTTGCTATGCTTTGATTAAATGCAAAAAAATTGTCTATATCTGTTTTGCCAGGATTACTGGAACTGAATCCATGCCTTTAAGCTAATGGTTATTATATTAGTTTGAGTTGCAATCCCAAAATAGCCTTTCTGGCTGTTCTTGTTTAGCTTTATTAACACCTTTGTTTGTCTACTTGTTGTCCTCCCCTATGTTTAGATATTATAAACTTATAATCACTGTTTCTAAATGGGGGATTGAGCTTGTGTATAAAAATTCAAGTGAACCTCTTGCATGCTTGCACGCGCATTTAAAGCATATTTTTGTGTGTTAGTGTACTGGTTGTCCTGCTATCTTAATATAGTAATATGATTAACCTCAAGACAATAAAAAAAGAAAACTAATTAAGCCTGTAACTGTCAAATTGGGCTTAATTTGATTATGGTAATATAGACAAAGGACGGGAATTCAATGCATATACTTGGAATTTCCTGAAATTCTAAGTCTTCGCGAATTTTGAGTTTTTCGGTCGTGCAAGCCCCTTTTGGTGTGGGGAGGACTAAAGCAATTTAACAATAAGGTAGTGTTTGGTTCAAGGTTTATGTTTTCGAAATTGTATTTTTTAATTTGTAATAAACCACTAGTACATTGTTTTCGTTGCCTCTCTGTAAATATTATGTTTACACCTCTTGTGCACATTCATTTGAATTGAATACACAAAAATCATATTTATTCATTGAAGGACGCACCTATATGAGAGCTCATTCGACTTTAAGAGTGGATAATATATTAGGTCTAGGCTATATGTACTAATTTTTTTTACAATATTTAATTATTTTTATTAATAAAATAGAGGTATTAAGAATCAAATTCGTGATAGTGTGGTCATATAGGATTTAATATTATGTAAAGCAATATATTTAACCCAAAAAGATTAAACTCATAAATGATGGATTTTTAATCATTTTATAATATTTTTTTTAACAACCTCATGTTACTGTCTAACCTTAACCTCAATATTGGCCCGCCATCCATGTTTTCAAAAAAAGTGATTTTTATGTCTTACTTATTTTTAGAATACTTTTTACAAGAGTGAAAACTATTTAGATTTTTAAAAAATATTTGACTTTGACTTCTTCTTTTTTAGAAACTAAAATTTTTAGCTTAAAAAAAATATGTTTTTTACTTTTTTTGTGACTTCTATTGTTTTTTTTTTTAATGTAAGCATCTAAACATACTTTTTTTGATAAGTGCTTTTTTTCCTCAAAAAAAATTGCTTTTGAAAAAAAAAAAAAAAAACTCATCTAAACTAATGCTTTGTATACTTGAACACGGTTCAACTTCTCATCAAATTTAATGGGAATGATTACTGATGAGATACATTCTTCTCTTTTTTTTAAGTAAACTAACAGTCAGTTAGAATAGGGACACGCCATGTGTATTAGTTAGTTAGAATAGGGACACGTAGGGCTCATTCTCTTTCTTTCTGCAACTGACTATAAGTAGTTAACACCACATGTAACTTAAGTGGGTTTTTTGTGTTTTACTCTTAGTTTTTGGTTAATCAATGCATTTGGTATTTTTACTCTGTGTTCGTAAGATGGTATCAGAGCTCTGTTCAGAGCTCTGATTCTTGCCTTTCGATTTCTTCTTTTCTCGGTTCAATCTTCTTCTTTCGTTCAGTTTCTTTCTTGAATTCATTCACACAACAATCAACAAATGGCGAATCAGAGCTCTAGAATAGTTCATGAGAACACAGATCACGATCATACATCAGATCTGGCTGGTAATCGAGGTAATTCTAAAGGTTCCAGCACTCGTTTAGATTCTTCAGATCCAGGAAGTGCATATTATTTGCATGCAAATGAAAATCCATCTTTAGTTTTGGTTTCTTCCCTCATGAATGGGAAAAATTATCACGGTTGGGCAAGAGCCATGAAAATGGCATTGATTTCTAAAAACAAGTTTTCGTTCGTGAATAGAGTTATAACTACTCCTGAAATGTCAGATCCACTTTACGGTGCTTGGGAGAGATGCAACACCATGGTACTTTCATGGCTGCATCGCTCAATCACAGAATCCATATCACAATCTATCCTGTGGATGGAGCTAGCTTCGGATGTTTGGGATGATCTGAAGGAGAGGTTCTCTCAAGGTGATATATTCAAAATTTCAGATCTGCAAGATGACATATACCGGTTGCATCAAGGTGACAACACGGTCTCAGATTATTACACACAATTGAAGGTATTTTGGGATGAGTTGGAGGCACTACAACCAACTCCATGCTGTAAATGTGCACGCCCCAGCTGTAATGTTTCTTTGGAGGTGAAAAGAATTCGAGAAAGGGATTATTCAATCAGATTCCTTAAAGGATTAAGTGAAAAATTTTCACATGTGAGGTCACAAATCATGTTGATTGAGCCATTGCCTTCTGTCAATCGTGTCTTTTCTCTCGTTATGCAACAAGAGAGACAGCTTAATCTGGAGGGACATATTCTAGTTCATGACAGTTCCAAGCCCTTAGTTCATGACAATCCCAAGGTTTTTTACAACACAGCAGATCAAGGCAGGGGACGTTCTCAAGATCAAGGCAGAGGTCGTTATCAAGGTAGAGGAAGATTTACAGGAATAGGAAGGACCAATTCTTACAGAATGTGCACATACTGTGGCAGAACTGGTCATACTATTGATACATGCTTTGAAAAGCATGGGTATCCACCTGGATACAAGCAAAGAAGCTATCCACATAGGACCAACATGGCAGTAGGAGGAGACCAGGATTGTTTTTCAGAATCTGTGGAACATGGCAATGCTATGGGAAAGCCAGATGTAAAGGATTCTTTTACAAAGAATCAGTTCAAACAATAATGGAAATGATACAGCAAACAATGCATCAGAATTCTTCAACACAGCAAGGATCCTCACATGCAAGCAACTTGGTCCAATCAAAGGCACACCATGTTACAGAAAACAATGATTCCTCCTCAGGTAAATACAAATCTCGGTGGATTTTAGATACTGGAGCTACTGACCATATCACACACTCTTTTAAGTCTTTGTCATCTATTCGAAAGATTGAGCCTATAGCCATTTCTTTGCCTAATGGAAGTGAAGTATATGCATCTGTCTCTGGAACAGTTATGATTACTGATTCCCTTCAACTAACCAATATGCTATATGTCAAGGAATTTAAGGTGAACTTAATCTCAGTAAGTAGATTAATCCATGATTCTAATTGCCAAGTGACTTTTCAGCAAAGGAAGTGTATTATACAGCGAATTCCAACCATGGTGGTGATTGGTTCTGCTGAGTTTGAAGCAGGATTGTATATACTTGATCAAGAGTACAACAAAGAAGAGCATTTCAATAATAATGCAGATGACCATATGTGGAAGACAGCATACAACACTAAATCTACAGCTTCAGTGGATGATATTTGGCACATGAGGCTAGGACATTGCTCGAAAGCTATACTGAAGGCAATGACAGTTAGCTTTCCTTTTATTTCCTGTAATAAAGTAGATGATCCTTGTGAAGTTTGTCATCTAGCAAAACAAAGACAACTTCCTTTTCATCACAGCAATACAATTTCAAATGCATCCTTTGATTTGGTACACATGGACATATGGGGCCCTTATTCAATACCTTCTATACATGGTCATAGATACCTTTTAACTATTGTGGATGATCACACACGATTCACATGGGGAGTTTTGATGAAATCCAAAGGTGAAACAAGGGAAAATATTCGGGCTTTTGTCATTCTTGTAGAAAATCAATTTGGAGCAAAGATAAAAGCCATTCGTAGTGATAATGGGCAGGAATTTCTCATGAATGAATTTTTTAGACAAAGAGGGATAACTCACCAAACCACTTGTGTTGAGACACCACAACAAAATGGGATAGTCGAACGAAAGCACCAACACATATTGAACATAGCAAGGGCTCTCCTTTTTCAAAGTAACATTCCCAAATCTTTATGGTCTTACTGTATTTCCCATGCAATTCACTTAATCAACAGAATTAGCTCACCTCTGCTGCAGTTCAAGACACCTTACCAGCTACTATACCACAAACCTCCTATCCTTATTCATTTGAAAACTTTCGGATGTCTAGCATATGCCACTACACTTACTGCTGGAAGACTAAAATTTGATCCAAGAGCTAGAAAATGCATCTACCTTGGTCATAAAGATGGAGTTAAAGGTTATATTCTCTATGATCTTCTCTCCAAACAAATTCTACTTTCCCGAAATGTAGCCTTTTATGAAACATATTTTCCCTTCTTCAATGATCCTTCCAAGACACACAATCCTCATAACTCCTTTCCTTTTGTTACTGAATCCCTCACCCAGTATGATCACCCCATGAGCTCACAGTCCATCAAAAATTCCAATGCCACTGCCACTCCACCTATAACCATTGCCACTCCACCTATTGATTCCAATACCACTGCCACTCATCCAATTGAGCCTCACCCTTCTCTTACAGCAACTGACCACGATACGACCATTCACACTGTTGACCCCAATACCTATCCTATCCCAGACACTCTCCACACACATAGACATTCCTCTCGAATACCAACCAGACCAAAATACCTCAATGATTTCCACTGTAACCTCACTGCAAACAAATCCCTTTACCCAATATCAGCTGTTGTGTCATATAACAAATGTTCATCTGCACATTCTGTCTTCTGCCATAATATCAGTAACTTTGTTGAACCACGTACCTATAAGCAAGCTATACAGTCACCTGAATGGACTGCAGCTATGCACGAAGAGATCGATGCTTTGATTCGAAATCACACATGGTCTTTTGTTAATCTCCCATCCGGGAAACGACCTATTGGCTCCAAGTGGGTTTTTAAGATAAAACACAATCCTGATGGGACTATTGCTAGACATAAGGCAAGGTTAGTAGCCAAAGGGTATAATCAAATGGAGGGAGTTGACTATTTTGAAACTTTTGCCCCTATAGCAGCTTCCAATAATTGGCTTCTTGAGCAACTAGACATCAACAACGCTTTCCTCCATGGAGAATTGTCTGAAGATGTCTTTATGACAGTACCAGAAGGTATCCAGCCCCCTTGTCCCGGCCAAGTATGTAAGCTTCGCAAGTCCCTCTATGGACTCAAGCAAGCTGGTAGGCTTTGGAATGAAAAGCTTACCACTGAGTTGATTAAATTTGGGTACTCCCAATCTTCGGGTGATCATTCCCTTTTTACCAAAACAGCAAATGGTTCTTTCACTGCTTTACTCATCTATGTTGATGACATGATCCTTACAGGTAATGATGCCACTGAAATTAAATCAGTCAAGGCTCACTTGGACAATTTATTTCGTATCAAGGATCTTGGACCTTTGAAGTTCTTTCTTGGATTAGAGGTAGCACGCTCCTCTGCTGGCATTTTTTTAAGCCAGCGAAAATATGTTCTTGAGATGCTTGCAGAAACAGGTTTACTTGGAGCAAAGGCTGTCTCTACTCCCATTGATCCTGCTACTCGTTTATGTCAGAACCAAGGACCACTATGTTCTGATCCTTCCATGTATCGAAGACTCGTGGGTCGTCTTCTTTATCTTACCAACACCAGACCTGACATTTCTTTCAGTGCACAGCAGCTAAGTCAGTTTGTAGCTTCACCTACTCAGGATCACCTTGATGCAGCTTACAGGGTTCTGAAGTATCTTAAAGGATCTCCTGCTAAGGGTCTCTTCTTCTCTTCAAAGAGTAATCTCAACTTGTCAGCATTTGCTGATGCAGATTGGGCAACATGCCCTGACACCCGTCGATCTACTACTGGCTTTTGTGTTTTTCTTGGATCCTCTTTGATCTCTTGGAGATCAAAGAAGCAGACCACTGTTAGCAAATCTTCAGCCGAGGCAGAGTACAGGGCGTTGGCTGCTTTATCTTGTGAGATTCAATGGCTCACTTTTCTGTTACATGATCTTCAAGTGGCACTCCCAGGTCCAGCCATGGTTTATTGTGACAACCAGGCAGCAGTACATTTAGCTCACAACCCATCCTTCCATGAACGTAGCAAGCATATTGAGCTTGACTGTCACATTACCCGCGAAAAGATCATGAAGGGTTTGATACATTTGCTTCCTATTCCTTCTGCTCAGCAGCTAGCAGATATGTTCACTAAAGGACTTCATCCTGGTCCTCTTCAGAATTTTGTCTTCAAGTTGGGTTTATTAGATATACACTCCCAACTTGCGGGGAGGTGATGAGATACATTCTTCTCTTTTTTTTAAGTAAACTAACAGTCAGTTAGAATAGGGACACGTCATGTGTATTAGTTAGTTAGAATAGGGACACGTAGGGCTCATTCTCTTTCTTTCTGCAACTGACTATAAGTAGTTAACACCACATGTAACTTAAGTGGGTTTTTGTGTTTTACTCTTAGTTTTTGGTTAATCAATGCATTTGGTATTTTTACTCTGTGTTCGTAAGAATTACCTTGTCTTGTCTTTTCTGTATCCTTGTAGATGAGTTTTTTTAGTGCTACAAGAATATCGAATTGGATATTCTCATTTTCTTAAAAGGAAATTTTTTTATCTCATTTAAACCAACACTTTATCTTTATTTTCCTGTAAATTCTCATCTTTTTTCCATTTTTTGGAAGGATGTACTTACTAGTACATTACTACAGGAGCACCCAAAATTTGTCCCTTATATGTCACCAACGCCATACTTGCTCACCAACCACCGTTAGCCAAGGTGAGGGGATTTTTTTATTATGATCGCTGCACAATTTTTTGAATGCTTTTTTTTTAATAAATTTTTTTTTCTTACATTTATATTCCTATCTTCTTTTTAAATTATCTCTGACTCATTTTTATTTTTTTTGATTAAGGCTCACTAAGTTTCGGTCCATCATAAATGACCTCAAGGTGACGCCACTACCAGGTACAATTCCTGTGTACTCACTCCTCTTAGGTGCGCCGGGATCAGTTTGTCTAAAAGGATGTCATAATTTTGCATTTCAATGTAAACTAGAGAAAAAATTTTTCCTATAGAATTATAATTTAATCTTGATATATCATGAGTGCAAAACTCGTACACTATCGGTGAACAAGGAAAAAGTTAGAGAATAACAATCGGCTCAGTTGACAAATTAAGTTACATGAATCCTTTTTTAGTTATTTTTTGAATTATTATCTATTTACATAGTTACATCATTGAAAGGACTTAATTATGATAATAACTTTTTTAGGGGAAACTTTTAAATAGACATTATATTTAATAAATACTTCATTCAATATTAAATATGTTTTTATATTAGAGTTCTTTTTCTCTCATGTTGATACAAAAAATAAGTTTTTCTGCGCTCCTTATAATTATATATTTCGAAAAGAACATTGATATAATATTAAAGTTATTTTTTTCTCTCTATGTTAACCGGCAATATCTAATAAAAGAGAAAAAAATAGCTTTGATATTATAATTATATACTTCGAAGAATACATAATTATGGGCTCGTTTGTATTGACTTTTGAAGAAAGTCTTTTTTATTACTTTCTTATTTTAAAAGTATTTTCTATAAAAGTTACAGCTATTTAGATTTTTAAAAAAATATTTGACTTCTGCTTTTTGTAAAAGCTAAAATTTTTAACTTTCGAAAAAAGTAAGTTTTTGACTTTTTTTTATGACTTTTGCTTTTTTTAAAAGCAGGTATCCAAACAGACTTTTTTCGATAAATGTTTTTTTTTTCTTAAAAAAAGTAGCTTTTGAAGAAAAAAATCTCATCCAAAGAGGCTCTATAAGAGAAAGGCAGAAGAACATTTTTTATTGAACAACATGAGAGTCTATTATCCCTTTATATTATGGGAAAAATGTTCCAACAATTGCTGCAAAAATTTAATCTGCCACACATTATATATTCCGGGAAATACATATAACTTTGAAATGAATTTTGTTTTTGTTTAGATTTCAAAGTTAGATTATGTACTTTTTAAAATACATAGTGGCAAATAACTTTTCTGTAGTAATTAAAGAAAAGTTAAACCCTTATATTATATGAGTCGTGTGAAAAATATGGAGTTCATTTTTCTATTTGAGAGATCAAAATCTTTTAGTAAAGTAACTACATATGATTGATGATATTATGAAAAGTTTTATACTTTCAGCTTATTAAAATAAAAATTGTTTTAAATTTGTAGCACTACATGGTTTATTCATTGGTGGCACCACATGATTTACTCATAATTAGTGGATCAAAATTTCATTAATAATTCAAAGTGATAAGAAATATAATCATTTAATTAGCGGTATCGAATTTGAGTCTGAATAGTTTTTAACTTTCGTACATTATGTTAAAATTTAATTTAATTTATAAAAAATAGAGGGAAGAGATGTATATGGTTGTAATTTCATTTACTGGAGAACTCAACGAACCAAAGTGGGAAGAGTGGATCGAAAGTTCCAAAATTACAGCTTATTTCGGAAACCAATTCTGCAGAAATTTCAATCTGAGTGGACTCACTCACTGTAGGCCAAGACATGACAATAGCAGCAATATAACGCTGTAAAATGTCTTGCTAAATGGTGTCACGAAATCGTGCCCAATATAAATAGTCAGAAAAGAACTAGTAGTGCAACAGGGAACAAGTTCATGAATCTGTGAAGCTTACACAGTGTGTATGTATGTGATTGCGAACATGTGTTATGAACCACCATCAAGTCCTACCAACGCCCGACCTATTTCTTTACTGCATTCGTTTTCCAATGCATGATTTTGCTTATCTTTTTTGTCATCAAGTCCCCATAACTCTCTGGCTTTTCTCTGTTGTGGACAGAGTATGGTGAAAAACTGAAAATAAATTATACAAGGGGCACCGTCATTGCCTTGTTTCCAAAGTTTTTTTTTTTTTTTTTTTTTAAATTATCTCGGGTCCCATGGTTTCCTATTGATTAATCTGAAGTTTGGAGCGGATTCAAAATTAAAGCTTTAAACTCTCAAAAAATGATACTGGAAGGATCGAACATGTGCTCTCACATTCACTTATGCGCCAATTGAGCTACATCATTTGATCATTATTGCCACGGTTGTTTGCTGAATTATTGTACAAATTAAATTCGATCTTCAAGTTTAAAATAAATAAAAAAGTTGTCGAAGTTACAGAACTGGACTTTAACAACAATAATGATAGCACAAATATACGTACAAAATATTGAAATTTGTGGTTTGATATGGTTACCTATATAGCATGTGACGATAAAAATTAACGAGGAAAATAAGGGTGTATTATGATTTTATAAAATATAAGGGTGTAATTTTTCTGCAAGTTAATGCAGAAAAGTTTATTTACCACTCTCACAAATAAAGGGGTGAATTTCACATAAAAAAATGAGTGAGTCTCCCATAATAGAGTTGGTATCAAAGATTTTTACTATGTACTTCGAGGAGTACATAATATGTGGCATATAAAAATTTCTACAACAATTGCGGAAATAATTTTTCCAAAATATAAACACTTGTCTAAGGGATCATAAAATGTGATCTACTCTTAAAATTTTCTTATTAGCTAATACAATCATGTATTTTACTCTTTAGAATGTATTTTTCACTTTAAAAGAATTAAATTTCAACGTTTGAATAAAGTTTAATGTTACTTGATCAACGGAGCCAGTCGTCCAGTGTAGAATAAGGTATTTGCATTATCATGCGCTACTTTGGTGGTTCCTTTATTCTTTCGTGTTCCTAAAAAAGACTTTTAGCAACTTAATTAGTTTTTTTTAGTATTTACAAGATATGTTTTTTCAAAAAACAAAAGAAAAATTGAGGGGGTCCCTTTCAGACGAATGTAGAGGGAGGCGACCATGTGTCCTCTCTCTCAACAATTTTTTATTTTTTTCAGTTACATGTAAGGTAGTGTTTGGTTGGGGAGTTTTCAAAATTATCTTAGGAAAGTGTATGTGGCATTGTGATTTCTCCATGTTTGATAGAAGGAAATCTTCAATTTTATCTATCAAACTAGGTTGCCTAGTTAAATTGGATTGCATGTAAAAAATGAGATAATACACCGTTGATGAATCCATCTAAGAATTTGGTATTTTTGTTCATAAACCGGATAAAAAATTTTTGGAGAAGAAAATGGTGACAAGTTGGAACATCCCCGTCTAAATCTTATTTTCAACCAAACACACAATATGATTTTTAACCCAATATTCTCATTAATATTTTGCGGTATCAAATAACTTTTTTTAAATTTTCCTACCAAAATTACTTTCCTACTCTTTTTCTTGTAATTACATTTTTCTAGTAAACAAAAATATCTCCTGAACCAAACACTACCTAATATATTTTTACATAGTGGACTTTTGGAGTGTTTGAGAGGAGGGAAAAAAAATTGACTGGAAAAATAGGATAGGGAAAAATACATGCCCATGTTTGATAGGAGGAAGAGTTAAAAAGGGTCTAAAATCTGTATTAAAAAAAAAAAAAGGGTCTAAAAAAAATTTCCTGTGTAATTTTTTTACACATGGACCATCTTCTGAATTTTGCCATCGATGGGGTGGAAAAAAAAATTCCTTCACAGTAGTAAAATTTTACACATAACATCAGTAAAATTCACTCAATTTCTCGGAAAAAATTTGACCTACCAAACATCTTTTTTTAACTTACCCAATAAAAAATTCTTCCCACCATATTCCGAGCAAATTCTTTTTCCTGATAAATTTTTTTTTCTCTTGTACCAAACGCATGTAATTAACTCCTACATTTTCAGTGTATATTATAGGTTATTTGACGTGCTAACTTAATGAATCATTAAATAAGATATTTTTATTAAAAGGTACATAAAAATTTAGAACTTTATCTTTAACTTTAGAAACTGCACAATATACATTTATTTGTAAACTACAAAAAAATTTATGTAACTATCATAAATTTTTAAAAATATATATGTTTTGATCTTTTAACTATGCACTTAATACAACGTTAATTCTTTACTTATTAGCGGCATAAAAATAGTTCTTTAATGTCAATTCAAGTCATCAAAGTAGGGATCTGGATCCTCTAATGTAAAAAATCACATGAACATGTCATGTGAGAAATCATAATTATACAAAGGTAGATCAATGATAATAAAGGAGGAGAGAAAAAATATATTAAAATAAGTAGTTACCAAATCATAACCGTTGATCATTTACCTTTGTATGGTTGTAATTTTCTCACATGATCATGTCATATTTTTTTCCACATATTAGAGGATTTATTTCCTCAAAGTAGTGCTTTAAGTTGATCTCTCAATAGGTGAAGATATGCATTTTATGTCTTTATCATTTGAGTATATTTTTAAATTTAATCGCAAAATACAATATTTTGCCGATGCTAAGATAATAAAATAATAATATTTATTATATCAGTGAATTAAGATATAAATGTAGCTCTTGATACTATAAATTCATCCATTTGTTTGAATTATATACCCCTGTTTTAATTTTTTGATTTTGCACAATATTTTCCTTCTATGTCTGCACGAATATATTTTATTTTATTTATTCGATTTATTTTAATTCGATTCGAATATTATTAGCGATTTTGCAAATATATGTTTTTCAATTCTTAAAACTAGAATTTAAGATCTCTAATTAACGAAAACAAACTTAAATTCTATTTTTATTTCTACGGTTTTACTTATACCTCATCAAAGTTTTTCGTTTTGGCATTTGTTAAATTCTATTAATCTTTTTAATTTTATGAGAAAAATATTTTTCATTTTGAATTATGCAACTTTGTGTCATTTTTAATGAAATTATGTCATTTTGGTGTGTTTTTGTTATTTTTTTACATTTTTTATTTTTTATAAAATTAGGAAGAAAAAGAACGTAGAGATGAAAGAATGAAAACACACACAAAACGACGTAGTTTCATTAAAAATAACACAAAATTAAGTCAATTAAAATGATAAAGATTTTTTTCCAATTTTTTATTCTTGAAATTATTTTAGTTTCATTTTAATATCTTAGTTGTCAAGCATTTATCAATAGTCAACAAAACTTTAACAACTACAATTCATAATATATTTTTATGAGCATATAGAAACTCTTTTATTATAACTTCTTACATAAATCTGATACTTAACCCCGTATCAATAAAACATGAATACATTATTAATTATGAAAATTAATAATTAATTAATAATATGTTAACAATTTCAAAAAAAAATATGAATACTTTATTAATTTAATGCACCAAGTATATCGTGTTCATATAAAAATTTCTTCCCCTTTTTCAAATAAATAAATAAAATTATCCTATCTTATCCATTGTTTCTTTGTACTCATCTCTGTTTTGGTTGCTTTTCATTTGTTAACCTTGAAAATGCATCTTAATTAATGTCAAAGCAGCTGCAAAAGCAGGTGGCTTAATTTATTTTTATTTTTTTTGCATAAATTAAAACATTTAAGGGAGGTTTATAAAAACATTGACTTCAACTATTGGATAGTTCATGAATGTATCATGTGGAGGGTAAAGTATCTTAGGGGTATTATGCGAAATAATGCATGGTAGAGACCAAGACTCAACATAAATTTCTCATGGTGCTGTGCAGGTATACTGCAAAGGGAGAGTGTGTGTGTGGCTAGAGTGGCTCCACATATATGCAGAGTAACAACTCCAATAGAGAAGAAGAGTTCCTCAAAGCGTGGGAGAGAGAAAGCCTAGAGTTGTGCCATCTAGCCAGCTTAGTCATTGAGACTAAGCATGCTAAACCCATTGTTAGTGTACATGGATAGCAGAGCAGAAGAAAGGGGATTTTTCAATAATGAGCTTTTATGGCTCATCATCAATGTCCGCTAGAAGAATCTAGATGTGAGTTTTGATATTGGACCTAATTAACTGAGCCTAAAAGAACCTGTCAAAACAAGACTATTTAAAAAAAAAAAATGAAATTTTCAAATGCACGTATACAAAAATAGTTATAGTTGGGGTTGTTCATGATCCGATCCAAACTTATTCAAACTGCGGTGACCGAACCGAAAATCAAAAAAGAAATCGCAAAATTTAATTGAATTAGATCGATTTTTGGATTGGTTGGTAAAGACAGATCCAATGATTCTCCAACCTTACCATCTACCTACTTTGACCTTTTTTCAATCATAGCCCAAAAATCATATAGAAAAATTTGAAATCCAAGACCCATTAATTCATCATGTTGGAGATAGGGGATTGTGCTTGATCTATGTTATGCTTCTTCTTTTTTTGTAAGATACATAATATATTTATTACATGTGTTATTGTTGTACAATAACTCCTCTATAGGATGAAAATTTGGGTTACTTCATATCTTAGACAACTATATTATAAATTTTTGGTTGGAGGTAAAAGATGGTAATTCAACTTTTTGTTGTCAATGCTTTTAGATTACACAATAATCATCATACAAACTTTATAAAGTCAATACATACAAAAAATATATTATTTACACAATAATCATCATACAAATCTTAAGCTTTTCAAAAAATCAAAAACCAATCCAATCCAAACCGAATAAATTGGATTGGATCGGATCGGATTTGAAAAAAAATCCAAACCGAATGGATGATTACATGTTTAAACCGAAAGAATTGAATCGGATGATTTTTGCTTTCAAAATTGTTCCAATCTAGACTACGAACACCTTGTTATTCCAATAACATAACAGATTAATAACTTCATTCGATTAGAAGAAATTTGATTAATTTTTTTTTTTTTTGCATAATTTTGTAAAGATTGTAATGATGCATAATGATGAGGGTTGAATGAGACGGGAAGCACCAGGTAAGTTAATGCTCCGTCAGATTCAGATGCACTCATTCATGTCTGTGATGACATTGTGGTGCTCTGGCCATCACAAAACTTTGTCCACTAACACTCTTCCACGCATAATCACTTCTTAGCTACCCTCCTTACTGACACTTGGCCCCTCCGGCTACTCTTTGTGCCTCCCCAAATCTTATTGTTTAACGCATTGCCTATAATTTCTCAAACCCAAACCAAAGTGCAATTACATGTATTTTTTGTTTTTGGTCACCTCTTCACCCCCAACAAGATGCGACGTTTCCTGGTTCCACCCAAGTTATCATGTCTACTTAAATTTTATCAACTTTCCTTTTCACTCTCTTCAATTCCTGGAGCTCTTCCAAATATTTCCAATTTGTCATTATCATTATAATTTTCTTTGCTTTTTTTATGCATGTTCTCCTAAGGGCCCCATTTTTCTTTCCTGTACCAAAATAAAGCAAGCATTTAGGCTTAAAAGTATTTGTTAAGTTTACTAACAAAAATGATGGCTCTTGTTTAATTTGGTCATTTGGTGCTTTTTTACCTTGTTCATGACCAATAAGCGTGGCTGTTAAAGTTCCAAGCGAAGAAAAAACTAACTATGGAAGTGATGTGGGATATATATATGGGTCATGTTTTTCCAAAAGTTTGTTTTGCTTCTGAGACCCACTTTTGGAGCGTAATTACTGAAGTTGTTCATGGTTGTGACGTGAAAAGGGGCTTCATGTGGCTGAATGATAGACTGGGTAGTTAAGGTTACATTATGGCTTTCTTTTGTCTACTACTCTATTGCTTCGACCAAAAGGACAATTTATCTTTTATTTATACTTTTTCTACAGTCAGTTTCCCGCCTCAATTTAAACCCGTACAAAAATAATTAAAAACTTTGTTATTCTTAATTATTAATTCATCTGTATTCAATAACTCACATATTGCTAAAATTAAGAGTATAACTGAAATGATCATACCCATACCCAATTCAAAGTATACGTATAATTCGAAACCAAAAGTATGTATTAATCCAAATTACTATGGCAAGTGAAACTATTGGACCTTTGAATTTGTGACCGCTTAATTTAACTTTTTCTGTTACTGACTTAAAAAAAAAAACAGTATGAGGGAAGGATTTTCCTATTTTAAGACATGCAATTGCCATGAGAATAATGTTAGTCATGTCTAATCTAATGTTACACCATTATATAAAATAAAGTTTCTGCTTTTGAGTTTCATGTTATTATGTTATCTTAAAAGTCTTTTTCTACTAAATTTTAATTTTTTTTATAAGTTAGGGGCTTAGGGCACATTGATTAATCTGTTTCTTCATTTAGGTAACCATAAGTAATACCTTTAATTGCATATTTACTTTCTTTTTTTTGGCGTAGGAATTGCACATTTACTTTTAATATGTATATTTTTACACATGTCTTATTTATTTTTAATTTTATAATTTAAATTTTAAATAATCATTTATCTTATCTTTTTTAAAATATGTTTTTAATAATTCCATAAAAAAATAACCTCTGATTTTATTATAATTGTTAGAGAATAATATAAATCATTAAACAGACCCTCACCCAACATTTTAAGGTTTTAGGTTGAAATGGTTCTTTTCATGGTATCAGAGCTTGAGTGACTTGCGCAATATCCATGCTTCTAGCCCAAATGGCTCTTGTGTGAGGGGGTGTGTTAAAGAATAATATAAATCATTAAAAAGACCCTAACCTAACACCTTAAGATTTTAGGTTGAAATGATTCTTTACAATAATAATAAATTTTATTTTATTTTGTAATTCCATACTATCTACCAGTTCTAATCTAGTTAACAATTGAATGAATGCATATATAATAAAGTTTTTTTCCGGAGATATTCCAATCGGTTAATTGCTTTATGACTAGTTCGATTCGGAACGGGTTCCGGGATTAAACCTTTAAATCCTTTCAAAGATGATATTGAAGAAGATCGAATACATGCTCTCACCCCTCGTACTCAATTTCATAGTGACAAGTCGACAAGTGAACTATTATCCTTTAGTGATGTATAATAAAGTTAAGTCGGAGGAGATACGCATATTGTCTCCTATTTTCGACAGTTTTGAATTGCAATTGTAGCTTTCCTGACTATTATGTACCCAAAGCCTTATTTGATGCAATTATCCAAATAATACAATATGAAAATGATATAACTAATAAAACTGTCATATTCTGACAAAAATTGTCGCCAGAAACCTCGCCCTCATGTTGTAGACATTTTAATTTTCAAACATATTGTTGCACAGACCAAAGATAACGCGTTATTGGTTGAAAGTGAAATATTCAGGGACAACAATAGAACGATACCATACAAGCTCTTTCTTACACGATAAGGAAGACACACTCCTGGGTTTTACTTTTATTGAAATTTCAACTTTGGACTTCATATAAGAATATCATTATTTTAATGTGGGATTTGTCTTGGCCTTGCCATAAATAAATACTTAAAGACATGATTAGTTTGTCAAGTAACGTCTAATCTCCCTGAATATAAGTGGAAAAAATAAAAAAGAGTTAGGAAACAAATGGGTTTGGTTTTACACATGCTTTATCCTTAAACTGCTGCGACAATTAGAACAAATCGCTGCCGAAAGTTTATGGGAGTTTTTTTTTTTTTAAAAAAAAAAAGGTCAATCTATCTTTTTTTTCCTGGAGAAGATCCAAGAAATATAATTGTGGTCTTTTTCTGTCCCCTTGCATATATTAATATTGCTATGCTTGGACGGCATCAATGTCACGTAGTGTTCTCTTGCTGTGAATTCCACCACCCAATTTGCAGCACCACCATGTTTCCTAGGGAATTTTGGGTTTGCTTTTGTCACTTTTATCAACTTGTCACGCTTGGAATATATATAAGAATCTCTGTCGTGATTGAGGCTACCTATGCAGCTGAGTGCGGTAGACATTAATTCACTTGGATATATAATTGAAGGTTCTAATTGAGTGTAAATTATAATTAACCCTTCTCATACAAGGGGAATTTTATGTTATTTTTTACGCTAAAATTGAAGACATACATAGTAAAGAGCATTTTAGAGCTTCATAGTTTATATTATCATCACGCATATCAGATATTGTTGATGGATCAAATGAAAATTGAAAAGCAGTCTAGGGTATGTGATGATGAGGGTGATCATAATGTAGAGCATAAGGACTGTCACGAATCTCTAGAGTTTCCTGAAAAATATTTAGACAAAGATAAGGGGTACGAAAGTTGTTTGGCAAGGTGTGTTTGGCATCTTCTACCAGCGGAGGAAAGGGACAGGAACATATTTACGGTGGAAGAAGACGACAAATCCTTCTCTATGTGCATTGATTGGTTTGACATTCAGGTCATAGCCAAGCTTATCTCTCTCTCTCTCTGCTCAGTGTATGCCTTATATGCTATGGTAAAAGGGTAAGCAATAAACCCTGTCTAAGCCTGATCATTCTCCATTCAATGGGGTCCTTACACGCGTCACCCCACTAGGACACACCCTACGCACTCTATCCCTCTGTCTCCTCTCTGCCACAATAACCTCATCATCAATTACTGCTACAATCATGATTCATGATTTCTCTTTTCTTTTTTTTCTTGCATGGAAATGCAGACTGCAGAGTACGATCTTCCCATTACTTGCATGGAAATGAAGGTTATACGGTTTCGTTTAGTTTAGTACAATCTAGATAAGCTGGTTGCAATTTAATTTGTTGGTTAACTTGTTTCACGGAATTCCCCTCTTGCTCACTCTATTTTGCGGTCAACGGTGGGTTGGGTTGGGTTATATTTTTTAGGACTATTTCTTAACATCATTAGTTAATTAAGTATTTATATGATTTTTGTGGGATGCTGAATTAGTCATGAGTTAACATCTAGGTTTAGAGTGGTGATTTTTGATTACTTCCATTATTCATGAGTTATAACCCAAAGCCTGATTTTAAGGAGTTTGACGTATGCGAGTGAAGTGAGAATATAATCGGGATTGCATTGTTTTTTGGAGCCACCTTGGTCAATTTTGTCTACTTATTAAATTTTATGGTATTATTCAACGAGAAACAATAGGCTTTCTGTGATTTTGGTGTCGACAAAAGGCATAGCATCAGATGAAATGATTTAGAGTTTTGATTTGCCCATCGAGACAATATATACAAGGACATAAATGCATGCAGTCTAAAGTTTCTTTTTGTATATATGGGGACATAAAATTCTTATTTTCTTGAAGATATTGCATTGCACAGCTTATTAGTAAGGACAACTGGTTTATTTGGTCCCGAATACTCTAACTTCTATCCCTCTTTTGGAAAAAGATTAAGGATTTAATACTACCAATGATATAAAACAACCACTTGCATTTGTTTTGCAAACTAAACAGAAATGCACAAGATAGTTAAAGCCTCTTTAAATTATGGAAAGTTGGGGAAGGGGCTCCTTTTCTATTCCTATTCAACAAATTAACAACTTTCCAAAAGAAAACATGATTATGAAAAGTATTGACAGATAGATCACTTTACTTTTCCTTCTCTTATTTAAAATTTCTAGATATGAAACTACCAAATTTTGAACCGGTTCTAGTCAAACAAAGTACTCCAAAGCAAGGAACAATGATATGTAATCAATTGAGTAGCATGTGATTTTGATTGCTTTCTTAAGAGAACATTTGAAAAATGTGGAATATCCCATTGCAAACCCACAATTTTGGATCGGAAACTATGACCCACCACAACTCAAATTTAATCGTACGTATCTCAGAGCTATTTAATACTATTCCTTATGTCTGCATGCTGCCCTTTTAACATTTGTCAAGAAAAAATTATAAGAAAATTTTAAATTTAGGACCCATTTAATTTATTTTCTTAAAGTTTTGAACTTGTTATCTTAGCACGAGATACATATAAACTCGTTTGCCAATAGCATTGAAGTTGCAATGATTGTTTTAAAAGGTTGCATGAAAACCACATATTAAGTACTATTTGTTATAAAAGCTTTACAGATTGGGAGATGAAATTTGAATTAATAAACACTTAATCTAAGCAGAGTCCGTATAAATTATAATGCAAGTGCATCAAATACATAATTTTAGCATCGAATCTGTCATGTACTCTTTTTTGGGGGGTTATTGAATCCGTCTTATACTCGTAACTTGAGTCACGCGCACCCACAAAAGAATGTCAAGGGATTGTACCAAATAAATGTTTAAGAGAATTATATTATATATGCTGATACAGAGCGATCATTCCGGAAGAAAAGACAAAAGCAAACGGTGCATTTGAACATGGAATGCCGTTGAAATGGCTTCCTTAAAGACTATTTGTCACCTATTTTTGAGACAACGTGATACTTAAGACTGTTATTCTCAGCACCGCAAAAGTTGCTTCTCATAACTTTTTTTCACTTTTCTTTTCCTCCAGTTTTCTTCTCATGTAATGTCAATAGAAATCCATCCTTTCATGTTTTAATTAATATGAGTATGTTATATGAGCGAATTCTAATCATATAAAGAAAAATTAACGGTGATGATTTTGTAACTATCTATTTCTATATTTTTCTTTTTTTCTTCTTTTATCACCATTAATTTATCTTTATATGATTATGATTTTCTAACGTAATATGATTATGTTAATTAATACATGAGAGAATTCACTTCCAATATCAACATATCTGATATTTTTGCTAATAATATTTTTATATTTTTATTTGAGAAGTGATGAGACTGATGACCTTTTATGATGTAAACTGTGAAAGTAATTAATAATCTTAAAACTAATTGGTAACTTGAGTAATATGCTTATGGGTTAGTATATAGAGACCGTGGATGATGAAAATATTTTCAGTATTACAAGAGTATCGAGTACTCGGTATATATCAAATATGACAAAAAATAATCTATTTATACTATCTCTATCTTTTTAATTATTTCCTCTCATATCCTCTTTTTCCCCTATTTGATAAGGGACTTAATTTTTAACTATTTCACATAAAATGTACAGACTACAAGAAATCTAACATATAGAGTAATACATAGAAGGTGTGAAGTGACTTAGTGGAGAGGATATCTTTGTTCTACATTTTCATTGATGGATATGTAAAAGTTCCATTTAACAAAATGTTGAATGCATATTGATAGGAAGGCAACCATTCAAGCACTATGATATCAAAGCGTAGCCCATGCTAGACATTATAGTAAATTAATAAGTTTGCCGCATCGATTAGCGGAATGAAAGCTTAAACTTTTATTTGATATCTTGTTTGAGTTAATTTTTCTGTTTGGCTTTGAAAGCCCAGTAGTTTAAGGCCCAAGGCCCATATTGTGTAACAAACTCTAACTAACTTTAGATCACAAAACTTGTATATATATAAGACTCTTACAATATAAAGACCATTCAGTTACTGATAATACAAATGAGAGGTTTATTTTGTGTTGGTCTTTTCTCTCTATTTCTCTGATGTCGCTTGATATTCACATGGTATCAAGAGCTTGATTCGATCCATGGAGACCTCAATTCCAGTGATGGAAAACGTAGATTCAGCATTGAAAGCAACAGATCCAAAGGTACAAGGCTTGAATGTCACTGCAGCAGTAATCACGAGTTCGGTTCATACTTTTTCTAGTCCTGTTTCGTTCAAATTGAATGAAGATAATTTTCTGCCATGGAAGCAGCAAGCTATGCCTACTATCAAAGGATACAATCTCATGAAATTCATCACCCAAGATGCACCACCATTTCCAGAAATTGAAAGCAATGAAGCTGCACTCTGGGAACAGCAAGATCAACTTCTCCTTTCTTGGTTGCTTGGATCCATGTCAGAAGTAATCTATATGAGAATGGTTGGTTGTGAGAATTCCTATCAGGTTTGGCATAAACTTGATGAATTTTTCTCTTCTCAAACTAGAGCAAAAGTGAAACAACTGAAAATTCAACTGAGTAGTGTAAAGAAAGAAAGTACTGTGTCTAAATACCTTCTTCACATAAAGAAAATTGTGGACTCACTGAGTGCTACAGGTGCTCCTGTCAGTGTAGATCAACATATTGATGCAATACTGGATGGTCTTAGTGAGGAATATGACCCATTTGTTACATCTGTCATGTCCAGAACCGATCTGTATACAGTTGGAGAAATTGAAGCATTACTCATGGCTCAGGAACAAAGGTTGGACAAGCACAAAAAGACTGAAGTAGGTAATCTTGAGGCTAACATGACACAACTGCAGTTCACCAGAGGTGGTTACAATGGTAGAGGTGGCTACAACAATAGAGGAAATTATAACAATCGAGGAGGATATAATAATAATTCAAATAGAGGAGGATACAACAACTTCAACAGAGGAAATTACAATACCTTTTATAGAGGCAGAAACTTCAACCGAGGAGGCAGATTTCAAGGCAGAGGAAATAGATTTTCTGACCCTAGACCTCAATGCCAAGTCTGTGGCAAATATGGTCATATAGGCTGGGAATGTCACAATCGTTTTAATCAGAATTTTCCCACTCCCTACAATCATGCTAATGTTGGTGCACCACAAGTTCATGTTGCTGAAACCTCTTCTTCAAAACCAGATGATGACAGTGAATTCTTCTCAGTGATGGATCATACTTGGTACCCTGACTCTGGTGCTACCAACCATTTCACACCAGATGGTGCTAAACTTCTCAACAAAACACCATATCATGGTAAGCAATCTGTTCAAGTAGGTAATGGTTCTAATTTGACAATCAAAAATATTGGTCACACTGTTCTACACTCACCCTTCACACCCTTGTCCTTTACCTTATCAAATCTGTTGCATGTACCTGCACTTTCCAAAAATTTACTCAGTGTGTCACAGTTTGCAAAAGAGCATAATGTTCTGTTTGAATTTCATGCTGATGCTTGTTTTGTAAAATCCCAGGCTACCAAGGAGATTCTTCTCCAAGGGAGGCTTAAAAATGGACTCTATGTTTTTGAAGGAACTCCTATGTGCACACCAACAAGTTGCTCAGCTCTCACAGCTGGAATCACTTCAAATAATACACATTCCAGTTCTGGTCGCTCCAATGAAGATACTATGACCACTTGTAATACTGTCTTAGAAACTTGGCATGCTAGACTAGCTCATGCTTCTTAAGTCATGTCATATACCTTTCACTAATAAAATCAATACTCAATTGTGTTGTGCTTGTTGTATGGCTAAGATGCATCAACTTCCCCTTCCCCTTTCTACTACAATTTATAGCTCTCCTCTTGAACTCGTTTTTACTGATGTATGGGGTCCTGCACCTGTTGACAGTACTACTGGAGCTAGATACTATATCATTTTTGTTGATGCCTTTTCTAACTTTACATGGATTTATCCTATGACTACTAAATCTCAGGTTTCCACCATGTTTCAAACCTTCAAAACCATGGTTGAACTACAATTACACTCCAAAATCAAAGCCCTCCAGACAGATAATGCAAAAGAATATCTCAAACTTACCCCATTTCTCCAACAACATGGCATTCTCCATAGACTCATCTGTCCCTATACACATCAGCAGAATGGAAAACCTGAACGCAAGCACAGGCACTTAGTTGAAACTGGACTAGCTCTCCTGGCAGCCTCTCATCTTCCCACCAAATTCTGGGACCATGCTTTCCTTACAGCCACTTATGTCATTAACAGACTACCCACTCCAACTCTACAAAATAAATCTCCACTTGAAATCCTTTTTAAACAAACTCCAGACTATCATTTCCTTAAACCTTTTGGCTGTGCTTGCTATCCCTATTTGCGTCCATACAACAAACACAAAATTGAGTTTAGATCTGAATAGTGCACTTTTCTAGGTTACACTACTACACACAAGGGCTACAAATGTATTACACCCTCAGGTCCAATCATCATTGCCAGACATGTTATCTTTGATGAACTTCTTTTTCCTTACACCAAAAATATTTCCTTGCACAATCCATCATCCTCAACTACATCACAATCTCTCACTACCATACCTGTTATTCCCATTATTTCAACAATCTCCAATCCGTGTGACACTAATATTTCTGGTTCTCTTATTAATACTGTTAACTCTACTTGTCCTGCTTCTATTTCCCCTAACTCTAATTGCAGGACAACAACTCATACAACAGAAGCAAAGGAATCCTCACAAGTATCTTCTCAGCCTCCATCAAACAATGGTACTTCCTGTCATATACCAGCATCATCATCACCTTACTCATCACCAGCATCTCCAGTCAATCATCACTCCATGATCACCCGTAGCAAAGCTGGTATATATAAGCCCAAAGTTTACATTACTACTCTTGAGCCCACCTCAGTTGCACAAGCACTATCTCAACCTAACTGGCTGCAAGCTATGCAAGAAGAGTACACTGCCCTGCAGAAAAATAACACATGGAAGTTAGTTTCTCTCCCCTCTGACAGAAAACCTATTGGATGCAAGTGGGTGTTTCGCACCAAATACAATCCAGATGGCTCCATTCTCAAATACAAAGCTAGGTTAGTAGCAAAAGGTTTTCATCAACAAGAAGGCTTTGACTATCAGGAGACATTCAGCCCTGTAGTCAAACCTGTAACCATTCGAATAATACTCACCATTGCCCTATCTAGAAGCTGGCCAATACATCAACTGGATGTTAACAATGCTTTCCTCAATGGAGAGCTTCATGAAGATGTCTACATGCAACAACCTCCTGGATTCTTGGCTTCTGACAAATCACTAGTATGCAAGCTCACAAAAGCTCTCTATGGCCTTAAACAGGCTCCTCGTGCCTGGTTTGATAAGCTGAGTTCTACTTTGCATCATCTAGGCTTCACCAACACAAAGTGTGACAGCTCCTTATTTGTCTCTTTCACACCAACTCATACCACATTTGTCCTGGTTTATGTAGATGATATACTTGTAACTAGCTCATCCTCCTCAGCTATCAGCTCACTGATTCAGTCTCTCCACAAGGCATTTGCTCTCAAGGATCTTGGTTCACTCCATTACTTTCTGGGTATTGAGACTCTACCAACACCCAGTAGGGGTTTACATCTTCATCAGTCAAAGTATATTACTGATCTCCTCATCAAGGCCAACATGCATAACTGTAACCCGATGCCAACACCTATGATCTCAAGCATAAAGTTGTCTTCTTCTGATGGTTCCCCATTTGCTGATCCTTCTCTCTACAGATCGGTGGTTGGTGCACTCCAATATGCCACTATCACTCCTCCTGATATAGCTTACTCAGTCAACAAAGCATGTCAGTACATGCAAACACCTCTAGACACTCATTGGAAAGCAGTGAAACGTATTCTTCGGTATCTTAGTGGAACGATCCACCATGGTTTGACCATCAATCCCTCAACTCACTTTCATCTTTCTGCCTACTGTGACTCTGACTGGGGCTCTGACTTAGATGATCGTCGGTCCACCAATGGTTTTTGTGTCTTCTTTGGTGCCAACCTCATCACCTGGTCTTCCAAAAAGCAACATGTTGTAAGTCGTTCTAGCACGGAGGCAGAGTATCGTTGCCTTGCTGCTACAGTTGCTGAGCTCACATGGCTTCGATCTTTGCTCTCTGAACTTCACATACCTCTTCCTCGCCCACCCACCGTTTACTGTGACAACCAGTCAGCTGTGATGCTCACAGCTAATCCGATCTTCCACTCACGGACAAAACATTTTGAACTGGATCTTCACTTTGTAAGAGAACAGGTCCTCACCAAGCTCATCACCGTACACCATATTCCAGCTGTTGACCAAATCGCTGATGGCTTTACAAAGGCTGTCTCTCATGCTAAGTTTGCTGATTTTCAATCCAAGCTGTGTGTCCTGTGTCTCCAGCCCACTACGCTTGAGGGGGGATGAAAGCCCAGTAGTTTAAGGCCCAAGGCCCATATTGTGTAACAAACTCTAACTAACTTTAGATCACAAAACTTGTATATATATAAGACTCTTACAATGTAAAGACCATTCAGTTACTGATAATACAAATGAGAGGTTTATTTTGTGTTGGTCTTTTCTCTCTATTTCTCTGATGTCGCTTGATATTCACAGGCTTAGCTTGCAAGACAGATTTCCAAAGGTCTATGATGTTAGGGAGTCCACTGTCTAGGATGTACTTGTCTCTCACATGTATACATTCTCTAATCATTACATTTAATTTACGGGAATTACTTCTCTCATGTAGTATGAGAGAAGTTTTCTCATGTTAAAAGATAAATAAAGTGGACTCTATCAACTTAAAAAAAAAAAAAAAGACACATTTTTTCAAAGGGAGAATAACATGAGAGATCCATCCTATGCAACATAAAAGTATGATTTCCCTTAATCTATTTATTTAAAACTGATGACTGTGGCAACTTTAATTCGCACAAATCTGCATGACATATACTCATACCGTCATACGAACTTGGGTTAGTAATGTTGAATTGAATCACTATAAATTAATAATAGACATTACATTAATTAATTAAGGGTTTGTTTTTTCTGCGGTTACTGTATATAAGTTATCTGCAATAAGTTCAATATATACGACGTTGTTTTTGGACAGAAATCATGGTGTATTTGTAATTTTAATTTATTTCAGAGTTATTATAGTGTTTATAATTATAATTTTTTAATATTCCAATATCAAAACGACGTCGTTTTAAGAATAAATGCAGATAACTTATCTGCAGTAACTGCAGGAAATATTTTTCTGATTAATTAATTAGAAGAATAATTAAAAGTTTGATAAATTAAAAGTAGGAAAAAGTAATGGAGATGGTAGGAGAACGGCATACCAGATACAAAATTTGACCGTTAATATATTAAATATATGAATAAGATATTATGTTTTTTTTTAATATTTATTTTACCTACTTATCTTCAATATTATTATATTACAATCAGAATCACCCTATACCGTTTCCTCTTTCCTCCTTCTATTAATTAAGATTGTAATCTAAGGATGGTAAAAAAAAATAGATAAAAAAGGCATGAAAAAAATTAACATAATATTCTATTTCCTATATATAAAAGAAGGATTTTTCTTTCTTTCTTTCTTTGCATTATAAATTGATACCAACATATATGATGTTTTAGCTTTGGTTTCGAAAATAGGAAATTGATTCTCTCAGTGAAAAAGTGGTCATTTGATCATAATCATTCATTTGAAAATTATACATTTTTCTCTCTTTTATCTCATTATCAATGAATAATTGTGATCAAATAACATGATCACTTTTTCACGTGAAAGTATTAATTTTCTCAAAAATGGGTTTTAATAGTTTTTTTTTTTTTAAAGGTTTGTAATATCCTCTGCAAAAGGCAACTTGGTTGAAGAATCTATCGTTTAACTTTTGGTAATGTTGGCGAAAAGAATATGCTTATGATTCCCATATATTTGTTGGTCGCGCAAACTTCCTGTCTCAACTACCATTGGACCCGCATTAGCCATTTCCAAAATTTTCACCATTTCGACACTCGAGATGTTATATGCACAGACAAGTTTGATGCATACATGTTAGACTTAGGGCCCGTTTGGGCTTTTTTCTTTCTAAAAGTTGCTTTTTTTTAACAAAAAAAATTATTTCTCTTTCTAAGTTCGTTTGGATGTCGGCTTTTAAAAAAAGTAGAAGTCATAAAAAAAGTCAAAAATTTATTTTTTTTAGAAGTTAAAAATTTTAACTTCTAAAAAAAGTAAAAGTCAAATATTTTTTTCAAAAACTAAATATTTTTATAAAAATATAAATAGTTTCAACTTTTATAAAAAATACTTTTAAAATAAGAAAGAGATAAAAACTACTTTTTCTTGAAGTCAAAACAAACGGGCTCTTATTATCATTTCATGACCGTTTATTTGTCTCTCTCATTCTCTTTTTTCCACTTTTTTCAATAAATAAAAATATAAAAAAATCAATGGTCCATAAGATGTTTATGTATATTTCCTTTTTCTGTGTAAGTACAGTTTTTATTTTTTAGATCTGCCAAACATTTTTCATGCACACAAAAGAAAAATTAATGGGATCTATTAAGCAGAATAAGAGAAAGGAAAATATTTTCTCCACTTACATAAGTTAAGTCTCTCTCATGTACTAACAAAATGGTGGGCTCTTTAAATTTTTTTCTTTTCTTCTTTTTTTATGAAAAAAGGATTCCACATCGTTTGTCACAACAACATAAGACAAGTTATCTTCTGTTGCATAAGAATAATAAATCTCATAAGAGAAAGTAAAAAAAATGGTTTCACTCACTCTTTTGTATATATATAAATAATTTTATATCATGCAATATAAAAAATATGTATTTTTCCAATGTTCTTGAAGGTAAAAGAAATATGAAATAACCTAAATAGTGCAGCTTATGCTTACAGAGCATATACCCAAAATATTAAAATAATAAAATTGTATTAATGGTCTTTATTTATATATATATATATATATGAATTAGGAAAATGTATTTTATAATTGGAGGGGCCTACTATTATGATCCACATGGGCCCGAACGTGTTGTACAAGTATATGCTCTCTGAAGGCCTCAAAAGACGAAAATATTATTGTGTTGGATTGCAACCCAATATAGAAGCGTTTGATTGTTGGGCCAAACATTGGACTGCAATAATGGTTTAACTCCGTTTGATGTGTGGCAACTGGGCAAATCATTCTGATTGAAGATTAAAGATTTTTTCTGACATTATTAAGCAAATGGGTATAAAAGAAAGAAATTTAGTGATCAATTGTCCCGCTAGATGAAATTCTACTTAAGAAATGTTGAATATTGCTTCAGATTTAAATATGTTTTTCCAGAATACAAGAAAAGAGATCCACACTACAATTGTTTGTCGTCTACTGAAGAGTGGAAAAAAATTGATAAAGTATGCCATTTATTAAAAAAATTATCTCATGCTGCTAATATCATATCGGGTAGTGATTATCCTACGGCAAACTTATAACTTTCGGTATAACTTTCGGAAGTTTGTATGGTCAAAGTAGTGATTGATAAAGCAGCTGAAGATAGTTATGATTTTATGAGAGGAATAACGAGGTTTATGAAAGAGAAATTTGATAAATATCGGGGGGAATACAATTTGTTGATGGCCATTGCTAATGTTTTGGACCCAATGTGTAAATTAGAAATACTGAGCCTTTGTTTTCCACTTATTTACAAATCAGAATTTGATGCCAAAGTTAACATAGAAAATGTGCATCAAACTTTAGAAGACATTTACAATGATTATTTGCAAGAAACTTTTTCTAATAGAGATGTTAGAACTAGGGTGGAAGGATCTTCCTCTTCTTCTCCCTTAACTGAAGTTTGACAAGATTCTGAATCTGGGTTTGCTCAACTCATGAGCGTGATACATGCAAGGGAACCTACTCATTCAGTTAAGTCAGAGCTGAAGTGTTATCTTGAAGAGAATGTTTATATAAGTAAGGACTTATCTTTCATTTGATGCCTTGGAATGGTGGAAGAGCAATAGCATGAAGTATAAGATTTTATCAAAGATGACAAAATATATACTAGCAGTACCAGTCTCTACAGTCGTATCAGAATCGACATTTAGTGTTGGAGGAAGAGTCATTGATGCTTATCGGGCAAGTCTGGCTGAATATACAGTTCAAGCATTAATTTGTGGTGCATATTATAAGTATGACATAAAGAAAAACAGAAGGTATTAATTTACTTAATTTAAATTGTTTTATATCTTATGATATTATAATTGAATGACAAAAATAATCTTTTTTTATGTAGGAGGAGGAAACATCACAATATATTAAATTGTTGATATGAGTACATTAAATTATTTTACGCAAAATTTGAAGTCTTTTGTTTTTTTGGATATGCAGAATTTTGTACTACTTTAGTTTATTTGTTATGCAGACTTTTTGAATGATTTTGTTCTATATTATGTTGTTTGGATATACATAAAATTTATGAATCTTTGTAGAATTATTAATGTTGTTGATCGTATAATTTGTTTGAATCAATTTTTGTGGTATTTTTTTTTAACAAGCTATTTTTTGTAAATAAGTCATGTCACAAGCCGATAATTATATTCATAACAGGTTACGTGCTAGGTAAATTTGACACATTTAAACACAAGCTTTGCTTTTCAAGATCAAGGCCCAGCCCGACCCGACCCATTTACACCTAATTGCAACCTTATTAAAAGGGGCAAGAGTAATAATAAGAGAGGGAAAAAAAAGAAAAAAGAAAATATCATTGCCTAAATTTTCTATAGTTTTAGACATAGCAAAATTGATTTTTTTTTCTTTTATGTTTGCCACGTTGTATTAAATGCGGTTAAAACTTTTGCATATTTTGTTGTGTACCTTTTTCTCTTATCTCTATTTTTCTTTTGATTGTTGGAGATCGATACTCAACTCCTTAACACTTTTGCACCAAGATATCTACACTTTGAATTTGTAAGTTATCGTAATTGTTATTTTATATGAATTTATTGATTACATATTATTACATGATGTTGTGTTCTTATGCTATTGAATAGTTTATTTCTATTACTTGGTATCAGAGCTATATGAGTTAGGTCAAGCCAGCTTTAACCTAAATGAGTTAAGCCTATGTAAATATTTCAACTCTGACTTAGTTTGTTAGTTTGAGAC
This sequence comes from Gastrolobium bilobum, assembly GCF_033153095.1. Taxonomy (NCBI): domain Eukaryota; kingdom Viridiplantae; phylum Streptophyta; class Magnoliopsida; order Fabales; family Fabaceae; genus Gastrolobium; species Gastrolobium bilobum. The sequence continues at coordinate 239,619 of NW_026899561.1, forward strand.
AAGCCAAATTATAGACATGGCCTAACCTATCAAGTCTATCGTGCTTTCAAAAATGACATATTCCACTCTAAAAATTATAGGTTATGATTACTTTGTTTCTTTTGTATGTTTCTATTAATGGAAAGTCATAATAGTATAATAGTTGAAGCCACATTATAATTCAAAATATCGACAATTTAACTGTATTACTGGAAATCATAAGATATTATTTTTATTAAAAAATATAGACCGAGCTTGAAGGCTTATAACCTTTTAAAATAGGCTTGTGGCTTAATTTTTAAATAAGCATTTTAATGAGTTTGAGCCCGTTCTATTTTTAAAAGGGATCAAGCCAAACCAGGTTAAAGGCAGGTCAAATTATAGGTCCCTGACAAGCCGTATATTTCATTTACACCCTTAATTGGAGCTATGTAAAATAATATAAAATATCTATTGTACATTTGAATACTATACTTGATTAAGAATGAAATGTGCATGATGGTCTATATATGTAACATTTCCATATGTTTTCTCTTTTTACGTGTCTTTCCATTATTTTATCAACCCTTCATTTATCCTTGTCTTGGCATTAAATTTTTAGAATAAAAATTAAAGGAAAAAAACACGTATATATACAAAATTATACTTGAAAGTGACGAATGAAGTACTGTATTTTCATTTATTTATATCATTATATGTTTTTTAAGTGTAAGATTATAAATTATACATATAATTATCATACGGTGGTGAAAGTTGATATATAAAATTGGCTTACTTTTAACAAATATTGCTAGTGCTTATTTAAATTATATTATTTATTTTAAGATATATATATTGAATGCCAACCCAATCCAATTGATTAATTATTATTAAAACAAAGCATTGGAGCATTAGATACTAAAAATTATAAATCATTATGCATATAAAAATAAATGGACCTTATAACACATCTCAATCCAAAACCTTAAAACATTGGATTCAAGAATTTTTCTACTTATATATTCTTCACTTAATGTGAGACTTTATTACTCACATTTGAAATTCCAACATTCTTCCATTCAAGTGCGAGTTACAAACCCAATATTCCCCCCCCCCCCGAAGTAGAAGGTTACAAAGAAATCAACACTTGCCTTCATAAAATAGGCTTGGGGAGATTAATAAATTCAAACTGCATTAACCAATAGGGGTGTTTGTGGTCTAGATTATATCGATTTTGGAAGCAAAATATCTGATCTAATCCCTTTGGTTTGATCATGCAATCACCCATTTGGTTTTGATTTTTTTTTCAAATTTCAAATCAAATTTTATTCAATTTGGATTGGATCGATTTTCAAATTTTTGAAAAGTCTAAAAATTTTATGATGATTATTGTGCAAATAACATATCTCTTGTATGTATTGGCTTTGTAAAGTTTGTATAATCATTACGTCAATCTAGAAGTATCGATAAACAATAATCTAATTTTCAATAGGGTTCATTTTTTCTACAGTCAATGTAGATAACTTATCTACATTGAGCCCAAAACGATATCGTTTTGAGGCGAAAATCAAGGTATTTTTGTAATTATAATTTATTTCAGGGTTATAATAGTCTTTTTCATTATAATATTTTAATTTTTCAATCCAAAACGACGTCGTTTTGGGAGCGAATGTAGATAACTTATCTACATTCACTTTAGTAACATTAAAGTCTTTTCAATATCGTATAACAAAAAGTTGAAACTGGATAAACTTGGTTTCAAGTATCTATCACCTGTTGGATAAAAAGAAAAATTAGACAATAACAAAGTAAGAAAAATTTATCTCAATAACTAATACAGAAAGATCTTAAAATAGTCTTTTATTTTAGATTTTGGCACATAAATTGTATAGTAGTATCACATTCATGTGAAAATTATAAAACTAAATAAAAACAAATCCTTAACTCAATTAAAATGATATATTTATGTAGCAAAAATTAATACTTTTGTAGTATCCTATCCAAAGGTTGAAATCACAATCACGGTAGTAACGAAAACTTGCTAGAATGTACCAATAAATTTTCTTGGATTTAGCTTATGGTTAATGGGTATTGGGCTTAGAATTTTTTGGACTATGATTGAGGAATAGGCCCAAGTAGGTAGAAGGGATTAATATATTGTACCGACTTTCACCAATCAAACAGAAAACTGATCCAATCCAATTAAAATTTGCGGTTTTTTTATCGATTTTTGGTTAATTCGGTTATCGATTTTTCGATTCGGTTCTCCGCGGTTTGGATCAGTTGATGAACATCCATACTAACCACCTTCTCCAAATACTCTCCCTCAAATACTCTCCCTGACCAAATACATGGTTGTCAAACAATCGACTCTGATGCCACTATTAAACGATGACAGAAGAAGCCTATGACAAGAAAACCAATATCAATGGCTTAAGCAACGATCCACAATAATAAGTGAGTTTGACACCACGTCTAAAATTGATTCTTGTTGATTGAAAATTATTTGGTTTCATTAATTGTTTCATTATTATTAGTAATGATAAATTATTTGACTCCATTATTATTGGCTAGAGGTTTGTGTTAATTTACAATTATGACAACTTGTTTAGGAAGATGATGGATAAATCTTTGGTACCATTGTTATACCCAAGTGTGGATACAACATTTTGCCATTTTTGGCAAAAAGTGCAATGTGGCGGATTTTTTTTTTTTGAAAAATATTGAAATTTTTTCCAAAAATGAAAAAATGTTAGCAGTGGTACCAAAAATTTATCCAAAGAGAGGGTAACAAGATAATGTATATATCGAGGTGTTGGGGTGAGTGAGCTTTTTAAGAGAGAAGAAAATGAGAAAATCTGATTGTATTAGAATTAGCGAGTGTATACGACCTTCTTTGGATTTAGGAAAAATTTGAGCGTTTTATAATGTGTCCTCTAAAATTTGTCAGTACAAATTTGATATTTCCTATGAACTTAGTCCAATTTTGAGTGCGATGTTGAATTCTATTTTCCAGTTTATTATAACTTTACAACAACATTATTATTAAAGTCTGCATAATATTCTATATATATTATATCCATGAAATTCCCAACTAAATGATAGAGAAAAAAATCCAAACATTTTAGGAATCGATTTTCATATCTTAAACATCCTCTTAATGAATGTCATCATTTAACCAATCAGGCTCTGTATTTAAAAGTATTAGTACTTTTTGATCGATCTGGAAAAATTAGGAATGTCTATCTAGATGTTAGTATTTGTGTCTTAGAATCACTGCGCTTGTGGGAGTCTATGAAACAGACACCGCAAATAGTAACAAATTATTGTGTTCAATAACAATGGCATATAGCAGAAAGCGTGGAGTGTGCGCACAGTAACAATCAAAAGAGTATAGAATTCAAAGAGTTTATAATTAATAGACTTAATCCTTTATTTATAAAAAAAGTTACCTGTGTAGCTGAAGAGTCGTGATATGAGTTAGACTTTTACGGGATAGGATAAGTAGATTCAAAGTCTAGACATGTGAACATCTTATTCAGTAGTAAACTAGCGAGATTGATGATGAAAACTTTCATCATCCACCTAAAAAAGGCATAGTAAATGTTTTTATTATTAATATTGTCGGATATCCTTTAGCTTACGATAAAGGATCCTATCGATCCTTTATCTCTTTAACTTGTCACTTATCATTAGTTGTTGCTTCTAAAAGATAGGCCCAAAATACTTTCATTTCCAACATACAAATTTTGATATTTCAAATCAAAGATTTCGAAAAGCTAAAAGCTAAAAGCTAAAAGAAAAAAGAAAAAAAAACAAACATTTTATTAATTTAAGGACTTCTCTTTTCTCATGTCACACGTGATAGTACCTCTCATGCCATAAACATAAGTGATGAGGTCCATCACTTATTAAAAAACAGAATAACACATATTTCGATGTCTCACAACATGAAAAAACAATCTCCAATTTCATAAGGAAATAATTTTCCTTAATTTAAATCTATATACACTTACACAGTGAGAAAAAAAAAGTAAGCATGCATTATAAGTATTATAAAAAAATTGTGATATATATAAAGAGGAATATTACTCTTATGTTACATGAGAGAGAAAATTATCTCATGCACTCACAAATTAAAGGTGATGTTTACTCTATATTTTTTTTTATCTCCTCTAAGTTGTGAATGTATAAGAAATTTTCTCTCTAATAAACATGAGAGTAATATTTTTCATATATAAATGCAGCGCTTTTATATGATATCCTTGACAAAAATTCTAGAAGGGAAACAACATACGGGTGGTATACAGATAATGAGTTTAATGTTTTCTATGTTGTAAGAGATAAATTTATTTTCAACATATATATAAAGTGTGAGAGAAAGAGAAAAGATAAGTTCTACATATTTTTATGTGTGTAGAAAATAAACATATTTTCTATCACAAAAAAAATTAAACCCATGGATAATTTCAGTAATAAAATATATATAACACACAGCAAACGAAGAAAACAAGGGTATAGAAAATGCGCTAATTCTATCATTATTATTTTATATGAAAATTAGCCATAGATTGATGATAAACGAAGCAACAAAATTATCTTAAATAAAAAAGACGATATAAATATATTATCTTCACATGCGTTGAGTATATTACTAAAAAAATATAGGAAATAATTATCTCCTTTTTATCTCATGCAATAGCGACAAAATAGTGATGTTCACTACTTTTTCTTTTTCTTTTACAATAAAATAATAGAACTCATAATTTTATCTCTGTTACATGAGATAATTATCTTATCCAACATGAGATTAATACATCGCAAGAAATATATATTATTGTAGCGAATGAATAAAGGGAAACGTCTAAAACACAGTTTAGTTGAAGATCCAAGGCTTGCCCACGTGGCAATAGTCTTCTAAGAAGCACATTGACGAATATGCCCGCGATGGTGGCGGCGTAGGAATATGACGTTAATTTTTTTTTACGAACATTCACTCCGTTCAAAAATGATATTAGTATATTATATTTTAAAATTTAAAGTAATAAAAATTACAGAATGAATAATTAAAGTTATATATTAATAGTAAATTTCGTAACTGCTTTGAATATATAGTTTTTGACTTTAATGTATCTAAAATGAATGTAAATAAGTTATCTATATTTACTCCAAACCAACATCATTTTTGGTTGAAAAAACTGAAATAATTATAATTATAAAAATGCTTTGATTTCTGTCTTAAAACGATGTCGTTTTGAGCTCAATATAGATAAACTATCTACATTAACTATGAAAAAAGTTAACCCATAATTTTTGTTTTGTATAACCTGGAGGTATCCCCATTCAATCTCCTCCGGTCACCTTGCCCTCGGGGTGCGGCCCTGTAGGCTAGCCCTTCATTGGAACAGAACCCATAGTTTTTATTACTTAATTTATAATACTCAACATAAAATTTGTAATTTTAAAAAAAAGATATGGTATTTTTTTTTAAAAAAGGCAAAGACCACTTCATGGGTTAAGTCCACCATTAGGGGTGAAAGTGGGAATTTTATTTCCTGGTCCCCTTTTTTCTTTTTCTCCCTCTCCCTCTCCTTTCTCTCTCTACTTTTTCTCTCTTGCAGGACCAAAGGGCCGGGAGCTCTACATTTTCTCTTGTGAAAGTGGGCTGGGTAGAGGCAAACTTTGTCCCGAAAAGCCCAAGCCTACGCTAAAAAAATTTAATTTGACCTGGTCCAAGATTAGTACAAGTCTAACTGTTAGCCTGATTTGGCTCGTTTATAAAAAAACAAATGGCCTGACCTATCCCATTAGCCTGTTAATTTTTAACTTCCAAGCAGAACCATAATCAACTTTGCAAAATACTCAAATTCTGTTGTTAATCCAAAAATCATAATTTCAACATCCAAACAGAATCATGAATCATAACAAAACTCATACAATTCGCATTTAAGTCACCTTCAAAAGCAAAATGTTCAAACTAAATAACATATATTTCATCAGATCTAACAAACAAATGCATACTATATAAATTAAAATAACTATATGAATCCAACAAACATATCATGATATTTGTAGTAAGTATAACCTCTCACAAAAACCTTTTAATATATTCATGTATACAATCTAACATGCTGAGATGTTGGTTCCTCCTACATAAAAAAATAAAGTCAGATTTCTATTAAAATATAATTGAATATAATTAAGTTTTAAATAATTGCAATTGATTAATTTTTATTTTTTATTTTTTCTTCACGGCATAGTTATTCTATTTTATTTTATTTAAAATAAATAGTACAATATAGGCCGGCATGTAGGCTTAGAGGCCAAGCCTTGTGAAAATGGGCCTACGACCTTTTTATTAAACTAGTGTTTTCAAGGTCTAAGTCCAATCTATTTTACGAAATATACTAGGTCAAGTCTAACCTGACGTAAGTCAAACTGAAGGCCCCTGTAAACTGGCCCGACCGAGTTTCACCTGTATCCACCGTTGACTCGTACCATGGAAAATCTATGATGCGAAGGTCACCACCATTAATAAGCTAATAGATAATAGATTCTTCTTTTATATAATTTTCATTTAATTTATTTTTAAAAAACTACTCAACATCTCAACTCCCAACAGTATATAATATTGTTATTTTTACACCAAACTCGACTATCTATTTCAAATATTGATTGTTTTTTAATAATAATTAAAACTAATCTCACTTTTCTCGGGTTTTTTTTTATGGGCTTGCAATTTTTCATATTGCATGAGAAATTCAAGTTTTTTTACATAGAGAGAAAGACGTGAGGACCACTTTAAAGAAAAATAAAAAATAGAAAAGTGATTAACATGAATATCGAAGTGAAGAGTGGTAGGAGAGGAGGCTTCTCATGCAATATCAGAAGTCTTTTTCCCTTTTTTTATTGAGTTTGTCTACTCTCATGTTGTAGGAAATAACATATTTTATGTTAAGACAGAAAATGATGGGACACACCACTAAAAAAGAGAAAAGAAAAGAAAAGAAAATAGCAGCACACTTATCGAATTGTCTATGACATAAGATAGTAGTCTCCTACAACATGAGACTACTATTTCCCTTTTTTATTTACCTAAACAGATAAGTATGAAAAGAAATGTACGATTTTAGGAAGAGAAATACTTGTCTTATGTCACATAAGATACTTGTCTTATGTTGCACATTCATAAAATCTTGTGCCCCTTTTTTTTTTCTAAAAAATTGTGGACCCCACAGCTTTATTTTACCAACATAAGATATCTATCTTATGTAACATAAGATTAATATCTCCCTTTTATGAATAAATGAAATATTTTTCATATATGTGGCGGCGCTAATATTTCTACAAACATATTCCATAAAAAAAAAAAAAAAAAAGTGACCATCACCGTTCATTACTTTTCTTTCTTTCTTTTTATTGTCAATCAATGATTGTGTTTAAAGTTTGTGATGTCTGCACAGAAATATTTGTGGATACATCTTTTTAATCAAAATATTTTTTATGTTGCCGTTATATTGAATGTCGTTCATTTATTTTTTATTTAAAATTATTTTAGATAATTTTATTTAATGTTTATCAAAATATATATATATATATAAATATATGGAACTCATTTTTTCTCTTTCTATCTTTTCTTCGTAAAAGTCTACATGAAGTCCATATATTTTTTAATATGTATTTTGATAAACATTAGATAAAATTATCTAAATCAACTTTAGCAACTTTAAATCATTTATTTTTACATTATCTTTATTTTTATGATTATTTTCACTCATATTTCATATTTTTTACTTTTTGACAAAAGAGTATCCTTTTACAGAAAATGAGCTCCTTTTTAACGTTTTTGAAATCGGCAAATTATAATACAATTATAATTCATATAAATGTAATATACTTGTATATATTTAGAAAAATACCAAGGCGCCATTTTGAAAAACAGTGATAAGATGTTGATATATTGTTAATTCTTAATAATTAAAAAAATGTTTATGTTTATTAATATATTAATATATTAATAATAGGCTAATATTTTGTTAACTTAATACACCTATATTAATTATATTATATTTTTTATAAATATTATATATTATCCAAATGATATCATGGAACATGAAGTTGGGACAAGGCTCGTGATGTGACAGTGCGGGTACGCAACTCCTTAATGGAGTATTCAAGTTAACCGAGTATTCATCTGAATTGGATTGTATAAGAAAATTAGGCTATCATGGAGAGAATACTGTAATTTTTTTTTTAAATTGGTAAAAAAGTTGTTTAGAGAAATGGAGTCATAAAAGAGTTCATAACAAAAGCCCCAAACTCCAATAGTGAGGGGGAAAAAATCACCTATAAGAAAATAATATTTACTGTTATTTTCTAATCTACAGTTAGATATTACCGCAGGGTTATCCCCGCAAACATATCGATTTCAAACAATAATGTGTGCTTTTTTATCTGTGTTGTTTAATAATGAAAATAGATCGACAAGTTTGATTTCTTTTATGTTAATTTCACACACATGTGCAAATTCATAAGTTGGTCTAACTAGTTTTGGATAAGATGCACTGAATCCAGTCACCCTTTAAGATTGATCAAAATTATTTTATCATTTTCTTACAAAAAATAAGCTCTTTTTTTTTTAATATTAGTTCATATATATATTTTGGACACAAGACACAGAGCCCCAAAAATATCAATATAGGTCTGGTAAAGACTAGATTCTTGGCAGCATGGTGAACTAGAACATGTTGGCTATGCATGGATCTGTGTTCTTCAGCCCTTACTTTCAGTGCTAATATGGAGGAAGTATAGTTCCGTGAGTTCAATTAAAAAAAGAACTCAAATTATTCGATTTAAGTGAAGACTGTGCATATAGAGTACTAAGTTAGCTAAGTTCAATGAACATCTCGGATACATAGGTCATAAGCAATAATGCGATGCACTGAATGGCCAGCAACGAGAGAGATCGAGAGTCCATCGGAAGCTTTGTTAAGTCAAGTACCAAAATTAGAGCACTAACTGAAAAAAACAAAAAACAAAAAACAAAATGGAATGGAAAATGAAGAAAAACGAAGTCTAATAAGTAAAAGCATAAATAAGATAAAGGGATTAGTATTTCTGTAACATCACGTTGGGCTCGAGAGGGTGGGTACTCGTTAATCAATGAGGTAGATGAAAATAATAGAAGTTGATAGAGATTCTTGTTGTACATTGCATATTTGTTTTGGTTTTTCTTTTAAAACGAAAATTGCTTCTTTATTTAGGATTTTTTAGAAATTTTTTGATTATAATTAAGCTTTTTAATAAAAAAATAAACTAAATTATAATATTCAATATATTTAATTTGGGTTTATTAGCTCGAATATTAAAATAATACTAAAATGTTTGTTTAGCCATTAATCACAATATATTCAATTTTATATCCTAGAACTATAAGTAGTTAATTCATGTTGCTATGGACTAGCCACAGGTCCAAGGACCTATCATTAAAATTCATTCAGGGTTATTTTCTAATTAATATTCTTAAAGTGAGACATTTAGATTTTCATTATAGATGATTTGATTTTCCTGTAATAGCACAACTCACATCTCACATGTGCGAGTGTGTTTATTTCACACAATAGAAGTTCATGACAAAATTATTATGACTCATTTTCACATTTATCATTTGGGAATTTCTCCACCAATAAATATCCCTCTTCATAGGGGACTTTTTTTCTTGTAAACAACATCAATTTATTTTTGTAAACAATTGAAGAGGGACCTTCAACACACTATCAACAAAGCTATTTGTACAGTTGGGATCTATAAGTCCACTATGTTTCCTTCAGAGGTGAGTCACTGTATGGATAATACCTTTAGCTCGGGTACTGACCAGGCTAAGAGGTACTGTGCCAAGTATAAGCAAGCAATCAATAAGAGATAAAATGACTTGAAGTAAATGGGCAGAATAACGATACATAAGATACCTTCATGGTGTGCCCAAAGGGACTATTTATAGGGAATACGGTGTTGGTTGGTGAGGAAGAAGAACTCTCCTTGGAATTCACTCTCTAGTGGCAGTGTTTGGCGTGGCAGGCGCTGCTATTGTAGCAACGCTGCGCCTTCTGTACCTGACGACAGTTTCCCTTTTTGGTGCCTGTAACGATCGTCTTTGGGGGTTAAGGTTCCAAGATGAGACATTTCGGTGCTTCGCCTTGGGCGCGTGGCAGCATTGAGGGATGAGAGGGTCCACGTCAGCTCTTAGAGCTGACGTGACTTGGAGCTTGAAGTTGGGCTTGAGCCATTGGGCCGCTTAGTGGTTAACCCATCTGAAACACTATTATTATGCATGAATTACACTAAAGTCACCCAGCCCTAAGACATTATTCCTCTTTGCTCTCAAGCTTCACCTGTGACTGCTCACGGTGACTTTCCATGCAGTCTTGCTATACCATTGATTTTTTTATTTTAATCTAACCGCACAAACAATTCATATGGAATTTGTTAAGAATATCATGCTTAACGTGAATTATTAAATATTGATTGACGATAAGTTTTATAATATTTATTGACGATAAGTTTTATAATGATTGCGTAAGTAGGAAAAAAAGTAATAAATAACCAACAGGTTAAGTGTTGAGTCTGTTGACCACAATAAAAATAAAATAAAATAACAGGAATCCCCCATTTTCATCTTTTTGATATGCCAAGCACGAAAATTCGAGTCTCGTTATGTGTTTTTCAGCGGTGGAAGTAGTTGATATGAAGTGGCGTGTGGATAGAGAGAAAACCTTCGCTACTTAAGCTATAGATACGAAAATTTTAAGGTACTCTCATCGCATCATTAATTGGTGTGACGGATCAATTAAAGTTGGAGAGAAAGCCAAGTTAATTGTATGAGAAAGGGAATTTTTTTTTAATCCATATCTCATTTTTTAAGTGAAAATCCTACATATAATCGATGCACTGAAAATGCATTCCTATAAATATATTTATATTAAAAGGAAAAAAATTTGGAATTAAAAAAGTATGAGTTAAAATAAAAAGAAAACTTTCCTTTTTATTAAGAGAATACCCCCTTATATTAAAGTAATTTCCGTGTATAGAGGTGAAGACCTAATAGCATTAAAAAAAAAAGCCCCCGTGTGAGGGTGTGAGTAGCGATCGTGTGGGTTATCCCTTTTGATAGTTTTGATGCTGACACACCTAAATATACTTTCTTATCGAAATATTTAATATGCTTCAGGATCACTTAATGATTTGGTGTTCTATCTTGCAACACTAATTTTTTCTTTCTCATTTTACCTCTGCTATTTTTTTTCTTTTTCAATTTTACCCTTCTATTTATACTAAGGGACCAACTAAAAAATGGTGATCCTGGACCACAATAAATTATCTCCTTTCTTACAAAGCTGCCTTTTGACAAGTGCCACGCGCGCCAGCCATTTTGGTCTTATGCCCAAAATCGTCAATCACTGTATCGGTTCTCATCTATTCCTTCCCATGCTTACCCTAATTGGATTCCGATGATACTTGTTGGGAAATCATTTTCTTATGTAATAGGAGATAGTTTTCTCATGTTGTGAGACATCGAAATTCGTGCTATCTTTTTAGTTTTTCTTCTTTTTTAGTAAGTGGTGGGCCCCACCACTTATTGTGTCTATGACATGAGAGATGATATCTCATGTGACATGAGAAAAGAGAAGCCCATACTTGTTTCTCTTTTATCTAAGAGCCCCAGTTGTCAATATTTTGAATAAATAGGATAAAGTCACCCGACTATTTCATGTTCAATCACAATCATAATCATTTTTCCTTTGTTTTTCAACTCTCTTTTGAGCCCTTTTGATAAGCCCGAATTGCATTGCATTCAATGACATCTTATCCCAATCCTCAATTTATTTTATCAACTATGTATGATATTCATAATGTGAATTTATCTGCACCATTTTAACACTATTTAACGCATACGTTTTGATGAAATTTTGTTCAAATCTTTATGTTTATTATTTACTTTTTTTACATAACCTTATTACACATAAAGATATTGAAATTGACTAGTTTGATTGGCCTGGCACCATAAACCATAACTACCATTTTGACTTTACTATCATTTGTAACTGTGAAAGTATTTACATATGCTCTGTTTAAGTCAACAATGTATAAATACATTTACGCCACAAACTTACAAAAATGTATTTACAAACACACCCCAACAAAAAGAACGTATCAGATTTAGATTGTTTTAATTGGTTAAGTTAGGATTTCATTAAAGTACAGATAGAGAAATAACAATTCTTAATAACGTAGTTTTTCAGGTAATAAATATAATCATAAATAGATTGTCATTTATTACTTATGGTACATTAATAAATTTGCTTAACACAAATGCGTATACTATCTCTATGCTTTCCTTGGACAATATCTTAAATTGTCGTCAATCTCAGCAAAAAGAAGATGACCAATTGAGAGACCCACACTAGAGGGGGGGAACAATGACGAGAAAATATATACATCTTATTTTTTCATTTTTTTTTAAAAAAGAAAAAGTATCGAAAACGGTAACTGTCTTTTTTTAGAGCTTTCTAGCCTCCTTTTTGGCTTTTGAAGACTCTCTCTCTCTCTCTCTCCCTTCATCCATTATTTTCTTTTCAACTTTTTTCTCTTTGCTGTCCAGAAAATCGTCCCTACCTCTTTCTCACTCCTCATATATAGAAATAAATAATATATTGTATTAATAATAAAAATAATAATTGTTATTAAATTTATCTCTATGTATGGTCATGTGGGGTTGGTTATTTGGAGTATGTGAGATCTACTTCGCTGGAGTGAATAGAACAGATAGAGGGAGTGGCAGATGAAGAAAAGAGAAACAGAGAAGGTAAAGATTTCGGAACCCTAACTGTACCGAGATGAAACCCTTATCATCATCGTCCTTGAAATTCGTGCGAATGTTCCTTTTTTCTTCGCCTCCATCAGATCCATGCCAACCGAAATTTTCATTTCCTCTGTTTTCTGTCACTTGAGCTTTTACACTGTAGGATTAGGGTTCCTTTGTTTTCATTTAATTTTTGTTTTAGCTGATTTTTTTTTCTTTATCGGAAGCTGTTAAATTTGTTGCTTTTATTTTCAGGATTGTTAAAGGTGGTATATTATATGCTTTTTTTTTTTTAAGGGACGGGGTAGAATTTTCGTATAGATTTAGTTGCGCCCTTTTTGTAACCACTTGCTTGGGTCAAACTCAAAACGCATTGATGTTCGTCTTTTATTTCCGTTTTTTAGCTTTAAGTGTAATCTGATCGCGTTAGCAATGAGTTCTTCAATGATGAAAGTATGAATCTCTTTTCTTGTTCTGTTTTGGTTATGGTACTAATGTTGCTATATTGATCAATTTGATGCAGGATTGTAGAAGTCCGAGGAGGAAGTGAGTGTATTTGTCAGGGAATAACTTCGTTGGATTACAATTGAAAAACGCCATAGCTCTTTGTGAAGTTTGGCATAAATTGGATTGATTTTCAGTCATGTTGAGGAGGTGAATGGAATCTTTTGTAGGGGTTTTATAGAAAGATTCTGTGATGGTATTCAGGTTGACGCGATTGAGAACATCGGATTTATATCCGATGATCATAGTTGATGGTTGGTTGTTCTAGACTGGCTGCTGGCATACACGGATATGCTATTTGTTAAATTTCTTACAAGTTTCAAGTCCTTTTATCAGCTGGCTAATTATAGTTTATATTTGAAGCTGCTAATTTATCTACGATTAACATGTAATAGATGTAATCTTTTGATAGGAAAATAGTTGAGTTGCAGTAATAAAATTGTCTATGGGTCATTGAGAGTTTTAGCTACTTCAAAGTGCTTGTATGAGTATCATATTTTCCGGGTAGCCTTATTGTTGGTGGTATGGTGTTGAAGAGTAAAATGGAAGCAGAGATATTGAGTACTAACCGCCTGCCTGGCTTTCTTCAGCGGTCACTTACTGCTGTTGTACCTATGCTTTTGATATCAATAGGATATGTTGACCCTGGAAAGTGGGTAGCAACTGTTGAAGGTGGTGCCCGGTTTGGGTTTGATCTGATGGCCTTCACGCTCATTTTCAATTTTGCTGCTATCTTCTGCCAGTGCATATCTGCAAGGATTGGTGTTGTCACAGGAAGAGATCTTGCTCAGGTATTTTGTTTTCTACTTTAGGGATTTATACAATTATACTACTGTCAATTGTTATATTTGGAAATATTCTGCACTCTGAACTGCTTTTTATCCACCCCAACCCCCGTCTCCCAAAAAGAAGTTCTATTTGATTTTCGAACAGTTTATTAGTTTTGTTTTGTGTTTTTTTGTATGGCACCTTGCCGTTTACCCCAGTCAAACAAGTAGTTGAACATTGGGAAAGTAAAAGATGGAAGGCTGTTGAGAAGAAGTTACTTATCAAGAAGAAATGAACCCAGAAAAAGTTACTTTTTTTTGTGTTTCCTCTACTTTTTCTTTTAGCTTCCACTTTCTGTAAAAAATAAACCTGGAGATGCATAGTATTTTTCTTACCCTGTTGACAATAGTCCAATTGTGGCGGTTGTGAGCTAGTTGAATGATGTTCTCTTTAATCTGTTTGTTGAATTGATTACTTAGTTTGTAGTTGGTTTCCGTTTTTCTTGTATTTCTGCCTCAAATGCAGATACAGGCTCACACATGCTGCTTACATGAGCAAACTCAGATAAAACTTCTTGCTTATACTTAATTAGTGTGTTTTGCTTATAGACTAACTTCACTCACTTTCTCCATAGATTTGCAGTGATGAGTATGATACATGGACATGCATACTCCTTGGCATTCAAGCAGAACTTTCAGTGATTATGCTAGACCTTAACATGGTAATACTTTACACGTGATTAACCTTAAAAATATGACCGGCTCTTCGGCAATGAATTTAATTTATGCATGTTCATCTGTTATATTCATTACCAAACTTGTTTTGACATGAAGCCATGGTTTTACCTGTTTTGCAAGATCTTGGGCATGGCACAAGGATTAAATCTTATTTTTGGATGGGACTTGTTCACTTGTGTCTTTTTAACTGCTACTGGTGCCATTTTTCATGTACTTCTTGCTGTTCTCCTTGTAAGTATCATTTTTCGCTAATTCATCAACATCTGTTGATCAACGCTTTACTTATCATATTGCCTTTATCTAGGACATTGAGAAGGCAAAAATCCTAGGCCATTTTGTGGCAGGTTTTGTATTACTTTCTTTTATACTTGGAGTACTACTCATCAATCAACCGGAAATTCCGTTTTCCATGAATGGAATGCTAACGAAGTTGAGTGGGGAGAGTGCATTTGTGCTAATGAGTCTTCTAGGAGCAACTCTTGTGCCTCACAACTTTTACCTTCATTCCTCTATTGTACAGGTATTATTTCCTCTCATTCTCAATTTTCTTCTTTGCTTATGTTGTGAAATGTCTGTATCCATGGCATGCTGCCAAGAAAATATCTTTTATGTGCTTGTGTGTATATATTTGCACCTCATGTTTTGCTTGCTAGTATATGAAATGTCTGCCTCTTGCAATATGGTGGTAAACTTGCATGCACAGTTGCCTTGCCACTGGAGGTTTATTATCTTTATTAAATCTTATTTGGACAAGGAGTCAAGGACTTTGTGCAGTCCTGGCCATTGATATCCTCTTTTTTCTAGAAAACTAAACTTTTTAATCATTCATTATTCTGACTTGATTTTGTATGCCTGCGTTAAAAACCTGTTTTTTTTTTTTACTTCATCTCACTACTGTAATGTTATCACGTCATTGCTTTATATAATGAAGTCATGAATATTATATAGTCAATTTTTGAACATTTGCTAATTTGAACTGTCCAAACCAAAACTTGCTTTGAGTTCTCTTGCCTCAAAAGCTACACAACTAAATTGTGGTGTCCTTTTGGTTGTCTCATCTCATGTATGGTTTCACTAATTGCATATTTTGTCCTAAGATCCTGCAGTTTGAAGTTATTCTTGCAAGTGCCGTTATGAAGGAAAATAAGGGCAATTATACTAGTTCTTTGAATAGTAATTTGATGTTATGTGCTTGGAAGTTGGCTCATTGACTGGCATGAAGCAGTAATTGTTTTAAAATGGGATTTCATACAAAACATAAAATTAGCATTCTTTAATACTAGATATTGTTGTTGGGGGGAAATGTAACACTTACTAATAGGCTAATGATTGTTTTGGATTGTGTACCCATTCTCTAATTCTAGACAGGCAGGCCCAATTCTATCAGATGGCACATTAACTGATAGTTCCTCTATGATAATATGGTTATGTTAACAAATGCTTCATTCAACCTATGTTACTTTTATAAGAGCCTGTACATTTACAGCGGGTTTTCAGTAGATATTTTTATATAACATTTTAATCCATATTTATCAATTATCTTAGTATAAGGATGTTCATTAGTAACGTTGTAGATGAGAAAGGTATAAAATGAACTTATTACATGGTAATGGTACCCTTAAAATGGGAAGAAAAAGGTGTGTTACAAATTCTCAAGGCGAAAGTCCTTAATATATGTTGTTTATGCATACAATATTTAGTTGTTGTTCTCCAGCAGGTTTCTTATAAGTTGGAAGCAATATGCTAATCTCCTGATCAAAGTAGAGCTTCTTAATGTTATTTATGAGTTTAGGTGTCTGATCCGTTTACTTCTCATACACGCTTTTCTTCGTCTGTGCTCCTAGGAGAAAAAAGATTGCTCATCATGTTCTATGTCATATTGGTTGCAGTTTTGAGTTTTGTCAATCTGAAATTTCATTTTCTTTTTGCAGTGGCATCGGGGACCAACAAGCATTTCTAAGGATGCGATGTGTCATAACCATTTTTTGGCCATCTTTTGTGTCTTCAGTGGTCTTTATTTGGTAAACAATATGCTGATGACTGCCTCAGTAAATGAGTTCTATAGTACGGGTCCAATTTTGCTTACTTTTTCAGATGCATTATCACCAATGGTACAGGTCTCCTTTTCTTCCATAATTGATTTATGTCAGAATATTGACTTACTGCATCATGTCTGTTATACACATTCTAAAAATAAGCTTCTTGTTGTAGGTGTTGCGTAGCCCATTAGCTCTGCTTGGTTTTCTGCTTATTTTGTTTCTTGCAAATCAAACCACAGCATTAACTTGGAATTTAGGGGGAGAAGTAGTAGTGCGTGGTTTCTTAAAATTGGATATTCCAGGTTGGCTTCATTATGCTACAATTAGAGTGATTGCTGTTCTGCCTGCCCTTTATTGTGTCTGGAGTTTAGGAGCTGAAGGGATGTATCAGCTACTCATATTCACCCAGGTTTTGGTAGCTCTGCAACTTCCATCTTCTGTGATCCCCCTTTTTCGAGTCGCTACATCTAGGTCAATAATGGGTGTACACAAGATCTCCCAGTTTGTGGAACTTTTGGCATTGATCATATTTATTGGGATGCTTGGCTTGAACATTTTCTTTGTGGTAGAAATGATATTTGGGAATAGTGATTGGGTGGGTGATTTGAGATGGAATGTGGGGAATGGTGTGTCGGTCTCATATTTAGTTCTTCTTACTGCTGCTTTTGCATCATTATGTTTGATGCTTTGGTTGGCTACCACACCTTTAAGATCTGCCAGTGTCCAACTAGATGCTCAGGCGTGGAACTGGGATATGCCAGGGACTGTTCCAAATCCGCCAGTTGTTGGTGAGGAATCATATTTAAATGAAACAAGGTGTCATGAAGATGCGTCTGTTCAGGTGAAGGATCCAACGCCAGCTCGACCAATGATCTTGGAGTACTCAGATGTATCACTTGCAAGTTTTAATCCTGATCTACCTGAAACTATAATGGAACCTGATGATTCCCATGTGACTGATGTTAGGGAGAGTCATTCTATTACCTCCTTTCCTAGTTCCCCTAAATCTCATGCTAATGAATCAGCTTCCACATCAGAGTCAGAGGTTGTATCAACTGTAGTTAATGAGATTTCTGATTCTAGATTGGGAGATGCCAAAACTATAAAAATTGGAACAAGTGCCCCAGTTGAGAAGACTGTAGAAGTTGAAGGAGATTCAAATACTGAAAGGGACGATGATGAAGGAGACTCGTGGGAAACTGAAGAATCATCTAGAGTGGTCTTGGCAAGTACCCCACCTTCAACATCAGATGGCCCTGCGTCATTCAGGAGTCTTAGTGGTAAAAGCGATGAAGGTGGCATTGGAAGTCTTTCGAGAATAGCAGGCTTAGGGCGTGCGGCAAGGCGTCAGCTAGCTGTTGTTCTTGATGAATTCTGGGGGCAACTTTATGATTTCCATGGGCAAGCAATCCCAGAAGCAAAGGCTAAGAAAATTGATGTTTTACTGGGACTGGGAGTAGATTCAAGACCCACCAGTTCCTTGCAGAAAGTGGACTCTTTAATGAATTCTGGTCCATATGACTCTTCCAGGCAGCCCCGGATGCAAAGTAATCCAGAGTCTTCATATGGTCTTCAAAGGAGTTCTTCCTCAATGCGGGCAAATCCCATCCAGTTTTTAGATGCATATGTACAGAACTCCAGCCGCAACCTCCTTGATTCTGGTGAGAGGCGCTGTTCCAGTGTGCGCAGTCTGCATTCATCTGAGGCTTTGGATTATCAGCCAGCTACCGTACATGGTTATCAGACTGCATCCTATATTAGCCGGGTTGGTAAAGACAGAAATTCCGATAACTTAAATCGTCCAATGGAATTATCATCACTGAAATCCCCTTCCATAAGTAATACCAATTACAGGGATTCACTCGCATTTGCTTTGGGGAAAAAGTTGCATAATGGTTCAGGTTTAAGCCAGCCCCCAGGGTTCCAAAACACAGCTGTCTCTAGAAATCCCCAATTGCAATCTGGGAGGTCCTATTATGATTTTTGTTCTTCTGGACCTGCAGATAATACAGTCAGTTCAGTTAATACTAAGAAGTACCACAGCTTGCCTGACATTTCAGGATACTCAATCCCCCACAGGGCTGGTTATGTGTCTGATAAGAATGCTCCATGGGAAGGTTCTGCTGGATATAGATATTTTGCTAGTAGGACAGGTTATGAACCATCATTATGTTCAAATTCTGGATCAAGAACAGGAGCTCATTTGGCCTTTGATGAACTCTCTCCATCAGAAGTTTACAGAGGCGGACTCTCTTCACAGTCGAGTTCTGGTTTTGATACTGGATCCCTCTGGTCTAGACAGCCTTTTGAGCAGTTTGGTGTAGCTGATAAAATTCATAATGTTACACGGGAAGGTGTTGTAAGTAGGCCTAATACAATTGTTCAAGAAACTAATACATTTCAGGATATAGAGCGGAAACTTCTTCAGTCTGTTAGACTTTGCATTGTGAAGCTCTTAAAATTGGAGGGCTCTGATTGGTTGTTTAGACAAAATGATGGAACTGATGAGGATCTGATTGATCGTGTAGCTGCAAGGGAGAAATTTGTTTATGAAATTGAAACTAGGGAGATGAATCAGGTCGTTCATATGGGTGAATCTCATTATTTTTCTTCTGATAGGAAATCTAATTCTCCAATGAAGAATAATGACACAAATTCCCCTAGTTATTTGGTGTCCTCGGTTCCTAACTGTGGGGAGGGATGTATATGGAGATCAGACTTAATAATAAGCTTCGGGGTGTGGTGTATCCACCGTATTCTTGATCTCTCACTTATGGAAAGCCGGCCAGAGCTTTGGGGGAAATACACCTATGTGCTCAATCGCCTACAGGTAAATTATCTTTAAGAGTTTGCTATCTTTTCTTAAGTAATCAGATGTCTATATTTCAGCTGTTCTCTTCATTTACATTTATGTCTCAAAAAAAGAAAACATATATTTTTTTATGCATTCATCACTTGGATAAATTGCTCCAACGTGTTTATACATTCATCACACATTAATGTAGAACCTGCCCATTAGCAGACAATATAATATGGCTGTTCGTTGCATGCTCTTCTAACTATCTACCAGATACAGCATTGTCATTTCTGTCTTATCTTCTCTTGTACATAGTTTTGTCCAATACAGTTCACTGACCTTTTTTATTTTTATTATTTTTATTATTTTTTGTTTTGCTTTATGAGCAGGGCATCATTGATCCAGCCTTTTTTAAGCCTCGTAGTCCCTTGGCCGCATGCTTTTGCCTTGAAGTTCCCATGACTCATCAGCAAAAGTCAAGCCCCCATCTTTCAAATGGGATGCTACCCCCAACTGCAAAACCAGCCCGGGGAAAATGCACAACTGCATCAACGTTGCTTGACCTGATCAAGGATGTGGAGATTGCGATCTCTAGCAGGAAAGGACGCACAGGAACTGCAGCAGGTGATGTTGCTTTCCCAAGGGGGAAGGAAAATTTAGCCTCTGTTCTCAAACGGTACAAGCGTAGGTTATCCAACAAGCCCGTTGGCACCCAGGAAGTGACTGGTTCACGCAAGATCCCCACGTCAGCACCATACAACTTGTAGCATTTTGCATTAACAAAATCAGTGTTGCTTGGGCTGTTTTACAATTTACATATTGTGAAGCAGCTCATGCTCTATCTAGGTCAATGAGTGCTGTGTCTCCGTCACTCCGTGTATCAAAATCTTTTCAGTAGAATTTATCCTTGTATGTTACATACACATAGGGCAAGAATTACTATATGCAATTGCGGCAAAATCAAAGTTGAAAAATGTTTAGATCGAAAATTAGTTCCACTTATTTGTTACTTATCCAGCTAGTGGATATGGAAGGCATGGAAACGAAAATTTTGACGCAAAATTTTTCATTATATATTATATATATATATATATATATATATATATAAATTAAATTGCACAGCTAAAAGAATAATAAGTCTTATATCAAATTTTAACCATTGATTTTCGTGTATTTGATGGTTATGATTTATTGGATTATATTAATTAAATAATTATTAATTCTAAAAAAATTACAATTATTAAATAACAGAAATTAATGGCTAAGATTTGATACAAGATTTATTATTCTTACATTGGTGTAAGATAATCTTGCCTCATATATATATATATAGAGAGATGATTATATTTTCAAATTTTTTGCTTACAAATTTTTACAAACTAGTCTATGTACTTTCGAAAGTACACTAGATTATACTATGTACTTCCGAAACTCGAGAATTTGAAGTATATATTGTAATTTATAAATGGATCCTTCATATATATATATATATATATATATATATATATATATATATATATAGGAAAAAGTATTTCTACAGCAACTTTAAATAAGCTTATTTACAGCTGCCATTTTTAATTATATTCTCACGGGAGAATATAGTTAAAAATGACAGCTGTAGATAAGCTTATCTAAAGTTGCTATAGAAATGTTTACCCCATATATATATATATATATATATATATATATATATATATATAGTAAAATCATTTCTGCAGCCGCTTTACATATAGCTATGACAAGTGTATGGTTATGATTTCCCACATTTAATGCTTTCATCTTTTGTGTAGTTATGATTTTCCGCATTTAATACTTTCACAAATATATATGACAACTATTTGATTGTTGCACGTACAATAGCTGCAGAAATGTAAAGCCCATATATATATATATATCACTAAATTTTGTTGGATTGAAAGTTTTCTGGACATAGATTAAAGTTTTGTCCAAGTCCAAAACCTTTTTTATATTTTATTTAAAATTGGCACAACCTAACTATTTCTAAATTTGGTATGTGTAATAGTTATGATAATACTATGTAATTAAATGGTTTAAGTGATAAAATTCACTATCTACATAAAGTAATTCAAAGAAGGGAAATATGATATTCATGTTGTAAGAGATAAAATTATTTTATGCACATACTTTTCTCTCTTTTTTCTCTTTAATGGCTATCATTCACTTTTTATGTGTAGTATGAAATAAAATTGTCTCATCCAATATTAGAAATATATTACCTTTCAAAGAATGTTTTTTATTAAGGGTTTTACTTCTCTCATATTATAGGAGAGAAATTATTTTATGTTGTGAGATAAATTATGTGGGGTTCACTAATTTTTAAAAAAAGAAAAAAAAAGTGAAGCACATCTTTTTATGTGAGTGTAACATGAGAGATTAATCTTATGTAACATAAGAATATAATTTTCCTTTTATTAATAAGTAAATATGGTTTTAAGAGTAAAACTTTTCAACGATGTTAGTGGATGATACGACGATGGTGGTTTTTGTTGTTTAATGTTGGCAAGCGTGAATGTTGCCAAATGGCTCAAGCTTTGTTACTGATGACACTCGAGGGAAGGGACAAATTATGCGATAATGATTATAGCTTAATTTAAATATGTCTCACTTTGATCATCATACACGATGATTCAGTTACAAGCTCTGCGTGTGTATTATTCTGGTAAGTTGTTTTCCTCCAACTCTACTGGTGAGTTCAGGAACACGACAGTACTGAATATATTTTCAAAGGCCCGGCAGGCACACCTCTTAGAAAAAGACATAATGCTGTATTGAAATCCCACCTCACCTATATTTAATTTTCAATACTTCTGGTCGATTGAGTCTTTTTTTAAAACAAAAATAACATCAAACGTTTTAAAACAGGGAGGGAGATTGGGTTTACGCGTTTCCGAGTGTCCAATCAAGGTGGCGACACGTGTAATACGTTTCACTTAGAAACGGGGTTGCCAGCTCATATCATATGTATTTCCGAGAGCTATGATCGCGTAATCAGATCGCATCTTCTCAATTCCCTCTCCAGATTTTGTGTTGCAGACGGTGCTTCCTTCACTATTATAATCACTAACAGGTACGCAATTAACTATCTCTTAATTCAATTTCCCTTCTTCCAATTCATCAAGATTTCAATTTACCAATTTATCTCTGTTTTGTAATTGGATTCGTTCAACTCAAACAATATGTGTTAATCGCCAATAAACCATAATCATATTTCAATTCCTTAATTCTTAAATTCTTAACTTATTCGGAGCCAGTCAAACAATCTTGTTTCTCTTCATTAATTTTTTTAGTTTGAATTTTTTTTTTAGAAATATCAATATTATATGGTATTATGAATATGTATGTAATCTATATCTGATTTGTTGTGAGTTTTGAGTTCTGATTCTGAGGAATGAATATGCGATGGCGTAGGTGTAAATAAAGGAATGGGTTTCGTGGTGGTGATATCGTTGCCATTAATATTGTTCATATTGATATTGGCTTTGGCATGTTACCTGTTCGGTAGGTCCAAGGCTCGACAACAATCAAGTGCATACCCACAGCAATATGGACCACCTGTTCCTCCACCGAATGTCCAACCCAAATAACCACACACCCTAGAAATTTTATCCCATTTGTTGCAACGAACTCCTGTGCACTTTAGAGTTTGAAAATATGCTGTGTAATTATAATAATCAATATAGTTGGTAAGAAAACTAATACGATGGAATATTTCTATTCATGACCTAATATTGAATAAAATGTTAAAGCATTGAAATTTATTTCCCCCTTAATGGGTATGTTAGGTGATTGATGCTTTGAAAAAAATTGGATCTGTTGTGGTAGGTGCTTATGAACACCTTCATCAGTCAGTCATCGTGAACTTGTGGATGGGTCAAAGGTGCCTATGAATAATATAATAAGAATCTGAAAGGCGTGCCACTCCTAAACCAAAGCGACCATTATGGCTGGATTAGATTCACAAGTTATTTATTCATCTTTTTTTTTTTTTTTTCCAATTTGATTCTGATCTCAATGGGCGTCTCTTTTATTTGCAATATTAAGTTTAACTTAGTCCGATGATAATTTTATTGCAGCTGCTGCTAAAGTGGATTGTAAAATGCGCTAACCAATCAAGTCCACTATTTATTTATTTTAGCGTAGTTATGTACCCACGTATCACTTTAAATCTTGCGCAATTTTTATGATTTGATTATAATCAGTTTTTTTTAAACATTTAGATTATGATTTTGTCACGTATCAAAAAATGTGAGCTCTATTTTTTTAATTTCTTTATTGATTTATCAATTAAATTTTTTGTCGAGCCGGATAGGACAACAAGGGCAAAAAAAATTTTCTACTAAATTTTTAACATAACTGCACAATCAGAATTCGAATTTGAAATTACTGATTAAGTTATAATAATTTTATGATTTTTTTCTTGCAACTCTTACTGAATTTGAGCTAATTTAGGAGTAAGTGAGGGTTTATGGAGGACTCCGACGGTCACTCCCTTTCAAAATTTATATAATTATTAGTTGTGAGCAATATTTTTGGGTTCGAAACAAGCACCATCAAAGGTCAACATGACCCCATATATCTCATCATGGGCCTTCCCTTGTGAGTTGTGACTAAGGTTCAATCTAATCTCTTCAAGTTATGTGTAGATAAAATTATTAATGATTCTCCTATGAGATACAATTATTTTTTGCAACTCCGAAACGATATTATTTTGGGGTATGGGAAAAATTCAGGGTATTCTAATAAAATTAAATAATACAAAAGGAAAGTTAAATTACTAAAATATCATGTATTTTAATCGTTGATTTTCGTTAATATGACGGTTATAATTTATTGTGAAATAATAATCAATTAATAAGTGTGATCGAATAAAATATAATTGCTAGATTGGCGAAAATTGATGGTTAAGATTTAATATCAAACTTTTTAGTTTGACACCTGTAACGCCCGACCGCTTCAAGAATTAACGACTATCCCCACATATTAACACGAGACTTTTCAGTGTGTTTTTTCCTCACTCGCACACTTCCCGAGAAAACTTCCTAGGAGGTCACCCATCACATAATTGTTCCAAGTCAAGCACGTTTAACTATGGAGTTCTTCCGTTCCGGGCTACCGAAAAGCAGATGCATCTTATTAGTATAGGTAGTACCAATTAATTCTTATAAGTTATCCCAAGCTGTGTAGTCTCATTCTTGCACAGTCTTTAGAATTCCTCTTTTTCGGGTGTTGATTCGATTCATTCATGCATATATCCCCCGCTAGAAGCCTGTTAGAAGCCGCTCCTTGTACGTGCCTCTTTGCAGCGGCGATCACTCCCCGCCCTCGTCAGCGCTCGGGATGTTACAACACCGATGTCAAGGAATGTTTTCCTTATATATATATATGGGTTTTTCGGATGTATAATGACTGTATACAAGGTTTGGTGCAATACAAAATTTATAATTATGTATTTTCGGGAATATATAGTTCTAATGTTAAGGTTTTTCTTTTTTTTCTCTCTTTAAAATTATAACTATGTAGTCCCGGGCAATATTGTTAAGATCGAGATCTTACTTAAGATCGGAAGGGAGTAAAAAAATCGTAAATCGTAATATCGACACGGATCGTAAGATCGTTACTGTGCATATACAATATTAAAATTACATAAATGATTAAATATTTATCATATAATGACATTATATTAAGATTTTTTATTTAAACCAAAAAATTATTAAACTTTTTTTTCTTTAAACCAAAAAATAATTTATCACATAATCCTTAATTGATAATTTCTTGTTTTACTGGTTAAGCAAAAATAATAATAATATTCTTCCATTTATACAATTTTATTACTTTTAATATACTATTATTATGTAGTTAAACTTAAATCAATTTCTTTTTAATTATATGTTGCGTACACTGTCATTCTTTATTCCATGAGATGGACAAACTTGTCCATCGCATGACAACTTGCACATTAATTATAAATTAGGATATAATAGTAAAATGGTATTAGGTGTGTATGAGGTTCTAACTTGCAAATAAAGTACAAATTAGGCTGCAACTCACACGTGTGAGGCGTGATTACCAATTTGTCTTTTTATCATCACCGTTCACCACTGCCAGAAGCGCACATGCAAGAGAAGAAGAGATGAAAGTGTCACCTTTTGATCCACCTCCCACCTCCGCGGTGGCCAAACCCGCCGCGGAATCAGCCACACCACCAAGGTTCAGGAATCTCGCCCTTGATCTCAAACTACTTGAGGTAGTAATCATCCTCGGTCAATCTCATCTCCTACATCTTCTTCTTCTGGTACTTATGGTTTAGCATATTGAAAGCTTCAATGGCTTCCGGAGTAAGCAAAGGAACCTCTTCACCTTCGTTGAGACTCTTGTGCACGAAATCTACCTCTGTCGAGAGGATTTCTTCCCATGGAGCCCAGCCATTGATCCAGTTGCGCATTCGGGCTTCGTCTTCGGTCTTTTTTTTTTAATCGCTGAAATGGTGGAATCGTCCGATTCCACCGATCTTACGTGTTTGAACGTCGATTCGAAACGATCTGAGAAGAAAACAATCCCAGTTGCGATCCAACTCATTTGATTGAAAAAAATCGTAAGATCGCACGTTGTTACGATTTTGAACGCGATCTTAACAACCATGGTCCCGGGAATACATAGTTTTAATGTTAAAGTTATTTTTTTCTCTTTACGTCCCCCGACAATGTCTAAAAAGTTGTGATATTACATGTGTTACATATGAATATTTAATATTATAACATATAATACTGTATTATGGGGTTTTTGACCACTGCATCCCTTAATTAATAATTAATTATCAAATTGACCTTGTTTATAAATTATTGCAAAAATTTAACCTTTTCAACAATCATAACACCAATTTGTCCATGTTTGACCGTTGACCATTAAGATACCCGGGTACCTCCCTACCCGGGTATATTTCGCGAAATAAATCTGATTTACACGTGTTGAATATTTACTCGGGTAAGTAAGGGGATACTTGGGTATGCAATTATTTACCTGGATAGGGATGAGGATACCCGAGTACACCAGTACAGTGGATCAAATATGGTTTGAGAAAGGAAATTGCACTTACTATAACTGATAACAAATGAAATTGGTTTCAAGGTATAATTCAAGGTAAACCTTATGGGCAAGGTCATCTAAGGTTCTAAGACATGTAGCCATTGAAGATTTGGGGTCACAATGGGGAAAGGAAAGCCTTCCAAAATTCCTCTGAAAGCAATCACTTAGATGACAAGCTAGTCTAGACCTTTTGTCATCAGCAGCCAATGTCTCAGAACACCCAGCAAAAAGATGTTGATAAGCGAGTTGCCAACATGTGTTTGAGCCAACCATTTTCTTTTTTGCATTCTCTACTAACTTTATCCCCATTTGGTTGTTGAAGCCCTCAATGGAGAATTCAGCACTAGAACCTCTAAAAGTACCCTCATTGGCATAAGATCTATCACTAGAAGGTGTCTCTTTAGATGATGAAAACCAACCGCATGATGACTCGCATCTTATTGTGAGAGAGAGCAAAATAAAAACAAGAAGATGACTCCCATTACCCATTTGAGGATTTTATCAGAGTTTTGTGTTGGAGTTCCACAAGTGTTGATTAAACCTGCATCGAACACACCATAAATTAATCAACTTATGCCACCAGAAACTATTACTTCATTTGCAAGCATGCTAACAATTTAGAAAGTTCGATAGGAGATTATGTTCTGCGCATTCACCTTTCTTTTCAAAAACAAAAGTCCAAACACAGAGTTAATTTACATGTACAAATCTAGTAAAGGTTGATTTTAGATGAGACAAGAATGAATAAATTCCGATTTTCTTTAGAACCTTTGGTTGGATGTCTCAAACCTAAAGAATCCATAGGGAGAACAAACAAACAAAGTCTCTACCCAGGTACCCCTTTGTGGGTTTTCCAAATGGGGGTTGTTGGGTTTTTTAAAAACCCTATTTGCGACATTTATCCGGGTATCCCCCTCTCTACTCGCGTAAATAATTCAAGAATTTTTTCAGATTACGAACAATACTCAGGTATCCCCTTGACTACCCGGGTAGGGTAAAATTTTCAAATTATACCCGGGTATCTCCCTGTCTACCCGGGTATTTTACGTAAACAGGGACATATGGGTGATATGTTTTGATTGAAGGGCGAATTAATAATTAATTATTATATTAAGACTACAGTGGTCAAAAAGCCTTGTATTATGTAATAGTCAAACAATAAAAAGTAATCTCTATGGAAACGTTAATATGAAGTTAGATTTTTATCAATTTAAGAATTAAGGAAACACAAACAAAAAGCCTGATAAATTTCAGACATAGATATATCGACAGAGAAAAGAATGAGAAGTTCCAAAAGAAATATCACAAGGAAACAAATTGAAGATTTTATTTTTTATTTTGAAACTGTGAATGTTTTCATTCATTTTGTAAAGGGTTATTATATATTTTAAAAATGATAATTATATCTATCTTAGACCGGCCAAATGACCTTCCCCAACTAGCCTCTAGATAATTGTCCGAGAAGGCCTCAAGCACTTAGCATGCAAAGCTTTATAACTTTGGTATCTTTTTTTTTTATCGTTTGTAGAAGCAAAATGTTCAAATTAACTCAATATTTAATCGTGGTATGAACTTGGATGAAAGAAGTTATAAGTGGAATAACTAGAGGTGGCAAAATAACTCATGAGTCGCGGTCAACCAGCAACTCGACACGCCAAAATGTGTGTCATGTCGACCTGAAAGATCAAACGGGTCGTGTACGAGTTTGAGATTTTGACACGATATTACTTGTGTCACAGGTTGGCCCGCGTGTCTACTCATATTGGAGATATTTTTAGTAAGTAATATTATAAAATCATATTCTTGTCGTGTCATGTCAACCCATGTTGTGTCGTGTCAATTCATGGGAATGCGTGTCAATTTTAATTTTTTTTTTGGCATTTTTTTCTAAAAAAATTAAATTCTTAAATTTTTGGTGTCGTGTCGACTCGCGACCTACAGTGGGTCATGTTCGGGTTCAAGTTTTTGATTCGTCAACGAAAACATGTCATATACAGATTGAGCGTTTCGTATTCGTGTTATGTCGAGTAAACCTGAACTGTATTAAATGCAATTGCCATTCGCATGGCCAAAATAAGAAATGCCATTGGCCTAACTTTTTAAGGTTCTACATATAATATAATTGTTTAGAGACTTTTTTAATTTTTAAATTACTTTTGAAGTTGAGTTATTTTATTTTTTTAGTTTTATAAATGTGCGTATACTATTTTTAATATATATATATATATATATATATATATATATATATATATATATATGAGATATGATCCTTTGATACCAGTGTCAAATTTTAAAATTTGACAACAAATCCTAACCGTTGATTTCTGTCAATCAACGGTTATTATTTATTAAGAGTTAATAATTAATTAACAATATATAAATTAATTCTATATTTTATAAGAATAAATTTTTTTTCTCTCATTTCGTTTTATTGATTCAAGTATTACAAAATTAAAGTCGTTAGATATACAAGTGAGATGGACAATCAAAATTGAAAATATAACTCACATTTGTATAAAATGATTTAACTCACTCATATATATATATATATATGAGGAATGTTATATTTATAAATTTTTTATTTACAAACTATACTAAGTATGATCGGTTATACTTAGTGTAATTTGTAAAAAAAGTTTGTAAACATAACATTTCCCTATATATATATATGAGGAATGTTATTTTTATAAACTTTTTGTTTACAAACTCTTACAAATTATATTAAGTATGACCAGTTATACTTATTGTAATTTATAAAAAAAATTTGTAAACGGATCACTTCCATATATATAATAAAGCAGCCTTCATTTTTCACTGGACTCGTCTTTAGAAATTTTAATTTTTATACAACCAAGTAATAATAAATTTATTTTTCTTTAATTAAAAATTTTAAATTCAAATTTTAAAAATGAAAAAATGATTTTGGAAGAACTACTGTTCCAAATTAAATATAACAACGTTCATACGGAATTAAACGAATTTGGGACTTGGATAAAAGAAAATGAAAAAAAGAAGATTTTTATAATTCCGCCATCATCATATAAAAAATAATTACTAAATTATAAATATATGGGCAATCATCTTATATTAATGTTAGTACCTAATTTTAATCTGATTTCACTTGCATTTAATTATTCATGTGACTATTAAATTAGAGCAATTAAATAAAAGTAAATCAGCAATTAAGATTGAATGAAAATTTACACGGGTATAAATTAATTATTTCCCAATATATGACTTAAACCATATATTTTGATAATTAAGTGTAAACCATGCTTTTATTGGATATTTCCCTTATTTTCCATGTATTCTTTATTAACTCATGATGACGAACATCATAGCAAGTACAGCACTATGTTTAGCAAAATCCAACAACCACAACTTGGAGGGTGATTCAGCAAAAAACCACTATATGTGCAAATTGCTCTCGTGTTTGGAATGTTTAAAAATTAAAAATATTTTGATTTAAAGATTAAATTTTATGAGAATTATTACAAAAAATTGAATATTACGTGTTTTTCTCATTGAAAATAGAATTAAAATGGTTAATAAGGGTTGATTATAAAAAAAATGGTTAATAAGGGTGAAATGGTTAATTTATATAACTAAATTTAAAATAAAATAAAATATTACTAAATCCTATTAAATTTGGTGAAACTTAAAAAACAAGAGGGAGTCTTGCTTTTGGGTCAACAAAGTTCAGCGCGTTTCTTTCGCAGAATATACAAAATAAACACAATAGATAGCATAGTATCTACTCCAAGTCACTCGCGCAAACTTTCTTATTTTAGGTAACTTTAGGTTTTTGTGGAATAAGAGGGAGTCAAAGTTGAGCTTTATAGAAAGCTGTGGACGGAAAATATTGGCCAGTGGATAATGGATAAACAAGATTTATAGTAAGACTAAGAAGTATCATCATTCATCAGGGGAATAAATGGTCAATTTAAAATTTAAAAAATAAATGTTTTTTATTTTATCTCTCAAATTATTATTTTCTCCTTTTTATCGTAAAACATTTTCAGGATACTTATCATAAATTGTTTTTGTTTAATTTAATTACTTAAAAAAATTTAAATCATGAAACAATTACAGGCTTTACGTGAAAGGGAAGAATTTACCAAAAAAGAGAGAGGGAAGAAACCAAGGCTTTGTGCGATGGGGGACTTGTTTTAAGATTGGAATTATTTTACATTTATGTAATTAAAATTATGTAAAATAATGAAAGAATAATCTAAATAAATAATATCATAGCTTTAGATAAAAAAAAATTATTCAATATATATATATATATATATATATATATATATATATATTATGATCAGATACTAAATCGATGTTTTTGTTGTAAATAATAAATTGATGTTGGAATTGACTAAAAGTTTATTATAATTTATAACGAGTTGAGTTAGATATTTCTCAACTTTCACGTGTAACTGCTTTTCCATTAAAACTGTTACTCGTAAGGAATTTCATTAAGTGACTTATTTTTTTTTTAGTAAATATTAATTAAGTGACTTATTGACCATGACTTATTGTGCAATTGCTTGAATAGTTCGTCGGAGACTTATATTCAAGATCGTTTTCCATTCTCATAAGAGATCTTCAATATATTATATATTACATCTATGTAATCATATTCAAGAGTCGATCGAGACACATGCACGTAAAAACTTAGCAACCAATATTTTGAAAATCTATGCAGCAGCTTCTCATTCTTTTAAGTATTAGACTAAGGAAAAAATGTTTGTCTTTTAAAATGATATAATTTATATAATTTTACTCTCACAAAGAGTGAGACCCACACCTTTTTTTTTTGTCCACTCTCTTTTCTCTTTTATTTATCTCTTTCTCTCACTTAAAATAACACAACTTTACATCCTTTTAAATGGCATACGCTTTTTCCTTAAGCGAAGAATAACAGTCATATAATATCATATCTTAACTCAAGAACTTCAAACATTACATTTTCTTACTTGATCCATTTTTTAAGAAACTTCGCCTACTCTCATTTTTATTCTTAAATTAACGGTTGAAGTTTTTTTTTTTAAATACGGTTGAAGCTCTTGGCACGCTGATATCTAATTTATTAATTAATTAACTCCGATTATTTATATATGATTCGTTACGAAAAAAATATCATGATATTGATGAACTTTTAATTAATTTCATAACATTAATTAGCTGCGGATATTTCATTGCATTGAGTGAAGAATACGACCTTTACGAGCATATATAATCAGTATTAATTGCATTTGCACGTGGTATAGGTGGCAACTGGCAACTACCTCGAAAATCAACTGTGTCGTAGGCTAAGCGGAACATGGAATCTCACTTGCTACAGAGTACAGAGTCGTTTATTTCCTTGCATAATTATAAAATTGGTGTTTCTATCTTGTTATATTATTGAATTGGTGGTCAGCGTTCAAAGCGGGTGGCTGATACTTAAAATGGCAAGCCACACCACACCAGGCCAAAGCAGCGTGTACGTACCCGCTGCTCCGACAGCTCCGTCCGTGATTAACACTGCTTTTCGATATTCACACCCTTTATTCTTAATTTCACACTCCTTTTTTTTTCCAAAACAAGCTTCACGTTTGGGCTTTTATTTACTCATTTTGTCATGACACATAACCCATAATTTCGAGGATTCTTCTTAAAAAAGAGAGTAGATATATATATCACTTGATTTTAAAACATGCATGTCACATGATATGATCTTTATGTGACATTAGTTATTTTTATTTTATTTTATTTTTTAAAAAAATATAGTTGGTGTAATATCATAAAGTGAAATACCATAAA
This sequence comes from Gastrolobium bilobum, assembly GCF_033153095.1. NCBI lineage: Eukaryota > Viridiplantae > Streptophyta > Magnoliopsida > Fabales > Fabaceae > Gastrolobium > Gastrolobium bilobum. The sequence goes on from NW_026899561.1 coordinate 272,187, forward strand.
TTTAAACTAGCATAAAATGTAAAAATTATTTAAACTGGAAAAAATAACCATTATATAAGGATATGCATTTTTTATCAGTTGACATTTTGGAGCTAGTCCTACACCTAAAAGCAAAATCTGCACCGTTTTTATAAAAACAAAACAAGAAGATTGTTAATTATTTTTTAAAAAAAAAACTAGTTATTTTAACTGTGTATTGCAGTAACTGTTTAAATTGAATATTTGTAATTATGATTTTTTTATTTAATAGATAAATATCTAATCTATGTTTGAATTAATTTATTCTGCTTTAATAAAAATTATAGTTAAAATATTTCAAAAACAATTGTTTAGTTAAGTGTGTTATACATATACTTATGATCTCATAAAATATAATAAAGACAATCAATTTAAAAATTCAACAATTATATGATGATATTCTTTTATTACAATATTTAGATGCACTTTCTAACTTTATATATATTATTTGAACAAAAATGAAATTATAATTTTTAACATGTTATTTAATTTGTTATGACTTTAAAAAATATTTATAGTTGTCACTTTTTATCTTCTTTATTTTATAAAAAAATTTTAACTAAATTTTAATTATATTTTGATATTTTTTATTTAAAGGCATATTGTTCAAACCAACTTTTAATTTATATGTTATTTTATATGTATTTGTAAAAAAAAAAAATATCTTATGCGAATATTATTAGTTTAAAGCAAAATAAAAAAGTATTATTCTAAAATGTACATAAATTAAAAAAATATAATATTATTAAGGTGTTTTGATACTTTCACATTATTTTATATAAAATATGATTAACGTAATTAAAAAAAAAGAAAAGTATTTGTCATTTTAAATGATTTAAAGTTATGTCATTTTAAGAGAGATAGACACAACATAATATTTTTATTTAAAAATTAAATTAAAAAAACACTCACTTTCTTTCTCATGATTTTCATTTCTTGTGTCTATCTCTCTCCTAAAATGACAAACATCAAACCCAAAAAAATTTACATTGTGTTTTAAGTGATCAAATTAATTAAATGAATTATTAATAAATTTATAACTAAACTGTAAGAAATTAGTAGTTAATTTAATGTAATGTTGAGTTAATAATATACATATGTTGATCAGTAATACGATCCATCGACTATTCAATCTGTCCAGAGCAAAGAGCTTGTCTGCTATTGTGGTATATACCTATAAAATGATTGGATATAATATACTTAAAATAAGAAATTAATAACTATCCATACCGTTGTTTAATGCTTGACTTTATGGATACATGTTCACATAGATAAATATTTACTTTTAAAATAATATTATAATTTAATGTCTAAAAAATATACTCGTCATTAATTTGATCTTTCTTAAATTCCATATTCTTCCAACTAAATAATAAAAATAAATTACGTGTAAATTAGACTTCAAGAAGAGAATAAAATATAATGAATTTAAAATTTTAAAAATTAAATTGATAAACTTAATTTTGAAGAGATTAAATTGATAGATAGTTATTCATTCTATTATTTATCACCCACCAAAGAGTTAAGATTAGGGGAGAAGTAGAAATATTTGAAACATTTTATTTCGGTGTTATCACATGTTTAGACCGGATACTACTATTGTTTGATATAAATAGTGAATAAAAAAACAACCTGTTGAATAAGTATACGTGATTAAATTTTGTTTGGTGTGCCTGCCAAGTAGAAGTTGAAAGATGAGTGAGTGACAAATGACAATGATAGAGTTAAAAAAGCAAGTGGACTTAAAATTTTAAATAGATAAGCATGAGGGAGGCTTGTAGTTAAATCACGTTGGGGCTTCATCCTTCCACTTTCTCACCAACTACCTCTTTTTTGTTTGGTCAATTCCGCGACACAGCACCCAGCTACCAGGGAACTCCAATACGGCGTTCCTAGAATTCCACGTTGCATGATCGTAGCCGCTCGATGAAGAGTAATAATCACACGGCCCTAATTAATTTTCAACCAACCCCCTTGTGCTCCTTGTGGCCCGCTGCCAGCCCACCTACCAAACACCAAAGCTTAACTTTAGAATAATTAAATAATAATTCTAAGTTTCCAAACACAAAATTCTATATAAATACGCCTAATAGCTCTTCCTTCACCTCTCAGGAAATCCACAATTCCCCAAAGATTTCCTTTTCTTTTTTATAATCTCTCTCTCTCAAAACTTGAGCGCCATTTTACTTTGCATTTTTCTTATATTTCCTACATACATATATATTAGCACAGGGATATTATATATTATTAATATTGTAATAGTTGTTTTTGTTATTATTAAGATGGAACAAACCACCGTGACCAATGGCAACCACCAAAGCCAAAATGGTTCATTTTGCTTGACTAGCTCTATTGCTACTAAAGGCAGCGACCCACTTAACTGGGGTTTGGCTGCTGAGTCACTCAAGGGGAGCCACCTCGATGAGGTGAAGCGAATGGTGGCGGAGTATCGGAAGCCGGTGGTCCGGCTAGGCGGCGAGACACTCACGATCTCCCAGGTGGCTGCTATCGCCGCCCACGACCACGGCGTGAGGGTGGAGCTTTCGGAATCGGCGAGGGCTGGCGTTAAGGCCAGCAGTGACTGGGTTATGGATAGCATGAACAACGGCACTGACAGCTATGGCGTCACCACAGGGTTCGGTGCCACCTCACACCGCCGAACCAAACAAGGTGGTGCTTTGCAGAAAGAGCTCATCAGGTAAAGCAACTCAACACAATACGAGACATATTTACGTACATGCCTTCCCATCTTTTCATGTGTCGGATGCTGCTGGGTTACCTAAATTAACTAATTCATATATGATTACCACCTAATCATGGTTTACAGAACTTTAAATATATTAATCATTCATTTATTTTATTAATTGATAAAATATATTAATTTATATTATAGCATATTAAGATATTTTATAAAAGGAATTTTTTAATAATTAAAATATTAAAAAAATCAACACACAAAGTATTGGTTTCTTTAAATAAGTGATATACTTAAATTAACACGTACTTGATATAAATTTATATACATTGTCAGTAAATAAGAAGTGTTATATCATTCTTATTTTTTCTAAAATAAAAATTGTTCTTTCTTATAATTCAGTAATAAAACATTTTTTTGTTTTGACACAAGAGTATCGAATTTTTTACATTAGTAAAGATAATAACATGTTAGGTTTTCCAGAGGAAGGGTACTGAGTGGACTGAGTCAACAAGTTAGTGGGTTGAACTTTACGAGGGCTTGGTGACTGGTCACTTCCGTCATATACCATGCTAACTACTAAATATGTTAGGTCATTTTCTAATTTTGTTTTATTATATTTCAAGTTTGACTGCTCTTAGAAATTCCTTACCTACCTAATACCGAAAACAGAATAGCAATTATTACACAAGTATTTATTTAATTTTTTAGAATTTAAAAAGTATAACTTTTTAAATAGTTATTACGACGGTGAATTTTTTTTATACAATAATAATATATAATTCAGTGATAATTTAAATTTTTTAATGTTTACAATATGAAAAAATTAAATCCTTTTTACACCACAAAGTTTATTTAAGATACAAAATTTTATGTTTTTATTTATGAACACCTCGTTTACTCTTCCGATTTATCATAATTCATTTCTATTTTAGTGTTTTAAAATAATTATTATAAACATATGCAACTTGCTTTCTCCAAGATAAATTTAGTTTATGATTAACATTTAAAACGAAAAATTCCTAATTCTTGTTCATATTCTTTCAGGTTTTTGAACGCTGGAATATTTGGCAACGGAACAGAGTCATGCCACACACTGCCACACTCTGCAACTAAAGCAGCCATGCTAGTGAGAATAAACACACTTCTCCAAGGGTACTCAGGCATTAGATTTGAAATCTTAGAAGCCATCACCAAGTTCCTCAACAACAACGTTACCCCATGTTTACCACTTCGTGGTACAATCACAGCTTCTGGAGATTTAGTTCCTCTTTCTTACATAGCTGGTTTGCTAACTGGCCGACCTAACTCCAAAGCTGTTGGACCCTCTGGAGAGGTACTTAATGCCAAGGAAGCTTTCCAATTGGCTGGCATCAATTCTGAGTTCTTTGAATTACAGCCCAAGGAAGGTCTTGCTCTTGTTAATGGCACCGCCGTTGGTTCTGGCTTAGCTTCTGTGGTTCTCTTTGAGGCAAACATTCTCGCTGTCTTGTCTGAAGTTCTTTCTGCTATTTTTGCCGAAGTGATGAATGGCAAACCTGAATTCACTGACCATTTGACTCACAAGCTAAAGCACCACCCTGGTCAAATTGAAGCTGCTGCTATTATGGAGCACATTTTGGATGGAAGTTCCTACATGAAAGCTGCTAAGAAGTTGCATGAGATGGATCCTTTGCAAAAGCCAAAACAAGATCGATATGCCCTTAGAACTTCCCCACAATGGCTTGGTCCTCTTATTGAAGTGATTCGTTTCTCAACCAAGTCAATTGAGAGAGAGATTAACTCTGTGAATGACAACCCTTTGATTGATGTTTCCAGGAATAAGGCCTTGCATGGTGGTAACTTCCAAGGAACCCCTATTGGAGTCTCCATGGACAACACTCGTTTGGCTCTTGCATCAATTGGCAAACTCATGTTTGCTCAATTCTCTGAGCTTGTCAATGATTTTTACAACAATGGGTTGCCTTCAAATCTCTCTGCTGGTAGAAATCCCAGCTTGGATTATGGTTTCAAGGGAGCTGAAATTGCCATGGCTTCTTATTGCTCTGAACTCCAATATCTTGCAAATCCAGTAACAAGCCATGTCCAAAGTGCTGAGCAGCACAACCAAGACGTTAACTCTTTGGGTTTGATTTCGTCTAGAAAAACAAACGAAGCTATTGACATTCTCAAGCTCATGTCTTCCACGTTCTTGATTGCACTTTGCCAAGCAATTGACTTGAGGCATTTGGAGGAGAATTTGAAAAACTCGGTCAAGAACACTGTGAGCCAAGTTTCCAAGAGGACTCTCACCACCGGTGTCAATGGAGAACTTCATCCTTCAAGATTTTGTGAAAAGGATTTGCTGAAGGTGGTTGATAGGGAGGATGTATTTACATATATTGATGACACCTGCAGTGCTACATACCCACTGTTGCAAAAGCTCAGGCAAGTGCTTGTGGATCATGCATTAGTAAATGCTGAAAACGAGAGTAACTTGAACACGTCAATCTTTCAAAAGATTACAACTTTTGAGGAAGAGTTGAAGAATCTGTTGCCAAAGGAGGTTGAAAGTGCAAGGGCTGCATATGAGAGTGGGAATCCAGCAATTCCAAACAAGATCAATGAATGCAGATCATACCCACTATACAAGTTTGTGAGAGAGGAGTTGGGGGCTGCGTTGCTAACTGGAGAAAAGGTAATTTCACCAGGTGAGGAGTGTGACAAACTGTTCACAGCAATATGCCAGGGTAAAATCATTGATCCACTTCTGGAATGCCTTGGGGAGTGGAACGGTGCTCCTCTTCCAATTTGTTAATTTTACCACTTTCTCTTGAAAATGTTTTCTTTGTATTTATGCAAGTGCTGCGATAATCATTTGATTTGCCAAGCTTTAGCAAATTAATATGGTGAGCTTGTAATTTAATATTGTAATAGAATTTCAGTTGTTTGTCATTTCCATCATATAATACATGCCCTATTTGTAAAAAAAAAAATTAAAAATTCTTGAAATTCCTTCCCGATTTCCGAGTAAGTAGGCGATAGTAAAATTGATTATTCTACTACCCAAATGCTAGTTTTTTTTACAATAAACATGATATATTAATACGCTTTTCAAAAATTGAGATAATTACTTTTCTTGTGGTTACTTTAATAGCTATGATACAACTTGAAAAAGGGTATTCTAATATATTATAGAATTGTAAATAATCTGTACAAAGGGTTCTCTATTTATAGAGAATATTTGACCTACTTTTAACCTAATGGGTTTGGCCCAATACAACAAAGGGCTTGGCCCAATACAACAATAAATGACTAAATAAAAACTAAATAATAACTAAATCAATATTATTTACAACACTCCCCCTCAAGCTGAGGAATAAATATTTATCATTCCCAGCTTGCTAGTAAGTTCTTGAAATCTGTCTGAAGGAAGCCCCTTTGTTAATAGATCAGCCAATTGACGCCCAGTGGGAATGTATGGAGTGGTAATCAACCCGCTATCAAGTTTCTCTTTGATGAAATGGCGGTCAACCTCAATATGTTTAGTCCGATCAAGTTGAACTGGATTATGAGCTATACAAATAGCGGACTTATTATCACATAGCAGCTTCATAGGTCCCTCACATTTTATTTTGAGATCATCAAGAACAATTTTCAGCCACAGTAACTCACAAATGCCTTGAGCCATAGCTCGAAATTCAGCTTCTGCACTTGATCTGGCAACCACATCTTGTTTCTTACTTCTCCATGTCACCAAGTTACCGCAAAGAAACATGCAATAACCAGTGGTAGAACGACGGTCAGTCACGGATCCAGCATAATCAGCATCTGTGTAGACTTCTAAAGATAGATTGCCATCACGTCGGAATAACAATCCTTTACCAGGAGTACCTTTAAGATACTGAAGAATTCTCTCTACTGCCTGCATGTGTTTTTCTTTTGGATCGTGCATAAACTGACTAACACTAACAGCATAAGCTAGGTCTGGTCTAGTATGGGCCAGATATATCAATTTCCCAACTAGCCGTTGATATTGTCCTTTATCAACTGGAGGACTCTCTTCTTCATAGCCCATCTTGTGATTCTGCTCAATAGGAGTATTAGAGGGTTTACACCCGAGCTTTCCTGCTTCTTTGAGAAGATCAAGAACATATTTCCTCTGGCTGATAAAAATTCCTTTGCTTGAATGAGCTACTTCTATCCCTAGGAAATATCTCAGTTTCCCAAGGTCTTTGATTTCAAACTCAGAGGCAAGCCGTGTTTGCAGAATCTGTCTCTCCACAAAATCATCACCTGTGATAATAATATCATCAACATATATAAGGAGCACAGTAAGCTTCCCATTTTGGGAGTGCTTAAAGAAAAGAGTGTGATCTCCTTGGCTCTGTCTGTATCCTAAGGTCATCATAACCTTAGTAAATCTTCCAAACCAAGCACGAGGTGACTGCTTCAATCCATACAAGGCCTTTTTTAATCTACAAACTTTATTTTCCCCCTTCACAGAATCAAAACCAGGCGGGATTTCCATGTAGACTTCTTCTTCTAACTCACCATTGAGGAAAGCATTTTTCACATCAAATTGATTTATATCCCAATTGTAATGGGCAGCAAGGGATAACAAGATTCTCACTGTATTCATCTTTGCAACTGGAGCAAAGGTTTCTTCATAATCAATGCCATAGGTTTGAGTGTAACCTTTGGCCACTAATCGAGCCTTATATCTCTCAAGAGTGCCATCAAAATTATATTTCAGGGTATAAACCCATCTGCACCCTACTGCTTTCTTTCCGTTGGGTCTATCAATAACCTCCCATGTTTTATTTTTCTCCAAAGCATTCATCTCCTCTTGCATGGCTTGAGCCCAATTCCTATCTTTCAAGGCTTCATGTACTGATTTTGGGATTGCAATAGAATCTAGTGCTGAAACAAAGCTTTTGTGCTGCACAGAAAGATTAGCAGAGGAAACAAAGTGGGAGATAGGGTATTGAGTACAAGAGGGACAGGAGGAACAAGTTTTCTTGTGACAAGATCTTTTTCCTTTTCTAAGAGCAATAGGTAAGTCATCAGAAGTAGAAGCAATGGGTAAGTCGTTAGAGATATCAGAAGAAATAGACAAATCATGAGAGGAAATAATATTAGAATCAGAAACAGGAGATTCAGAAGAAATAGGAGATTCAGGACTTACCAGTGGTTCAGACGATTGAGGTTGCTGGTGAGACAGTATGGGTTGTATCTCAGGTGTATTTGAAGGTTCTGACACACCAGGAGCAGACACACTAGGAAGAGAGAAGATTGATCCAGACTCAAAGAAGGAAGGGGACGAGTCTTCTGAAGAACTATTCTCTCCCTGACGATGAGGACCCAGGAAATAAGATTCAGATTCTTGAAAGGTGACATCCATAGAAACAAAAAATTTCCGACTTGGTGGATGATAACACTTGTACCCTTTTTTATAAGGGTTATAACCAAGGAAGACACACTTAAGAGCCCTAGGATCCAACTTACTCCGATGTTGTTTATGAACATGGACAAAGGCAACACATCCAAACACTCTTGGTGGAAGGCTCTGCAATATGGGAACAGAAGGAAAGAAGGAAGTCATGGAATGAATAGGACTGATATTGTTAAGGACCCGTGAAGGTAAACGGTTGATCAAAAAAGTTGCAGCTAATACTGCTTCTCCCCAATAAGAACTAGGAACAGATGTCTGAAAAAGTAGTGCTCTAGCAACTTCAAGAAGGTGACGATTTTTCCTTTCAGCAACCCCGTTTTGTTGAGGGGTATCAACACATGTGAGCTCATGAATCATACCTCTGTCTAAAATGAATTGTGACAGGCGTTGATTGACGTACTCAGTACCATTATCAGATCTGAGTCTTTTAATACCCTTACCAAACTGAGTCTCAACCATGTGATTAAACCGAATAAATATCTCTGGTACTTCAGACTTGTCTTTCATCAAGTATATCCATGTTATCCGAGTACAATCGTCAATAAAAGAAACAAACCACCTAGCACCTGAAACACTGTGCACTTTAGAAGGGCCCCAAACATCAGAATGGATAAGAGAAAAAGGTTCTCTGCTTTTAATAGTGCTAGAAGGAAATGACACTCGATGGTGTTTTGCAAATTCACAAACATCACAATGAAAGGTCTCAACCGACTTATTGAGAAACAGAGAGGGGAACATAGACTTCAAAAGACTAAATGGTGGATGCCCGAGACGCTTGTGATGGAGCCAAATCATAGACTCTGCAGTAGAAGGATGACGTGTCATTAATAACTGATTTTTGCTAGCATGGTCTGGAAGGAGATGATACAACCCATCCTGTTCATTAGCAACTCCAATTGTCTTCTTCGTGGTAAGATCCTGAATAAGACAATGAGAAGGAAAAAATGTGATAGAACAATTCAAATTAGTTGTAAGTTTTTGAGTGGAGATAAGATTAGTAGAAAGCTGAGGAACATAAAGAACATTTTTAAGAAACAAGGAAGGTTGAATTTGAATGTTACCAGAACCAATAACTGATTTATGGGATCCATCAGCTACAGATATAGTATGACTACCAACAGTAGGATGATAAGAACAAAATAACTCAGTACGACAAGCCATATGATCAGTTGCACCAGAATCCAAAATCCATGAGGTTTTAAAATCAGTGCAAGAAGCAAGAAGAGATATAGAACGTGTGCTCTTACCAGATAAGATCGAAGAACTATCATGCTCAGCCATTCTTTAACAAAAAAAGTTAACAACCAGCGATAAAATCAACCAAACAGAATATCAAATGACCTCTGATCAGAAAAATAATTATAGATCCAGACAGAAGACAAGAAGACGAGAAGAATGGTGGTGGTCCGGTCCAAAAACACGGCCGCACGCGCCTCCACGCGCCGGAGAAAGGAGCTGCGCGTGGGATTCACTCGCCGGGAAAGGGGCGGCGCGTGAGAGCGCGTGGATGGGCTTCGCCGGCTGAGATTTTTCTGGTGTGGTCGTCCGGTGAGCGCACACCTGTCTGTGGGTGGTCGCGGTTGAAAAGTCGCCGGAAAGTGGTCCAAACGGTGAAGACAGATCTGATTGGAGGCGATCGGAGGTGTTTCGGTCGTTTGTGGCGGAGGAACACTGCGTAGAATGATAGATCGGAGGAAAAATAAGGTCAACAATGGTCCCCTTGGTCCAAAAGGTCCCCGAAAAAATTTTCCGGTGGCGGCTAATGGTGGCAAGAGGCAAAGAAATTAGGGTTTTGTTAAAAAAGAAGATAATATGTGCGGAAGCAAAGCTCTCAGATCGAGAGCTCTGATACCAACTTGAAAAATGGTATTCTAATATATTATAGAATTGTAAATAATCTGTACAAAAGGGTTCTCTATTTATAGAGAATATTTGACCTACTTTTAACCTAATGGGCTTGGCCCAATACAACAAAGGGCTTGGCCCAATACAACAATAAATGACTACATAAAAACTAAATAATAACTAAATCAATATTATTTACAACAATACATCATTTAAAAAAAGAAAGAAGAAAGACTTTCTATTAATATCAATTAAAAAAAGTTTGATATTTTCAGCGAATCAATGTACAATAATAAAAAAATAAATAAGAGAAATAATTTTGATGCGTGAGAGGGATATGGCTTGTGAGGTTTAGAGACTAAGCTTGGGGGGACGTTTCTCTTCCACTTTAATCCGTGCGACTCTTTTCACCGGCCACTGTATTGGTCTCGAGATCGCCGATTCTGTAAAAGAGGTTGGCCTTTCTGAATTCTCTGTTTCATCAAATGAATCTTTCTATCTATGTTCATAATAATTGACTTTGAAATGTGAATTAATAATTGGGTATTCAGAGAGGTTAAAGTTCTAATATAATGGGAAGAGCTCAATATTGGACCTTGAATTTTATTCGGGAATCCTAATATTAACTTCTATTTTGAATTAATTTTAGTGTTCTCGTGAGGTTGCAGAAAAGTATCCTCAGATAAAATACGAGGAATTTGTAATTGACAATTGCTTCTTGACGGTATTGGGTTTCCTTATATGAATTTTGGTGAATTGAATGTGTGATAGAGCTGTAGAGCTCTTCATGAAACCCTGACTTGAGTGGGTAAAGGCGAAAAAATTCTTATACAGAGCCTTGTTCTTCTGCATTTTCGCCAAGATGCTCTTTCTTGTATTTGATCTCATGAATTTGGGTCACAAAGGAGTAGCTTTTATTACTGTTTTAGGTTCGACCTATTTTAAATGTGTGATTCAAATGCATCTCAAAAATTCTCTTAGTATCAGGAAAAGGAATTATAGTATGATAGTGGTTAATTTTTTTTGCCTGTTTTCAGCTTGTGAAGAATCCTGCACTTTTTGATGTATCAGTGACCTTGGTGTTGGCTTGATTGGGGGAATGGACTAGCTAGACACCAAGGTATTTTTTTTTTCTTTTCAAAACAAAAAAATTAGTCAAACTAATATACAGTGTTAAAACCATATTATTTGAAAGTGTAGTATATCTTTTGCAGCCTCAACATTGTTGAGGAAAAAATCTTGGGTACGGACCAATAGAATTGCGTCATGTCAGATGTTATTGTACTTAAAAGAGAAAAAATAATTTTTATATTTTATACTATTGGGAAAAAAGTTTCTGATGTTACTTTAGATAACTTTATCTAATGTTCATCGAAACGACGTCGTTTTGAGTTTGAAAAATTAAAAAATTAGAGTCATAAAGACTATTATAACCCTGAAATAAATTAAAATTACAAAAATACCATGATTTCCATCCCAAAACAACATTATTTTAATGAACATTAAATAAAGTTATTTAAAGTAATATCAACTAAAAAGAAACCCTTATACTATATACTATCAGTACATAATGTAAATACACTGTCGCATACAGTCATCAGTGCACCTGTAATACAAAAGATGCGCTCATTGGTAAGGGAGTTACTGCACTTGCTGAGACTGTAAATGATTCAGCACCTGATATATTACTGGAAATGTGAGCTGTGGAAAGTATTTTTTTTAAAATTTTGTATAATCTCTCCTCAACTGTTTCACCTTGTTATCATGGAATAAACGACGTGGTTTTGAATTGATTGAATATAATTTTATCTCTATTTATTGAAAAAATATTTTTCCTTTAATAAATGGGTAAAATAATTTTGGGAGAGATTCTTATATTCACAGTTAGATGTACTAAGCAAATCAACAATTAAAGCATAATCACTCACTTTATTAAGAGAAAAACTACTCTTATACTACATGTGATAACTTTTTCTGCTACACATTCTTCGATAATTATGTCACATTTTTTTTTTTTCAGATGATAGAACTCACAAATTTGTATTTATAAATATGACATGAGATAACTTATCTCTTTTAACATAAGATTAATAAAGCCCTCTTATTAATTAACTTAGTGCACACAACTTATGTGCACCGGCCATACACACAACAATTTCTTTTATTTTTTTATCCCCTTAAATTTTGTATTCATTATTTCTTTTAGTGTTTCTATTCAATGATAATTTTCAATTTGGGCGAGGAATTGAAGCCTCTTGCAGCATTGCTACTTTGTGCAGAGGAATGAAGTTCCAGCCCATCATCTACACACTCCACCCCTCTATATCGCCTGATGAATAATAATAACAAGAACTTTCCACTTTGGACTATTTTTTTGGGAAATTTTTATTTCAAATAATATTTCATATTAAATTTGTTAAATAATTTGATCTTTTTATTATCATACTTAATATAAAATTCATTTAATAATAAAAATATAAAAATATGTTTTAGTTTTTTTCCCTTCTACAAGTCATTGGGTGTAGTTGTGTTTAAATTAGAAAAGAAAAGAAAGAGTTATGAGCTATTTTATTGTGTTCTGATTTTTTCTTCTTCTTACAACTGTTTTGTAGAATGATTAACAAAATAAGTATTTTGTGTTTTGTTTTAAAACTTGAAGGTCAAAATACAAAACAAAAACAACTATATATTCTTTAAATTTGATTTTAAAAAAAAAAAACAGTTATAATTTTTAGAAAACAGATATTATCAAACATATTTTTTTTAAAAAAATTAAAAAATTATTTTTCAGAACAGAATTGGAACATGTTCTATGTACCGTGTTATTTCTGTCTAGCTCAACCCACGTTAACCTCCTAGATGAATAATGAATGTTTATAAATTTGTCTTTTTATTAAATAAGGACATATTTATAGGGATAATTTAATTTCTTAAATTTTTTTTCTAAAAAAAATATACATTATTAAATATTTTTTAAATATTAAATTGATAATGAGACTTATATTTTTGTAATATTCTTGAATAATAAAATTTATTTTATTAGAGAGAGAAATATGCAATTTTTATTATGTAAAGACCCATTATGATTGATTATAGGGTACGTACATTATTTATATTAAAAAGAAGAGTTTCACTCTCGTAAGATGAAGAATACCCTTTTTAGAGGGTAAAACACGGAATCATAATGTTTGACTGAAATATCGATTGCTTGAGATTGTGAAAATATGTTCATATATACTGACTTATTAAGTTGTATAAATGTACTCTTTTGATTTTTCAATCAAAGATTATAATTTTATATTTTATCTTTCAAAATGTTTTTCTTAATCTATAAGAGATATTAAAAAAAAAAAGATTATATTTTTCTTTCTCCAATTGAATCATATCTTAGTATGTTTAAAAAAAAATCCGTAATTATATATTTTTATAATTTTAATTATTTTTTTTATAAAAATTTGTAATGCAGCGTGTAATAAATTATTACGCACTAATTTTATCTTCGTTGGTTTCAACTTTCATGAGTCGTAATCAATACTAATTTTTATTTTTATTTTTTTCACCGGAGTCTTAAATAAATGGAGTTCAATTATCAACAATAGAATAAGAGATAGATATAAAAAATTTATATCACCAGATCATGTGAAACTTTAACATAAGATGATTTCTTCCCATTTATATGAATGTGGAAAAAAATTGTGAAAAAGTATAAATATTTTTTTTTCTTTCTTAAATATACTGTCATTTGAAAATTTTATTCATATATTAATAGATGAACCATAAATGATCAAAATAATTATTTTCTGTTTTTAATTTTATGAACTTTGATTTATTAATGAATACTTGGTATTTTTCACATAAGATAATTATGTTAAAAAATATATGAAAGTATCCATTAGAAAAAAGTTATGGGGAGAATGAATTATATCAAAAATCAAAATCATTTAATAAAAAATCAATGATCACAATTTAAAAGACGAAATTCATAAAACGATACTAACGCTGGTTTATGAAAAAAAATGGCTTAGATTTCATGCCGAACCAACCCTGGTTCGTTTCTTTTACTTGTTCCATTTTCACCTACCAAATACCAAAATGCACGACCCAACCCAAACGCAAAATTAGAATAGTAAGCCCACAAACACAAAGTTGAATATAATGCCCTATCACTATTCCTTCATCTCTCAGGTAAAATCCACAGCTCCCTAAACATTCTCACATTTTTCACCCACCACACTATATATCAATCAATATTGTAAAAATCCGATCGGTTAGGTCGATCCCGAATCTGATGAATTGGTCATTTGATCAGTTTGATTATCACATTGGATTAGCCAAGTATCAAATTCGGTACGACCCAGCCAGTTAACAAGTGAGTGACATGTGTTTTTTTTTTTTTTTTTAAATTTCCAAAAAAAATCATAACTGATATATTCGAGTAATCTGTTATTTATTGACTTACATAAATTATGTACTTATAATACTAATATTATCTTAGTTGTGCACTATGCAAGAAATTTTGATTTGATTTATAATTAGAAATGTCATTTACTGAACCTGAAACGCTAATATCACAAACATTATATGTTTGTTTGATTCTTTATTAGACAATAATGTTTAATTTATTATTTTTTATATTAAAATATTTAGAATTTATATTATTTTTTTCAGTAATTTAAGTATGCTTATAATTTTTTTAATATAAATTATAGATTTATATATAATCACCGAGTCATGCGATTCAACCAGTGATCCATTGATTGAACCAATAATTTAGTGACCCCATATCTTAATCAGATGATCGGATCGATTTTAATAACATTGCTATATATTACTGATCTTGTCATAATTTAATTAACATGGAACCAACCACCTGTGCTTGACTAAAGCCAGCGACCCACTCAATTGGGAAAAGTAAGTGATTAGAAAGGAAAAAAATCACACGAATAAATTATTCTAAGAGAAACATCGTAGCTGGTTTGAACTCCTCCCTATTTTTTACATTAATGATAGATAAAAAATCAAATTGAAAAAGTAATATGAGTACAGAGTAGGTTTTCCGTCGCTGGGTTATTGGGTTGAAACGGTATAGTGCACTGAGTCAACTGATTATGAAAAAATTATTTTAATTGCTAACGTTGGTTTATGAAAAAATGGCTTAGTTTTTTCACCTGACACGTAATTAAGAGAACACATTCAAGGAACATATACACTTAAAGGAGCCACGTGTACAATTGTGGTAGGTCTGCATCTCACGTACCTACCCAAACCTGGTTCGATTCTGTTACATAGTAACCGTGATCATGAGTGGCATTCGTTCCATTTTCACCTACCAAATTAATACGAAAGCACGACTCAACCCAAACGCAAAATAAGAATAATATATTATAGGGATATATTTTTCTTATGTTGTAGGAAAAGAATTACCTCATGTTGTAGAAATAAAAGTATAAGTGGGACCCACATGTAAGAGGAGAGAGAAAAAAAAAGTGGTGGGACCCAAACTCTTTTTGTGTGTAGGAGAGATGTTTATCTCATGTAAAATAAGATAAACATAACCCTATATTATAAATCCACAAACACAAACATTCTATATATAATGCTCAATCACTCTTCATTCATCTCTCAGGAAAAATCCACAACTCCCCAAACATTCTCACATTTCAACTCACAACACTATATATTTCATTAACATGGAACCAACCACCCTCACCACCAGTGGCCAACACCTCTGCTTGACTGAAGCCACCGACCCACTCAATTGGGATGTGACCGCTGAGTCACTCAAGGGGAGCCACCTCGACGAGGTGAAGCGCATGGTGGCCGAGTACCGGAAGCCGGTGATCCGGCTGGGAGGCCAGACACTCACGATCTCACAGGTGGCTGCAATCGCCGCCGACGACCAACGCGTACGGGTGGAGCTGTCGGAGTTGGCCAGAGCTGGAGTTAAGGCCAGCAGTGAGTGGGTGATTGATAGCATGAAAAACAGCACTGACAGCAATGGCGTCACCACAGGGTTCGGTGCCACCTCACACCGCCGAACTAAACAAGGTGGTGCTTTGCAGAACGAGCTCATCAGGTAACTCAACTCAACACATGCATGCCTACGTACAATATTGTGTTTTGCATTTCTTGAATTTAATTACAACCTAAAATATCTAATATTTTAGGCCAAATTTCGAAAGCTCCTTTTTTATTTATTTCCCTCAGAAGTCAGAACCATTTACCTTGCCATTTTTTTTTAATCATATTAAATTTAGTTTTCTGTTTTGTCCCGTGGTTTTTTTTACTTTATTTCAAGTCTGACGGCTATTACAAAACTCCTTACCTAACTAAAATCATAAAGAAAAAAGCGATTATTAAACAAGTTTTATTTTTTTCTTCTTTTTAAAAGTAAAACTATTTAAGTGAATTTTTTTTCACATAATAATAATAATATATAATTGAGTTATAATTTAAAAAAAAAAAAGATTTTGTCCTCGACATCTCAAAATTAAATCCTTTTTATATACCACAAAAATGATTTAAGAATAATAAACTTACAAACTATTATCTTTATTTATTTATGAATTCCCCATTTACTTTTCCTATCAATCAGGATTCATTTGTATTTTCGTGTTTTTCAAAAATTATTAAAACTTTTTAAGCATATCCAGCATGCTTTCTCCAAGATAAATTTAGTTTATGATTAACATTTAAAACAAATTTTTTCTAATTCTTGTTTATATTCTTACAGGTTTTTGAACGCTGGAATATTTGGCAATGGAACAGAGTCATGCCACACACTGCCACACTCTGCAACAAGAGCAGCCATGCTAGTGAGAATAAACACACTTCTCCAAGGGTACTCAGGCATTAGATTTGAAATTTTAGAAGCCATCACCAAGTTCCTCAACAACAACGTTACCCCATGTTTACCACTTCGTGGTACAATCACAGCTTCTGGAGATTTAGTTCCTCTTTCTTACATAGCTGGTTTGCTAACTGGCCGACCTAACTCCAAAGCTGTTGGACCCTCTGGAGAGGTACTTAATGCCAAGGAAGCTTTCCAATTGGCTGGCATCAATTCTGACTTCTTTGAATTACAGCCCAAGGAAGGTCTTGCTCTTGTTAATGGCACCGCCGTTGGTTCTGGCTTAGCTTCTGTGGTTCTCTTTGAGGCAAACATTCTCGCTGTCTTGTCTGAAGTTCTTTCCGCTATTTTTGCCGAAGTGATGAATGGTAAACCTGAATTCACTGACAACTTGACTCATAAGCTAAAGCACCACCCTGGTCAAATTGAAGCTGCTGCTATTATGGAGCATATTTTGGATGGAAGTTCCTACATGAAAGCTGCTAAGAAGTTGCATGAGATGGATCCTTTGCAAAAGCCAAAACATGATCGATATGCCCTTAGAACTTCTCCACAATGGCTTGGTCCTCTTATTGAAGTGATTCGTTTCTCAACCAAGTCAATTGAGAGAGAGATTAACTCTGTGAATGACAACCCTTTGATTGATGTTTCCAGGAATAAGGCCTTGCATGGTGGTAACTTCCAAGGAACCCCTATTGGAGTCTCCATGGACAACACTCGTTTGGCTCTTGCATCAATTGGCAAACTCATGTTTGCTCAATTCTCTGAGCTTGTCAATGATTTTTACAACAATGGGTTGCCTTCAAATCTCTCTGCTGGTAGAAATCCCAGCTTGGATTATGGTTTCAAGGGAGCTGAAATTGCCATGGCTTCTTATTGCTCTGAACTCCAGTATCTTGCAAATCCAGTAACAAGCCATGTCCAAAGTGCTGAGCAGCACAACCAAGACGTGAACTCTTTGGGTTTGATTTCGTCTAGAAAAACAAACGAAGCTATTGACATCCTCAAGCTCATGTCTTCCACGTTCTTGATTGCACTTTGCCAAGCAATTGACTTGAGGCATTTGGAGGAGAATTTGAAAAACTCGGTCAAGAACACTGTGAGCCAAGTTTCCAAGAGGACTCTTACCACCGGTGTCAATGGAGAACTTCATCCTTCAAGATTTTGTGAAAAGGATTTGCTGAAGGTGGTTGATAGGGAGGATGTATTTACATATATTGATGACCCCTGCAGTGCTACATACCCACTGTTGCAAAAGCTCAGGCAAGTGCTTGTGGATCATGCATTAGTAAATGCTGAAAACGAGAGTAACTTGAACACGTCAATCTTTCAAAAGATTACAACTTTTGAGGAAGAGTTGAAGAATCTGTTGCCAAAGGAGGTTGAAAGTGCAAGGGCTGCATATGAGAGTGGGAATCCAGCAATTCCAAACAAGATCAATGAATGCAGATCATACCCACTATACAAGTTTGTGAGAGAGGAGTTGGGGGCTGCGTTGCTAACTGGAGAAAAGGTAATTTCACCAGGTGAGGAGTGTGACAAACTGTTCACAGCAATATGCCAGGGTAAAATTATTGATCCACTTCTGGAATGCCTTGGGGAGTGGAACGGTACTCCTCTTCCAATTTGTTAATTTTACCACTCTCTCTTGAAAATGTTTTCTTTGTATTTATGCAAGTGCAACGATAATCATTTGGTTTGCCAAACCTTTAGCAAATTAATATGGTGAGCTTGTAACTTCATATTGTAATAGAATTTCCGTTGTTTGCCATTGCCATTATATAATACATGCTTTATTTGTAATTTTTTTCTTCTTGAAAATCCTTTCCTAACTCCGAGTACTTGTGATGGGAAAATTGAATATTCTGCTTCCCAAATCCTAGTTTGTCACAATAAACTATCGGGTGATTTCGGGAATCTTTCGTCGTTGTTGTGGTTGCATTTAATCTATAACCGCCTTCAAGGGGAGATTTGTATCTTTGAGAAATTTGAAACAATTATTGATTTTGGATCTTTATGGAAGCATACTATCATGGACTACTAACACCTTTTCTTCACTATAAATTCATAGAATGCGGCAAAACATATAGTGGCATTCCTTCACAACTATGCCAACTCATGTAACTGAAAATTTTGGACCTTTCCCGGAACAAATTAGAAGGTTCAATACCTTGGTGCATAGGCAATCTTACTCTCAGAAAACAACTTAACTTGTATGCCAATGTTCCACCTTGCTACATCCTTCCTAGCTACAAAACTCGGTATGATAATGTTAATCTAATCCTATCCGTGAAAATACAGAAGGGGAGTACAGTTGACTTGAACATCAGGTAACTTAGCAATTTATGTTACATACTAAAGCTATCATTGAACTTCTGGTTCATATAATTTTGAAAAATTCGGGCGACAGGTTTTGAGGGGTGTGGTAGAAAGTCTCAACACCATTACAGAGATCAAGAAATTTAAAAGGGTCAAGCAGGGGTGGCTGAGTATGCTTTTCACTATGCCAAGGCACATGGAAGAGAGAGGGTGTTTGCTATTCACAAAGCTAACATTATGCAAAAAAACTGACGGTCTTTTCCTCAAGGATTATCAGCATTTGCAAATGTGTATAAATATTTGGTCTCGAATTTTATTATGAATCCTAATATTAACCTTTTATTTCCAATTAATTTTTATTTGTTTGTAGCTTCTGAAGAATCCTTCAAATTTGATGTATTAGTGATGCCTAACCTCTGTTGCAATATTATCGGTGACCTTTGTGCCGGCTTGATTGGGGGATTGGAGTTGACACCTATGCATTTTTATTTTATTTTAGTCAAACAAATGTACAATGTCAAAACCATATCATCTAACAACATTTTATATCTTTTGAAGCTGCAACAAGGTTCAGAAAGATGAGCTGTGGAAACTATTTTTCAACCTTTTATAATCTCTCCTCAACTGTTTTACCTTTTGTTATCATGGAATATGAATTGATCCGAGTGCTTGTTTCATTCTTGTGCCCTCTAAAGCTTTTTGCAAGGCATTCAATATGGCTAATAGCGCAAGCATTTGACAGTGTCTTGATCAGGAATGGAGCTACAGGATTAATTGAGAGAGTTGAAGCACTTTTACACAATTACTGTGGCTGCTTATATAGGCTGAGGATTCTTTATCCTCCATCTTTTTTGTACTGTTATCTCTTTCTATTTCTATTACAGCTTCTTTTATCAAAGAAAGAGAGAGAGAGAGTTTACTGTAGCTGCTTGAAATGGGTAATTTTTCCTTTGCATATCTAAGGTTTAATATCAAGGCAGTTTTAGTTAATAGATATTATGGATATACACAATATCTTCAAACTTATATAAAATGTTGCATGTCACAAAAATATTTAGGAATTTTTTCTTCTTCTAAAATGTTGGGGCTGATAAGACGTTTGGAAAAAAATCAAATTACAAGAGTTGAAGATGTGCCAAAATCTTATACGTGTATTGATTAAGCCAGGTATACAGGGATCCAGTCATTTGTTTAGCATTTTTATCTTTCTAGTAATCCTCTAGCTATGCAATAAATTTAACATTTCTCTTGAAAATTTGAGTTTCTTGAACAGTACCAATCTTTGTGTGTTTTGGTCGGCGATTTTGGTTGGCTAACATAGGCAAGACAGTGTTTGTCAATAATCCAGCTACATATTAGCACCGTGTATGTGTTCATCACTCTTGCTCGAGGGACTTGTGCTGGCTATTGTTTTTCTTATTTTTTTAAAAAACTTTATAATACCATAAAAAACTGGGCCTAAGACAATTAGTTGAACCATCCCATCAATACTGTTTACTTCAAAGTTCAAATTGTTCAAAAGGCGTTTTGTTTCACTTTTAATGATTTTTTATTAATTTTTTTTTATCGATTAATCGATTACTCGCTTTGTTAGATTTAAATAGTGATTTGAACTCAAAATTATTAATTAAGCTACAATAATCCCTTATAAATTGATTCGTGAAAATATTTTTTTATTTTGCAACAATGTATAACTCTTGCGATCTTTCTTCCCTGCAAACTGCTGCCATAAAGGTTTTCCTCGGCTGTGTTTTGCATGTACTATGATCCTACATTATTGGGAATAATGTTCAAGCTTATTTTTTTATAATTTTTCTGGACCCATAAATTTTTATAAGTTAATTATAACAAATTTTGTTGCTAAAATTAAAAAGATATAATGCTTTGTTTACGAGAAATTATTTATCTGGGTACAACTTTAATAAAAGTAATTGTTAATATAAAATTGAATGTGTGTTATGAAAAGAAATTTAAAAACTCTAATCCATTCGTTCAAAATTGAAATAAATTTAATGCTTTACTATTAATAGTATGTTTGAGTTAGTTAGTTTTTTTAAATCTTGTTTAATTTTTAAATTTCGGTTAATAAATATAAAATATTTTAAATATAAAATAAGTTAATTGAAAGTATCCTAATAATAAATGAGAAATGTAATGGAATCATTTTAGGGATCTATTTATATCATGTAACAGAGACAACATAGTAGATAGTGGGATCTATTATTTTTTTTTTAAAATAATAATAATAGACCCCACTATCTTGTCTCTGTTGTATAAGATATATGAAATAATTATTTCCATCATTTTATTTACTAAGAATGGGTGTTCACATAATACATTGGACATGGACTTCGAATGCTCACTTTGCACCATCACGCCTCTTGACAGCTTTGGTACATCACGGTGCTTTTGTGCATAGGAATCAAGTTTGAGTCCCATCATCTACACACCTCAACTGAATTTTTTTTTTGTACTCCAGACCTCATTTGATTCTTCTATTTAGGGAGTAATATTTGGATAAAAAAGAATTTTTTATTTTTTCTCTCTAATTATCTGATTTTGATTGATTCGTATTATTGAGTTAATTATTATCCGAAACCAACAAAATTATTCTTCACCTCAACCTTTCTCTATTCCCTAATGGTCAATACAAAAAAAACTTTGTATTGAATAATAATAACAACTCACTTTGGACTCTTTCGAGCAAGGTTAGCAATTTTTTTTTATATAGAATATATCATGCTAATCAAGCTCACCTTATTTTTTATTAGAAGAATTAATATAAAACTGAATTGTTTAGAGTATTGAGACTATATATGTATCTTTCAACGGGTAAAGTATGTCACTTGGGTACTTTTAGTATGAATTAAGACTTGTTTCCTAGATGTTATAAGAGAAGGAGAGAGTGTTTAACTATTACACGGGCTCTTTATACTAGCACGATAATAGCTCATAATAGTGAGTGAATAATATCCTTTCTTTAACAGTGAAATGAGATATTTATATGTAAGGTTGAGCTTCGTAACTCGTAAGTGTGGGAGAAAGAGCCAAATCAATAGGGACAAATATGCCACTGTAGTATGACCTTGTTGTAACAAAGTATTTTGCAGCCAGTATATAATAACTATTGTGCAGGCAGTGGATCCTCTCATGTGGAGTTTTTATGTCATGTTAAACTATCACAATCATTTATTTTTTTTAACAATAAATTTATGGCCATTATTTTTTTACCACTTCTCTCTCTCCTCAACCATTATCTTAATTTTCTCTCTCCCACTTTTGCTTTTTGGTACACAGCTAAGACATCATGACCCATTTCTCTGAGTTCACCTAAACCCATTTCTCTCCGGCGAAGTTGCATCTTGTCTGGTGGAAGTTTGAAGACCACCACCCTTCTACATTTTCTCATCACTATTCCTAGAGAGCACCATCGTTCAAATAGCACAAGGTAAAAATGCCTTATCCTCTCTAAGAAAAGTAACATCAAACACTGCTCTGTCTTTTTTTTTTTTGGAAGACTAACTTGCATGACTGCATGTCGATTCTCATTGTTGTTAAGGGAATGACATTGTTGTTGTCAATATAGATGCATGACTGCATGTTGAGTCTCATCGGCGCACGAAATGGCATTTGACAAAAATATTTATCTACAAGTTTTCACATGTAACTTGCACAAAATATTTTGTATTTATTTCCTGTGAATGCATTGTTTTTTTTTTTAATTGTAATGTTTCACATTTTTCCTATTTGATTATTTTTCTTTATTCAATGTGGAAATTGAAATATTATATATTGATATATAATTAAAATACAGGTTGCATAGAATGACGTTCATCGTCCATGGTTGAAACAGGAATCAAATGCTATTAGGTAAATTTGAGTACATTTCTTATATCGTAGGTATTTTGGAAGTTAATTGATGATGAAGTTGATTTTTTTAATTAGATTTTTTAATATTTTTTAATTATTATTTTCCTATTTTAGGATGTCAAATGATTCAATTCTGCCACCAAATGCACCATGTATAGATACAGAACTAGATTGGATATCTAGAATAGACAAGACATTCAATACTTTAAAAGAGGCATGGAAATTTTGGATTGACTACGGTGGGAAGATTGGATTTAATGTCCGAAAGCAGTATTTTAATAAAAACAAAGATGTAAAGATTTTAAATATTAGATATGTATGTAGCAAAGAAGGTGTTCGTAAAGCAGACAAAAGAGATTATTTAACTGTTAATCCTCGACCGGAAACAAGAACTAATTATCCTGTAAGATTAGGATTGAAGTACATGCATGAAATTGAGAAGTATAAAATTTATGATTTTATTGATGAGCACAACCATCCTTTGCATCTTCCAAAGACAACTCACATGCTAATATGTCAAGGGAAATTGTCTCAAGTTCAAGCTCATGAGATTGATTTAGCTAATGATTCAGGAATTAAGCCAAGAACTTCATTTGAATTAATGAGCAGGCAAGTTGGTGGAAGAGAGAACCTTGGTTACACATGTTTGGATTAAAAAAATTATCTTCGTAGTAAAAGATTGAGAAATATGACTTATGGGGAGGCAGACAACTTATTACGATATTTTCAACAAGAATCAATTGAAAACCCATCATTCTATCATTCAGTCTAATTAGATGTTGAAGAACAAATCACAAATATTTTTTGGGCTGATGCAAGAGTGTTAATGGATTACGAATTTTTTGGTGATGTGGTCTTGACACTACATATAGTACCAATAATGTATATAGACCTCTAGCTGTGTTTGCAAGATTTAACCACTTTAGAGGGGTGGTAGTTTTTGGAGCTGCACTTCTTTATGATGAAACTACAGAATCATTTGAGTGGCTTTTTAGAGAATTCTTAAAGGCGCACAAAAGCAAGAAGCCTCAAACTCTTTTCACTGATCAAGACCATGCAATGGCTAAAGCTTTACTTGAGGTAATGCCTGAAACATATCATGGTCTATATTCTTGGCATTTGATGCAAAATGGCATAAAACACCTTGGTAATTTGATGAAGAATGGGTCTCATTTTTTGAAAGATTTTAAATTTTGCATGTACCAATGCTTAGAGGAAGTTGATTTTCAAACAGCTTGGGATAAATTGTTGTGTGATTATAATCTTCAAGATAATAGATGGTTAACAGGTGTGTACAAAGTAAAGGAGAAATGAGCAAAATGTTACATGAAAAATGTTTTCACTATTGGCATGCAAAGTACACAGCTTAGTGAGAGCTTGAATGCAGATTTGAAAACTTGCATGAAACCAGACTTGGATGTAATACAGTTTTTTAAACACTTGGACAAGGGAAGCAAAGAATGGACTTGTGAATGATACACATGACAGAAATGTTCAAGAAGATGTTAATCTTGATAGCACACAACAATATAGGCAAATTTGTCCTAAATTGGTGAGAATAGCCACACAAGCATCTGACTGTAAAGAAGCATACATCTTTATGGAAAAGGCTATAGAAGAGTTCAGAAAGCAAGTTGATGATATTTGCAAGAAAAATTTGGGACTAGAAAATAATGATGTCAATTCTTTCATCTCTTTCCCAAATGAAAACCCTCATTCCCTTCAAGTAAAGGTTTGAAAAAGAAAGATGGTATAAAAAATTGTAGAAAGCGTCCAAAGAGTTGGGTTGAGAACCAACCCAAAAAGACAAAAAAGGTTCAAAGAATCAATTCTACACAAATAAACAATTGAAGATATTTCTATTTGATTTAGTACTTTATTTAGTATTGTTTTATTTAACTTTTTAGCTTTGCCAAATTTGATATCTTCTTCCATATTCTTTGCTTTGTTGCTTTTGCATAGGAAAACACTATTTTTTGTGGCATACCTGACATTACAAGTTCTCATGAAAGTGACCATGGTTTTAATAGACTTTTAATGGTAAGAGCTTTGACACCTTTAAATATAATTTTTGAAGCAAAACCAATTTTTTTAATTTATTTAAATATTCTCTATATTGTATTTATAATAAATTTGTATTGTGTTATTTAGCAGGAGCCACTTCATGATTACAATCATCAAACACCAAGTTCAACCATGTATCGGTTTCTTTGAGTGATGTATCAAGCTTAATGAGCAACCAGAATTTTTTGCATGTGAAGTGATGGAGACAGTTTCAACACAAAGTGTTGGTTTTGTTGTTTTTTGCATGTCAAGTGATGCAGACAAATTTAACACACTTATTTGAGATTTGTTGTGTTGTATGTTGATATTGTACTGCATGAAAGTTGTGCTATCATGCAATGTGATGCAGACAGTTTCAACACACTTATTTGAGATTTGTTATGTTGTATGGAATTAATATTGTACTGCATGAAAGTTGTGCTATCATGCAATTAGTTTTGGAATTATTTCTGAATTTGTATTGTACTGGGAGATCTTAAAGCGAGATATGTAATTTTTACTTTTCACATCCTAGTTAATAGATTTCATTTATAGATGCTTGATAACATGATACATAGGCAATAAAAGTGCAAGTGTACTGTTTCATATTTAGACAGCAATTGGAACCAAGTAAAAATAATTGAGAAACAAACGGGAATTAAAAATACATTTGCAACTCATAATATTGTCAATCAAAAATTTTAAACCATTGCAACTCATAATATTGTTAATCAAAAATTTAAACCAAATGGTGTGTACAACAATGATTCTCATCAAGTAACATAGTAGGGACTGGACTACTTCACACATTAATGTTATATGAAAACATGAATACACAAGATTGTCGTTGCCACATTTAACATTTATGTACAATAGAGGAGCCTATATTTTATATCACACAGTCATTTGTAGTCAACTCAGGAAAGAAGCAACACTAAATGGCCTAAAAATAGGAGCTGTGCAATCTGTCAACCTTCCGGCACCTTTGGAATCTCACTTGAATATTCTTGACAAATAGTCAGGGAAGAGATGCAAGCAAACCACCATGCATTGCAGGTTCACATATGTTTCTAGGGATTCTTCTTAGAATTCACAGTTGTAATTGCAGGAAGCCAGCATGTAGTGGGAACAAGCCAAAGTAACAACATAATCTGTATGGACATATGACGAAATTAAAAAATAAAAAACTCAGATGATAAATAACAAAAAACATACCACATCAAAGGAAAATAAAACTAAGTAAAGAAATATTAGAATACTAAACTTCTTGAGCAATGACTATAAAATATCAGAAAATACGCCGTGATTTGGATTAGATAGTAGAGGAAATGTTGTCTCTTATTCAATAGCATACAACCTTATTCCTAAACCAAATAACCGGAGAGAAAGACATAACATAGGAGCTGTATTTGTGTTTTTGTGGAATTGTAACAATCACTTAGCCCAAATAACCAGGCATAACATAAGTCCCAAATCGTATAGTGTTCTAATATTTCCCTTATTTCATTTTCCTTTAACATTAGGATGGTGCCTTATGTTAGTTTCATTTGTAATTTCTATTAGCAACTTTGATGAAATAGACTTGGTATTACTTAGTAATAAAGAGGAAAATTACAAAGTAAAGACTAATAATCGTTTACCAAAAAAAAAATTACTAATAATCAAGCAGTATGTGTGCATCAGTCCTACTTTTACATATAATTCATTATGAGATTCATTCAAGTGCCACAAAAATTTTGTTATGCATTTTTTTCTTCAATGGAAATTTCTGGAAAAAAAAAACAGAAGAAGCACACATTTTTCATCCAAGAACGAAATGTTTTTTCCAAAGAACACGAGATGATTTTTTCAAGGAGATACAATCATGGTCAAAGATTAGAGATCTGCAGAGGATAAGGCATTTTTACCTTGTGCTATTTGAACGATGGTGCTCTCAAGGAATAGTGATGAAAAAATGTAGAAGGGTGGTGGTCTTCAAACTTCCACCGGACAAGATGCAACTTCGCCGGAGAGAAATGGGTCTAGTGAACTCAGAGAAATGGGTCATGGTGTCTTAGCCGTGTACCAAAAAGCAAAAGTGGAAGAGAGAAAATTAAGATAGTGGTTGAGGAGAGAGAAGTGGTAAAAAAATAATGACCGTAGATTTATTGTTAAAAAAATAAATGGCTTGTGATAATTTAACATGACTAGGTCATGTGAAAACTCCACATAAGAGAATTCACTCTCATTGTGCAGGAGGAAAATGAGGGGGAGATCTCGAGTAAGACGTAACATGTCTTACTTTGGAATATCTTCTGATGTATTATAGATAAGGGACAACAATATTGGGACTTGTTTAATGGATCAACCAATTGGGTTGGCCATAACAAAAACTATATTCAATAATAAAAATATAAAAAAAAATGTATTATAATTTTTTTTCCTTCTACAGTTCTGCCAAGTCATCGGATCTTGATGTATTATAAAAAATTAAAAATTAAAAGTTGCGTACAATGTTCTTTTTGTCTTCTTCAATCCATATATGTTAAATGTTAACCTCGTAATTAAATGCATATTGAATGTAATTAAATTTATGAGTGTATTAAATTAGGACATATTTACTAGGATAATTTCATTTTTTTCTTAAAAACAAATAGATACTATTGTTAATTTTTTTCCAATATCTTAAATTTAAACTCTTTTCAATAATAAAGCGATTTGAATATTTTCATGCTCTTGAATAATAAAATATAATATTATTAGAGAATAAAAAAAACATAATTTTAATTATGTAAGAACCCATTATGAATAAAATATATTTTTGTTTTTGATCCACACCCCACATGGGGTGAGTTCAAATCTTGCTAGCCAATATGAAAATTTAATTGATAGGTAATATGTAATTCTTTTCCAAAATTCTAGGTTTGGGGTATTCCGTGATCTTGGTGGGATACAGATGTTTCACCGCATTTAAAATTTTTTTTTTAAAAAAAAAGTAAGAAAAAAACAAAGGCGAGAAAATGCGACCAAAAAGTGCGGAGGTTGTGCCATATACTTTGAAGGTGGGGCCCAACTGGGTTGGTGAGCAACAGAGATACACTTCCAAAAAAATAAATAAAAATATTAAGAACGCATAAAACCGAGCCACGTGTAATAGCATGGGTTGGCTCTGTATATCAGCGACCTAGCTCACACTTGTTTTGTTTCATTTGACGAGTGGCAGTGAGTGGCATTGGACTGAAATCTGATCGACAATGGCGTCTGAAGGCATTCTCCTCGGCATGGGTAACCCACTCCTTGACATCTCCGCCGTCGTCGACGATGACTTCTTGCAAAAGTAAGTATATAATCTCCTCCTCTCGTTTTTAGATTCTGAGTAACCTATTGGATTATGTTTTCTAAATTTGTCTGATGGCGTGGCTGTGATATTAGAGAACACCTTTCGAAAGATTTTATTCGATGTTTAAATGAAATCTTATTTCGTTATGGCACCGATCAGATCTCATAGTTCTGGTTCTGCATGATTTTTATTTTTTTATTTTTTGTGTGACAGATATGACATCACCTTGAACAATGCAATTCTCGCGGAGGACAAGCACAAATCCATGTAAGATATCTCTCGTAACCCCTACACGACAGTGGTTTACTTTTTTGTGTTGTTCATATGGCTAGTTGTCTTATCCGAGTCATGCATGGCTATCCTTCATGTATAGTTGAGTTTCATTCATATCAATTATGAATATTTGTTGATTTTCTTTGGCGGTTTAGATTTTGATCAGGTATCATTTCACTTCAACCACTGGAGTTTCAAATGTTTTGATTATTTTACACCTTGGAACGCTCCGTAATCTGGTTCTGGTTCTCTCCCATGTTCTTTGCGAAGTGTATTTAATGTCATAAACGTGCTGGTTTGATATGCTTATTGGGTTTCTTGGAGTTATTAATTATTATTTTACCCACTTATCACTATTATGCTCTGCACCAATCCTAACTATTAAGGGAACTCCCAAGTTTTGGGTATGTCTGTCACTGAATACCCAGTGTCTATATTTTTGCATTATTGTAAAGTAAAGACTTGATGCAATAGTGAATAGGATTTTCAACCTCCTCTTTGGATAAGATTTTACATATCTCTCCCCCACCAAATTTCCTTTTATTGTATTAATTATTGGGTCATTTATGGTTAGAAAATATATTTTTTGAGTTCATTCGATATGATCAGCACAATCGTCTCAGGTATGAAGAAATGGCTGCAAAATATAATGTGGAGTACATTGCTGGAGGTAATGAATGCACTAGATCGGAAATATTGGATTTCAGATAATTGCTTTACTATTTAATATCATAAGCAAAATAAACAAAAAAACAAAAAACAAAAAACAAGTGGGAATGGAAGTGCACAATTTATAATGACAGTTTCTACAACTTTTGTATTGGGGCAGGTGCTACTCAGAATTCAATCAGGGTTGCACAGGTATGTACTGACCTTGTTGGTAGTATTCTGAATCTGGTGTAGCTTTACTGAAAAGTAATTTACCATTTACCTTTGCCTCTTATAGTGGATGCTTCAAGTGCCTGGTGCAACGAGTTACATCGGTTCTATAGGAAAGGATAAGTTTGGGGAAGAGATGAACAAGAACTCAAAACTTGCTGGTGTAAATGTAGGTTTAATTTTGTGATACCTTCTCCTTTCCTTGCCATCTGCTTCTCTGTATACTGACTGTTTTTGAAATTAACTAATTCATTCATCCATCAGGTTCATTATTATGAAGATGAAACTACACCTACCGGAACTTGTGCTGTTTGTGTAGTTGGTGGTGAAAGGTCAGATGATCAAGCTTTCCATTTTTTTTAATAACTAAAATTATTATTTATGCTATTTTTAAAGAAAGTTTACATCTTTCACTTGATATTTACTTGATTGCAAAGCAAATTTTTTGAAGCCTTGCATTTGATTGCATCTAAATATAGGTCTCTTGTTGCCAATTTATCAGCGGCAAATTGCTACAAGTCTGAGCATTTGAAGAGACCAGAAAATTGGGCATTAGGTACCCTGTTGTTGGTCTATGTAGGCTTTCATTTATTTCTTTCACTCTTCATTTTCAAGTAATTATAGATGACTGACATTCGTTATTATGCATTTTTTCCTTACACAGTGGAAAAGGCCAAGTATTTCTATATTGCTGGCTTTTTCCTCACTGTATCACCTGAGTCCATCCAATTAGTTGCTGAACATGCTGCTGCAAACAACAAAGTAAGATATGATTGAAAAATTGGTGTTCCCTGTTCAATAGCAGTTTCTGATACTCTTTTTTGTTTTATTCCTGTACGTAGATCTTTATGATGAACCTTTCTGCCCCATTTATCTGTGAGTTCTTCAGGGATGTACAGGAGAAAGCTATGTCGTAAGAATCCTTCCCTGATAAATTCAAATGAATGAAATTTTGCATATTTGTTCTTAAGGATGCCAATTCTGGGATTCAGGTATATGGACTTTGTTTTTGGAAATGAGACAGAAGCAAGAACATTTTCTAAAGTTCATGGCTGGGAGGTAAGAATTACTTAGCAGATCTGTTGGCTTGCAGTTTTGGTATTGAATTTAACCTTTTACTTCATTTGACCTTTCCCCCCCATTCTCTAGACTGATAATGTTGAGAAGATAGCTCTAAAGATTTCGCAGTGGCAAAAGGCATCGGGAACACACAAAAGGATAACTGTTATCACACAGGGTGCGGATCCTGTTTGTGTTGCTGAGGATGGGAAGGTGAAAAAGTTCCCTGTGATACTGTTTCCTAAAGAGAAACTAATTGATACAAACGGAGCAGGTACTGTGCTTTTGCTTTTAGAAGTTCAAATGTGGAGCTTAGTTGCATATGCAATTATGTTCATGAGTATAAAATTTTCCCTTCATGTCTTCAATGGTGAAGGAGGGAAACTTGCTATGCTAGAGTGGACAACCATATAGTTAGAGGTAGAGGGAGACCAAGAAAAACTCTAGGTGAAACCTTTAAAAAGGACTAAGATCTAAATGTACTTTCTGAGGATTTAGTTTTTGACAGTACGCAGTGGGGTCGTTTCGTCCATGTAGCTGACTCCACATAATGGGAAAAGGGTTTGGTTGTTGTTCTTGGTCTTCAATGGTGATATATGCTAAAAAATTCATGCAAGTTATAACTTACTCTGTCACTCATGCATATACACACAAACACTTAATTCCGCTTTGACCCCTATTAACTGCATTGTAAACTTTATCATAGTCCTACAATATTGCAATCAACATGGAAAAGCCATGATGTTATCTATGATTACTGAGGCACTGCCAGTATTTCAGGAATAGATGTTGGGAGTGGCAAGCAAGATGCCAATTTTATCCATCCAGAATGTTTGTGTGAACATGGTTATATCACTTTTTTTTTGGGTTTGTAGGAGATGCATTTGTTGGAGGATTTCTTTCACAATTGGTTCAGGAGAAGCCCATTGAAGAATGTGTGAGAGCTGGCTGTTATGCAGCAAACGTTATCATCCAAAGGTCTAGCTGCACGTACCCAGAGAAGCCTGATTTTCATTGAGTGATTTCTCTCGGTTCTGTGCCGTTATGAAATTTTTATTATCATGAAGCCTTTTGTTGTATTTTGATAGTTGAACTCTGCTTGGTTTGGGATTTTTCAATCCCCCGGCTAGGGAAAACGACAAAACTGTTTCAATTGGTGTGAAACGAAAAAATAAAATAAAATAAGTTGTGTTGTATTCCTATTTGGGCATCGTTTCTTATTTTTGTTGTTTGGTATGAAGTCTTTTATATTGGATATGTTCAAGAATGTGCTTACTTTTGTCTAACTCTAGTCACTTCGTGTTTGATTTAGTCATACATTGTTATTATATTTTTGCTTAACCCACCCTATCTTTTTATGAGGCGAGTCGGCCACTTGTAATCCTCAAAAGTTTTAACTGAGTTAGTTATAGAATTAATCCCTAATTAGGACTTAATTATAGTTAATGTTCATTGTTCCTCCCCAAAATGTATTCCAGAATATTTTGTTGGTTTTTTCTCAACCATTCACATTCTCTCAAGCATTCTGGCATGTTTTTCGACTGTTATATTTAATTAATTTTCATTCAATTTATATTTTATTTAATGATATAGTTTTAATGATATAGTTTCTATTAGTTATATTTAGTTGAAAATAATTTATAATTTATAATTTATAATTCAAAGTAATTAATGAAGAGTGTAAATAAAGAAAGAGTCAATAATATTTATTTTTAAATTATATTTTGTCTATTTAGTTGATCTCGTGCTTTAGTATTAGACCTCATCTATTGGGCAATTATAAGACAAAAACTCCCAAAGTATTTGATTAAAGAGTAACAAGATATTATGCCTCTGCCTATTCAAGATTACCAATTGATTGGCTGTAAAAGGCATTGCTTACGTACTTGAAATCTGAAATTGATAAGGGAATTTCCCTTTAGTTGGAAAATGCCATTATTTTGATGCTAATCTTCCTATTTTCGCCGGTTAAGTTGAGCATTTAACATAGAAACTATTTAATCAGTCATTGAACTGTATTTTCAGTGAATGTAATGTAGGCCTGTTATTTTGAAAGTGTACTGCGATTTAAGACGAATTTTATTTGCAATGTAAATGGTTTAAAATATGGACTCGTCAGTCTAAGAAATTTTTACTTAATTATTACTTCCAACGTGAGGGATTATTCTCACAATTATATCTATCAAAATAATCAATCAAAAAAGAAAAAAAAAAAGTGTTAACTAGAAAAATTAGTAGCTATATTTGCAAATTTTTAAATAAACATTTAACTCTAGTTTTAATAAATATTTAATTAAAAGAAACAGTGGGGTTTAAAAATATGTCATCAAATTTTGAAACCATTGTGGAAGATTAGGACTGATTAATTAAAATATTAAGTTACAAATCTCTTACTTATTTTATTTTTTAATTATTTCTTTAATAATTATGCACTATAAAATTCAAATAAAAAAATTTATTTAAATTTTAATTAATTTTTACGAGACAAATAAATTGATTTTTTTTTTACATCGCACGGATAATAAATTAATTAATTATATATTTGTGTTACTTTTCCTTTGCCAGCAATGCCTTTGTCGTCGTCACATTTTCAAGTAAAAAGGGTCGTTCAATTAATAACCATAAATACTCGAAATAAAACTATATGAGTTAAACTATGAAAGTTTCTTAGCTATGTAAGAAACAACAGACAGTTGAGAGCTTGAGTTACTATTTTACTCCTATTAAATTGATTTTAAAGATTTATTTAGAAAATGACAAATTTAACTTATCTTGGTAAAGGCTCCTCCACTCCAAGTCCAAATCTAATGTCGATGACTCACATCACGCCAATCTCATTTTCTTACCAAGAGCGTTGAATTCACGGCAAAACTTGAGCGCGTGAAACAGTTTGTTGAGAGGCAGAGAGCATAGCCACCTCCACCTCCTCCTCCTCCTCCTCGCTTTGTCGTTCGCACCCAACCGACGAAGCCCACTCAGAAAAGGGAATCGCAGCAAAACAGAAAACCCGAAATCTCGGAACCGCCATGAGCGACCTTCCAAGGTTGCAGAACCTGCGTTCCACTGGAAAACTTCTCAGAGAAACAACTTCTACTTTCTCCTCCAACCTTCTCACATTCCTCTTCCTCTCTCTCCTCATCCTCTCCTTTCGAACCGTCGTTGAAAACGGAACCGCCCATGTCACATCCTTCATCGACCGCGATCCTTCCCTTAAGGCCCTCCTCTTACGCCTCGACCTCGCCGGAAACGCCAACCATCACCGTCTCCGGTCCAATCAGGATCCTTCCCCCGCCGCCCTTCGCCGCCTCCACCGTCGCCGTCCTTTTCTCCACCTCACCCGCGTCGGAACCCTAGATGACGACTTTTTCTCCGGAGATGATGACGATGGCCGCACCTTGTTCGGCTCCAATTCCAAAGCCCCCGTTAACGGAAGCTTCGTTGCGTTCGGGCCGTTCGGTCTTGACTCAGGCTTCTCGGATCTCGTCGCCGATAACGGAGTTAGGGTTTCGGAGGTGGTTCGCTCCGGGGTCAATTTCAAGGCTGAAGGGTTATCGTTCGACGACGAAGATAAAGACGAGGAGAACGACGAGGAGAACGGGAAAAACGAGAAGACCGATTTGGGAAACGGACAAGAGATGGAGAAAGGCGTTGATTTGCAATTCTTCGTGAAGGGATTGGAGGTCGGTCGTCGTGATGCGGCGGCGTTGTTCTTTCTGGTGAGTTTCTTGTCCGCGGCTTATGGATGGGTGATCCTGGTTTTTCTGGTTACGTATTCGTGGGTGCTAGGTGTTGTTTTCGTTGCTGTTGTTAATGATCTTGTAGGAAGGTTTAGTTCGGTTACTGGTGTGGTTTGGGATGGTTCCAGATTAGGTCTTAAGAGGCTTTCAGGGTTTATTCTTATGAGATGGGCTGTGAGGGATGCATTGACTCAGCTTCTGGGACTGTGGTATTTTGGTGAAATTGAGGATCAGTACTCGTTCTTCAAGCTCTTTGTTAGGTTGAAATTGATGCCTTTCTCGGTTACGTCGCCCTGGGTTCGAGGGTTTGAGAAGGAGATTTCTGGGTTCTTGTTCACTTGGTTTCTGGTGGATACCTTTGTGGCTTTTATATTTTCTGTTGATGCCTGGGTTGCCATTGTGGACTCCAGGAGGAGTGGCAGGGAGATTGTGAAGGAAGGTTGTTATTTGATATCTACCATGTTGAACCAAGCTATACAGATAAAATGCTTGGAAGCTGTACTTTGCGGGTCGTTTGTGAGATGGGGTTTGGGACGAGTTTGTGGGAGATCTTTGGCCAAGATGTTTCAGTCCACGATGGAGGTTTACTTCATGGTTGCTTGGCTTATATTTTACTTTGCTGCCAGGTGTAGGGATGCCAATCTACAGGGTAGGAGGTTTGGGCAGAGAGAATTGCAGGGCTTGGTTGAAGGTCATAGATGATACTTGGTGGTGATTAGGTGACAGTTTGTTGTGATTACGCACAAGTAGCAGCAGTGTTTCACAAGTCTATGTCCATCACCGCCATTATATAGTTTTGTCACCAACAATGTGTTGAATGTACTTCACCAGAAGGCCAATATACTTCTTGTGTATATTCCGAATGAGGATACTTCATCTGTACATTACTCATGGAATCATTGAATTAGTTCACGCAATTTGTGTTGGTGATGATAGTCACAAATTACAAGGTTTGAGAAATGAAGAATGGTAATATTTTTTTCCAATGCAACATGGAGCTATGTTGTGATGACCAAATTAATCCACATGGCCTTTCTGTTTATTTGATGTTATATTCGATTCTATATGGACAATATATGGCATGAATTGGACATCATCTACAAGAACGAAGAAAAACACATTAATCTGCAAAAACAGTGAAAATTATTCTAGAGAATTATGCATCATTTCCCCCCTTTAGAAAGTCTCCATGAAGGTCGATCAGGCTAAATTTATGTTTGTTTTGCATGATTACTGGCATCTTTTTCCCAACA
Organism: Gastrolobium bilobum; assembly: GCF_033153095.1. NCBI lineage: Eukaryota > Viridiplantae > Streptophyta > Magnoliopsida > Fabales > Fabaceae > Gastrolobium > Gastrolobium bilobum. Next base: position 307,781 of record NW_026899561.1, read on the forward strand.
AGCCACTATATTTGCTTATATGTAAATTCAGTTTGCAGAATTTCAATAAAACTCATTTTGCATCATGGAGTTACTTCGGCAAGGTTTGAATGAGAGGAAAAGTTTAGGCTGATAACAAAATTAGGTCTATATCAAAAAGCATTCCAATTGTTGAATAGCTATGTGTTTAGTTCTGCAAGACTGGTGTTTTGTAGTCTGTTAATACTTGATGTTTTCTGTTTGGTGGCTGATATGCTTATGCTCATTTGATGGCTTATTGAATTTTTAACTTTAGTTTTTATCATTAACTAGCGTGGGGGAATGGCAGGCTTTGATGCAGAGTTGTTTTGTTAGCTGAAGATGGAGATTAGTGATATAGAGTGTGAAAATGCATCTTAATTTCAATTTAATGAATGGTAGTCTTCCTGCTGGGGTTGCCTGTGAAGTAATTCCAGTTTCTGAAAGAGATAAGAGAGTGACAGTTAGTGGCCTTGAAATCAATGAAATGCGACATCAAATTCGAGATATGAGTTTCGATGATTTACTTAAAACTGTCTATTGGAGATGGTATCCCTAGGGCAGCATTTTGAGGGTTATGAGCAATCTTGTAAAACTAAAATTCTGTTAAGGGTTCCCCGCTTCTCCTATTGCTCATAACAATCCCATTATATCAATTTTCATGCAGTCTGCAGGAAAAATAAGTATAAGCAGCATTGTTAGGATTTTCTGGTTTTTTATGGATTCACTTAATAATCTTATGGGTTATCTTGGTTTTCTGATCAGTAGTCTATTTCATCTAGCCAAGGCACAAGCTAGGTTCTTTATGAACCAAGTAGCTTCAAAACTGACTGACAAAAGGACGATTGTGAGGGAGTGGAAGTGACCATTTCTTAACCCCTCTGCATATTAGTCAGTTTTTTAAATTATGGAGCAAAAGAAACATTGCGGTTTCCTTCCAGAAGCAGGTTCTGATTGTGCTGACTGCTGAGTCTTGCAGTTAGCAGCATCAATTAGCGTCAGTGCTAAACCGAAGCTACGTGGTTCTTTAGCCATCGTGTATGCCTATCGCACAATCATTTTTTTTTTTTATCTTCTAGTGGTATGGCTCCTGCATACTTCATAGAAACGAAGATATTTATGGTCGATGGTAGTTCCCCCAAAGCACTTACCAGATCCTTCGCCAATATCGACCCACCTTTCCTTAAATATGAGCGCGACAGCGTATACATGTCTTATCTGTTACAGTTGCCCCTGCATTCGGATTTTTCATCCCTTGCATGTTGATATAAAACTCAACTGTTAAACAAAAAATACTTCTACTTCTGACAAGCAGCTTGCAGGTTTAATTGCAGTGGATTTGTAAGAAGTTCGTGAGTATTGTGGACTACAATTTCACTTGCTTGTTAATAGTTTTTCGTTGCACTAATGATGTTTCTCTCCAGATGAAGAATAGTTTTAGAAGTTTTAGAACCTATAAAGCTACACACACAAGAAGGTGAAAATCGAGTTTAACATATACATCTTCTAAGGGGGCGTTTGGTATGAGAGCAATTTTTTATCAACGGTAACAAAAAATTGGTCAGAATATAGTGGAAATTTTTTTGACCCGAGTAAGTTACAAAAAGATGTTTGGTAGGCACTAATTTTTTCTGGAAAGTTGGTTTTTTTTTACTAATGCGATATTTGGTTGATAATGAAATATTGATGGGAATGCATAATGAAATTACGAAATTACCCATTATGTTAAAATATTCATTGACAAATAGCAAATGGGGTAAGCATGTTGTTATTCAATGCGTCAATTTCATGTTGTCGTCTTTCACCTTTTCAGACAAGTTGTACTTCAAAGTTGCATTTTTCAAGGCATTTTGGTCTTAAAAATAGCAATAGGGGTATCTCCATTCGTGAATTAAATTAATACCGCGGTTCAAATGGCATTTATTTTTGCCATCCTCTAGTACAAAACAATTTTCACGGTCTTAATATTATACCGATTTTTTGGATCATCAACACTTACCAAACATGGCAAGCATATTTTACCTATATCACTTTCCAAGGAATTTTCAGCAGATTCTCCATACCAAACACCCCCTCCCCTAAAAGTAAACATTCAAGATACGGTTACAATATAAAAAAAAAAAAAAAAATATATATATATATATATATATATATATATATATATAATAAATATATAAATATAGGGTTTTATAAGAGTTATGTTGTAGGAAAAATGATTGTGTAATGTTATAGGGTTTCGTTTTGCGTGCCATAATTTTTTTTTCTTTTTTATTAAAAAAGTGTAGACCCCATAAAATGTTGTGTGTGTAGCAAAGTTTGTTGTGTCATGTTAAATGATAAATGCAAATCACACACACACACACACACACACACACACACACATATATATATATATATATAATTTTAGGTGAATTAATAAAGGGTGTTTTTCGTAATTTTGTTTATTTTTTATTATATACATTTTACTGAAACACCCTTAATTAATTTACCTAAAATTATAGAAACACCATTCATTAATAAAAACGACGTTGTTTTTGGGGTAGCTGTAGATAACCTTATCTAAAGTGAATGTAGATATGTTTTTTCCTATAATATATATATATATATATATATATGGTTTAATAATTTTTATGTTGTAGAAGATAAATTTAACTCCTATACATAAATAAAAGTATGTTGAACCCATATAGATTATAAGGAGAAAATAGAGAAAGAGAAAATATGGACCTAAAATTATTTTATGTGTGTATAAAAGATAAAAATTATCTCTTGCAACATAAAAATGTGTGGGCTCATATTTTCTTTTTTCTCTCTCTTCTTTTATATGGTCTCATGGACCCATACACTTTTTGTGTGGGTATGGGGAGAGATCTTTTATGTATGTATATAAGATAATTTTATCTCCAACAACATGAGAAATATTAATCCTATATATATGTATATATAGGGAAATATCTTTTATGTATTTGTAGGAGATATCTCCTACAGCATGAGAAACATTAATCTCATATATATATATATATATATATATATATATATATATATATATATATATATATGAGGAGAGATCTTTTGACTCTGGTGTAAGACGTAGAAGTGTTACTCCCTATCTTAACAAACCAATCATTTTCGTCCATTTGATAGTTATAGTTTATTCAGTTATACCAATTAATTAAGGATTTTGTAAGAGTTATGTTGTAGGAGAAATGATTGTGTTATGTCATAGAGATTCGTTTTGCATGCCAGTAGTTTTTTTTTTTAACATGCGAGTTCCACAAAATGTTGTGTGTGTAGGAAAGTTTGTGTGGTCATGTTAAATGATAGAATGAAAACCCATTAATTAATTGTAAATAATTTTTTTGGTAAAATAATATTAATTTTAAGTAAATGATAATCGTTTGAACGAAAAACAATGGCTGAGATGGCGAGTAAGACTTTTAAGTCTTACATCGGAGTCAAAAGATCTCTCTCCTATATAAATATATATCTATGGGTTTAATGTTTGTCATTTTAAATGACATAAGTTATGTCATTTTAAGAGAGTAATAGACATAAGGAATGGAAATCATGAGGGAGAAAATGTGTGGTTTTTTAATTTAAATTTTTAATAAAAAATAATATTTTGTATTTATCTCTCTCTTAAAATGACATAACATTATGTCATTTAAAATGAAATTTTTGTCCCCCTATGTATATATATAAGAAAAATATTTCTCAAGCAGCTTGAGATATATTGATCTCCTTCCACTCAAAAATTACATCATTTTGTTTATTTATTTCCTTATATTAATTGATTCACCTTTGAATGATTATTATTTTCTTTTTCTCTCTCTTCCTTTATCATCATTGATTTATCTTTTTTTTTTTTTTTGTAAATAAAGAGGGGCTAAGCCCCAGAAACAGAAAGAAATTACAAATCAGAAACTAACAAGCTAGACATATTTCTAGCATCAGCAACTATAAGTTCCATCAACTGAGGAGGAGGATCTTTAAAAATCTTGAAATGGAGATTATTAGTCTGCCCAGCTTTAGCTAACCAATGAGCACATTTGTTGTTTTCTCTCTTGGTATGAACAAGTTATAATTTAGTAGCCGGAGATAAAATTATCTCAAACAACTTGAGAAATGAGAAACCCTATATATATATATATATATATATATATATATATATATATATATATATATATATAAGGTATGATTCTTTAAAACTGGTGTCAAACAAAAGTTTGGCACTTCATACGAGGGTCGTTAAATCCAGTATTAAAAACCCAGCCCGGCCATTGACTCGGTCGAGGACAGGGTTCACGGGGTCCCGGGTTCAATCGGAGGTCATGGGGTCACTTCGCTGACTCGGTATATGAAAAATTCAATAAAATCAAAGCAACAATAATTAAAGATTCAAAATATACTTAACATAATTCAACCAATTACATCTACAAATCAATATTCACAAGTTAATTAAACTGTCAAAGTATAAAACACATATTCCAATGGAGTTAATAAAAAGTTATATCATCAAACTCAGACCCTTCTCATTCTTTTAATGCACCTACAATAGTATGTAAAAGGAGATCCCTTACCTAATAGATAATAGTGGAGAAAAGGCGGCGACACGACAAACTAACGGTGGGGGGAAAAAGAACCAGCACGGTGGAGGAGATTATCGGAACAGGAAGACTGAGTTTGAGTCAGGGAGAGAAAATCAGAAGAACGATTTAGATTTTAGATATAGTTTTAAATCTAGGCAACAACGATTTTTATTTTTATTTTACACATCAAATGACGTCATTTTGTGTATAATTTTTTTTAAAAAAAATGCAATGACCCCTTTGACCTCTCTGACCCGGGAGTCAAGGGTTCAACCAGGGGATTTCGGGGGTTAGAGGGTCAACGCGCAAATATGGTCTAAATACTAACTCGAGCCCTCAAAGAGGGGATCAGTGAACCAGAGGGGTCGACCCCGGGGTGGGGAGGGATTTTAAAACACTGGTTAGATCATGGCAAATTAATAGCTTACAAATCAGAGTCGTTAGATTAAGGCAATATGAACAACTCTTAGTTGAGATGTCAAACTTTTTCTTTGACACTCAAAGGATCTTGTCGGTTTATATATATATATATAAACTGGTGTCAAACAAAAGTTTGACACTTCATATTAGGGCCGTTAGATTAAGGCAAGAATAACGACTCTTAGATGAGATGTCAAACTTTTTCTTTGACTTTCAAAGGATCTTATCGATATATATATATATATATATATATATATATATATATATATAAAATTTTATATATATAATTTTATATATATAGGATTTTTTGATACCGTGTCAAACTTTGAAATATGACACCAAATCCTAACCTTTGATTTCCGCCAATCAATGATTATCATTTATTGGAAATTAAACAATAATCAAACCTTAAACCCTATTAATTAATATATTTGATTCCGAATAAATGATAACTGTTGATTGAGAAAAACATCTATCCTTATAAAAGATATAACCATATGTCATTTTAGTTCTTAAACGTTGATTTTCGTCTATCAACGTTTATAATTTATTGGATCAAAATTATTAATTAATTAATAATAAGTTTGGCCCATTAAATTTGATCCAAACTTATTATGAATTAATTAATAATTTTGATCTAATAAATTGTAATCGTTGATGGACGAAAATCAACAGTTAAGAACTAAAATGACATATGAATATATCCTTTAAAATTATAGTTTTTTTCTTCTAAGGGGACAAATTTAATGGGCCAAACTTATTATTAATTATTTAATAATTTTGATTTAATAAATTATAACTGTTGATAGATAAAAATCAATCGTTAAAAACTAAAATTAGGATAAATATTTTTACGTAAGTTATTACATACACAATTGTATTTTCACTGACCCACTTGTGCAGTGTTTAGTGTGTGTGTTGCAATTCGATTCACATGTACTTTATAAAAAAAATTGTATTTTCAGTTGATTACTTTGAACGGCTTTTTTCCTTCTTTCCGAAGTCTGAACTTAGTTGTTTAGCCTGGTACCATCCAACCATCGTGACATCTGTCGTGTTTTCATTAAGTCGAATTCCACGGAATTCCTTTGGGGGGCGTTTGGTAGAGGAGAAAAATTTTTTAACCAGGTAAATATGATTAGTGGGGAAATTGTTGAAAATGAAAATAAGTGGGGAAATTTTAAAAATGTTGTTTGGTAGACCAAAATATTACCAGGGAAATTGTATAAAATTTACTGTGACAATGTTTGGTTGAAAGTAAAAGATTGATGGGGAAATATGACAAAATGTCAAAAATACCCCTGAATATAATTATTATAGACACGGTGGCAAAGAGACGTTGGAGACTTGTGTTGTTCATTTATGTGTTTCTGTGTGTCGGTGGTTTGGAAGAAAACCTCTATCAGTCCATTAATCGTTCAAGTCGTTTTGGAAGACAACCTCCATCACTTCGTCACGGTTAGGTCAAGGTCTGAACTTGCAATCTACACCAACTTACAAGGTAGAACATCAAACACTACTTCCAAGCTGCCATCAACAGTGAGTAATTTTTGTTATGCTTTCATGAAAAGAGTGAACCTTTTTTCATTGTGAAGAGGGGTTCGTCAATTTCTATTTGTGTTTATTATATTTTCCATGGTGTGAGGTCTCAGTTAATTGGTTTATTTTATATGTTAAATATGTATGAAATGGTTGAATCCCATAAGCCATGTTTAGGAAACTTACGAGTTGCTCATTTGTAGTTAGTTGGGGCGTTGATGTTTGGAGTCCTTCTTTCTACATTTCATCTTGTAACCCGTTTGAAATTCGCTTCTGGCTTAATAATGGGGTGTCTTCCTGTTACAATAATTTCCTGCCTTTCTTCTTGTTCCATTTTTTCTATAAGTTGGAAGATGTTTTCGTTTTCATTCCCCATTCTCAATTTGCAGATTGTTTTCACTTGTTTAGCCAACAAGCTTTCTACTGGAAGCCATCAAGTTTGGCTGGAAGGAGTATCTCGGGCAGCCAGTTCTTCCTGCTAGTCGTGGTACCTTGTTTATTTGGGAAACTTGTTTCACTTCTAACAGATCATTTGTTGCGATGAAGAATATAGTTATGCACCTGATTTCAAGTTTATTGAAAGCAGCTGTTGTCGTAGTTGACCAAGAGGGTTATTTTAATTTTTATTTTTCATTGTCAAATCTTTCATACACTCATAGTCCAGGATAAATTGTATTTTTCCAAAAAAATTTGAATTGATGTAACAGTTAAAAAGACTGAAAGGAAAAGGGAATAGATTGTAACAGAGCCCTCTTGTAATAGCCATTGCTTCCAGCATTGTAACAGCCCCCTACAAGCTTCTCAACATTGATTTTGGCTTCTCTGCACTAAAGGGTAATGCAGCTAAGGGTTACCTGGCAAAGGTTCAGGTTTGCAGGTAACAAGTCTTTCATGATTTTCATGGCATACAAAGGAGCTGCTATGATCAATGATGGGGTTCTTCTGGAAGGATATAAACAGCATGAAGTCCTTTGATGCAATTGGAATGACTGACAAATCTGTGTACATGTTCGAATGGTTTGTCAAGGGCCCAAGGAATGGTGTAAAAAATAGCTCAGTTATCTTCTAGTTGGGTTGTTTCATGATGGGAGTGGACAAGTACTTGTAACTTGTATATATTGTATAAATCGAACATAGACTATCAGTTTGTAAATAGGAGTTTCATGTTCTCAATTTGATGTTGTTTGTAATTACAAATTTTTTGACAGCCCTTCAAAGGCATGCCAATGACAATATGTAACAGTTTCAATGACATGAGAGTTATGCAATACCTTCATTGTATTTAAATTTGTGCTGGAATTGCAATGATGACTTTCATATCCAAATAAATTATTGAATCACCTCAATGGTAGACAATACTTGTATTCATTAAATAGCAACAACTTTACACATACAGCAAACTTTATAACACTTAAAGTACAGTATGACAGAAATCATTCCATAACAGATGTATCATACATGAAGTATATGAGCACAGCTCAGATTGGGTTACAAATTGACTTTGTGTCATGGTTTACAAATTTGACTTTCTCTCCATCTAGCTTGGCAGGCTCCTTGAATATAGTCCATTGGAATATAAACACATGCAGAATGTTGTAGTTGCTTCCAAAAGATTGATGATAAACCAACAAGAGGCTGTCCTATAAGCAGAAATGAGTCTCAACATCAAGGGCATCGGTCAGAATTCATGCCATTAATTCTTTAGGATAACCTGCAGTGAAATACAGTGAGAAATAGTCAACAGAAATGATATGAACTAACACATGAAAGTACCATTTATCAGCTATTCTTTATATACGGGAAGAAAATTAAGATGTGACTTAGTATCCTTTTGGAATGTATATCACAGACAACAACTCAATGACCAAAAACCCATGAAGACAGTCATAAACAAAACAGGTACACACTCCAAGAATTGTTGATGTATGCGAACATTGCACTTATATTTGTAACTCTTGGACAATGACTGTGGACAATCATCCTGCGGAAATAGGTAATGATTTAAACATCAGAGAAATCAACTTTACCATTAAACCACGAAACCTAACTTACATCTGTGAAAGCACAACTTACCCTCACATTCAGGAAATATTCTACTGTGAATACTCAATATACTGGTGACCACAAAAAGGCAATGAGCCAACTTTTGAAGCATTATATAAACTTTTCCATTGGCAGCCAACTAAGCATTGTAATACTACTAGCATTTGTGGTAACAGGTTCAGGCAAAAAGGTAACCATCCATGACACGTAAAATGAGATACAAAAAATATGGCTATCTATCCATAGCACAACCAAAAAAGAGTGACGTGTGATAGTCACTGATGAAGGGCCAACAATCCAGCCACCAAAACAGCTCGCTTACTGTGACTGCATTGCATGAAGACATCTGTGAGATTGCTATCCCTACCCAATTGCACAGCAACATGAACCTGTTGTTCCTCTGTCAATTCTTCAAACTTCTCTAGTTCTGTCATTATTGACATTCGCCTATGGCTACCTTCAGCATTGTATTGAAAGCACCCTACCAACTTATCAATACTATCTTTTGACTTCCTGTAATTTTGACTGAGATCCTTCATAACATCTACAACTTCCACAAGCAATGGATCTTCACTTCGCTGACGTTTCTTACCCCTCGTTGTAGCAGCAGTCGATACAGGAGATGGTGGCATGACCTCCTCTTGTGGGAGATCGGGCATTGTAGTATCAACATTGATAGGTGTGGGGATGTAGTCTCCAGTCATGTCAATGTACTCATCAAACCCAATCCCATTGTCTGCATTCATAGCAGCCTGTTGCTGCATTTGGTTAACCGTATCTGTTGGCTCCTCTGCATTAAGACCACGAGCTACATCTTTTCCGAAGACTGCTCCTAAGCTGTCATAGTGTGGGAATGATTTATTGTACAAACCCTTAGCACTAGGGTGGCTCTGCAGCAACATAATTGACAAAAGGTTAATGATAATGCAATTAAGATTTATTGTAACTGGAGCAAATATAAATTATACAAGTACATGGAAATTAGAAAACTAACTTACCTTCACCCAGTCATCGAATATCTCTCTTTCCACCTCTATCATTTTTTTTGTATCACTCCATCCAAACCCACTCCCACCGTTAGGGCCGATCATTTCAGCGAGAGCATTGTATTGTTTTTTTAACAACTTAACCCGGGATGTGATATGAGGGATACCTCTGAGGGTACAAAAAGGTATCCTTTGATGCATGAGCTTCTCTATAGCACCCGAAAATCCAGATTTAAAACCATTTTCCCCTTTCCAAATAGACCCTATGTCAATGAGACATTCCACCAGGACTTTATCCTCCTCGGCAGTCCACGTATGATTACTTCGTTTGGTTGAATGTTGGTTGTCTTCAGTCATGATGTTCAACGATGAGCTAAAAAAAGTGTAATATGAGAAAAATTGTAACAACCAAATAATATGTGAAAACAATGTTATATCAACCCAACATAAGCAAATCGAACATGAATAAACCTAAACCATGATAGCTGTAATACACATGAACAGGAAACTATTATGACAAATATTATAAAGATTCATAAGCCACCATTGAACATTATTACAAGACATTAGTTTACTGATCGAGTTTCGTAGTCAAATCTAAGGCATCATGTAAACAAACATAACTTTTGGACTATGAATTGTTACATAGTCCAAATCAAACACGTCTCCTCCAGTTGTTAAACATTTGTTGCGCCATATCGTCCCTCAGTTGTGACCATGCATTGGATGACTCCACGTGAGTGATCATATCATTTCCTCCCATCTCGTCTTGAACCGGTTGAAGGTCCACCTCATGCTCCTCTAATGGGTCAAAGGCCATTTCTCTTCTGATATGGTTATGCAGCAAGCAACATGCAGTTATAATCCTGATTTGTGTCTTAACCGGATAGAATGACTTCGACCTAACAATCGCCCAACGCCCCTTCAACATCCCAAAACAGCGTTCTATGACATTCCTTGCAGAAGAATGTTTCATGTTAAAAAACTCCTTCGCTGTTGTTGGTTGTGCCCCGTGTCTCCACTCACTGAGATGATATCTTTGCCCTCTATAAGGTGTAAGGAAACCTTCACCATTCATGTAACCAGCATCACACAAATAATAGTAACCTGAAAAAATATTGATGCCAAAAATTAGACTAAAATTGCATATATTAAGCAAGTGAACAGTTTACGAAATATGGAAGTTAAAGCTGTCAAGTTTGCCGAACCTTTTGGAACCTTTAAACCATTATTACGAGCTATGGCATCTCTGAGGACCCTCGAATCTGCAGCTGATCCTTCCCATCCAGGCAATACGTAAATAAACTGAGCATCTTGCGAACAAACCCCTAGCACGTTGGTTGCTATGTCTCCCTTCCGAGTGCGATATCTAGCCTTATCAGCTTGTAAAGGATTTACCTTGATGTGTGTCCCATCAAGAGCTCCCAAACAATTCTAAAAATTCAGACAAAATATTTTTCATACCATGTTAGCGTTGCATAGAACATAAATTCGACAAGTACATATTGTAACAGTCCAAAATGGTTTAAATTTACCTTGAACCACCTCCACTTTTCATCAGTGGAGTTCTCAAGTACTGGTACAGGTTTCTTCAGTAAAACTGTATGACAACGAACGACGGCCAACAACACATTCGTGAACTGTCGGCTAATTGTTTCACCGGACCGCATGAATTGTCTTTTAATTATCCTGTTCTTCACATCGTGTGCCAAAATGTGAAGAAATATTGCAAGCATCTCTTCTACACCCATATGCTTCGTTGGTTCAAGCCCCCCAACAGTTTTTACTAACTCACACAATTTAAAGAAGCACCTTCTGTCCATCCTTGTATTCTCTATACAAGCAGTGTCACTTAAGTAAATTATTCTATGGAAATTTACTTCCCTTACACTAACCCTGTTACAAAACTGCCATGTTACTGTCCTCCTTTTACTTCTCTTTTTTAGAATATCGCGTAATAACAAAGCACACATACTCATTAACAACATTGTCATTTGATTCATACACTGCAAATGAGTGATGAGTATGACAATGACACTAACCTCCATTCCATTGTTCATTGCAACGATCTAACACAAAGAAGGACAGAACAATTCAGCTTAAACAAAAATAACAACATATATCAAACCAAATTTCTGCATGCCTTTGATGAAATGCAGAAATAAGGAAGAACAGAGTAAGATGAAATTATATAAAATATTAAATTGCCTACATACTCAAACCAGTTGCTTACCAAACCACTGATTTAGCTCTTTTAGACAAGATGAGGCTCAAACCAAGAAATGGTTTAAATCTGAGTAACCCAAATATATATAACGTACTGCAAAAAAATGGCTGAATGCGTCAATGGCAAAACAAATTTAAGACAAACAATAAAAAAAAAGTGAAATTAAGAACACAATATAAAAAAAAATTGGCTATGAAAGCATGCAGCACTAAAGTGTAGGGTGTATGTTGTTAACCACCATTTTAAAATCGAAATGTTGGAGCTGCTTCAGTAAAAACTGTTTTGTCCTCTTTTTAAGCAAGTCAAAAACCACAAACGACCATGACCATACATCCCAAAAGAACATATATTGCATGAAAACATGGGCAGGGGAAAGTCATTAGCACATCTGTATAAAACCAAGGCTCTCGGACAACGACCATGAGCAAATCAACAACATCAATTCCATTTTTTACAAGGGAAAGTAACGCAAATGACTTACCGGAACTGTGAGGTACAGATGAGGACCAAAACCTGTGGCAGATGACTCCTCTTTGCTTCAGCAACACTCGTAAATCAGTTCAAGGATGCTACCATGGAGTAATCACGAACACAAAGAAATCGAAAATTACTGGTACCTTTGTCTACAACCACATGCATGACCCATGGAGCTGTTTAGGAGAAAAGAGCAAAACACAACAATATTTTCTTCATTCTGAATCGAGCTATGACTAGCGAATACAGACCATGGGTATTAGAGGAGAGAGGTGATTTTGGAGGGGCAATTGCGGTAATAAGTTGGCGCCAAAATTATCACTTCCCTAGCTTTCTCATCATACCACCTCCGAGAAGGTCTTCTCCAACAGTGCAGATTGAAGCAATTTACACTGAAACCAGTTTTTGATGGGGAAACGTCATGCCCTGCTTTATTTCTCAAAATCGAACACGTCAATCTCATTTCCCCACTTTGACTTCCCCATCTATCCCCTCAAAAAACCTCTACCAAACACCCCCTTGTATTATTTTCCTTGAAATCCATTTGGTTGATTTGTTTTTCCTCTCCTTTTTTCTTTTTGAAGTTAGAATCAGTTTTCCTCTTGTGTGTTTGTTTTTGATTGGCTGGAGGGTTATGTTTCTTACTTTCCCATCTCTTTTTTGAAATTTAATGCCACCACAGTAGTTAGTGGTTTGGGCACGACAAGATAGTGATGCGCCGTGTACTCGGGGCTTGGTGTAATTTCTGACCGTGTTCCTCTGAACCTTTTGTCCTTTGTCGTTCGTGGCAGTATTTGTTTTGGCTAGCTAAATTTCCTGCCTCTTCTGCGGTGGGTCACTTTTTCCCAAGTTTCTTGTGGTTTCGGCCATCCAAAAAGGGGGGTGTCGTAGAGCAGGAGTTTCCCGGTTTCTTTTCTTCTTCTTGACATTGAGTATTCCAGTGTTGTTTATCTCCTTCCCTATGTTGCGATCGGATGTTTAAGGGCGCGTTTGGTAGGAGAATTTTTTTTGTTTTTCCAAGATTTTTTGATTGGGAAAATAAGAATGCATCGTTTGGTATATACTTTTTAAAATTCTTTCGGAAATCTGATTTTTCCGAAATTTTATTTTGTGTGTAATTTTTTTTGAAAAATCATTCAGAAATATCATTCAAAAGGTGATATTTTAGGATTTCTATGGTAAGGGAAAATTTAATACAACTAAATAGAGTATCAAAAAAATTAACTCAATGTTTCAAGGAATATGTTAGTCTACCAAACAATTTTTTGATAACATTCTCAGAAAACTCATTTTCTGATCATATTCCTGAAAATCGTGATTCCCGGATAAAAAAAAATTTATCCTCTATCAAACGTCCCATGAGGATTTGCTATTATGTTGAGTTTCTCTTCTATCTAGCTGTTTGAAGTTTCCTGAGTTCTAGTGATGGAACCGCGTTTCAATTTGAGTTCCAATCAAAAAGTTATATGTGTATATAATTTTCTTAATTTTAATTTCATCATATTATAGTATATTTAAATTATATTAAATACGGAGCATCTGTGTAGAAAACACCAAGAAATGTTATAAGTTTATTAAATATTTTTTAATTTTACTAAAAAACACTTATTTTTTTTAGGCTATGTTTGATAACGTTTTAAAAACAGTTTTTTGGTTTTAGGAAAAAAAGAATTCCATTTAGTAAAGCCTGTTTTGTCAAAAATAAATAAATTAAAAACTGTAATTATTTTTTTATTTTTAGAATCAAATTTAGATAACAAGTATGAGTTATTTCTGTTTTTGTTTTCAAAACAAAAACAAAATATAAAAAACACTTAATTATTCTACAAATCAGTTTAAGAAAAAAAAAATCAAAACATAATCAAACGGGCCTTAGTTTCCTGAATTCTTTGCAAGACTGACTGGTGTTCTTTGTCATTCTTCTGAGTTTATTACTTGTAACAAGTAGTTAATTGAAGGACAACGTAAATAGAACAAAACAATAGTGGTTGAGTCACTCCGTTCATCATGCCTTGGAGCGTTTGAGCATTCTTTTAATTTGTTGGAATTACTACTGTTCTGGCCAAGAGCGCGAGCATTTAACAGTGATGAAACTATTCTTTTGTCACTGAATGAACGGTCACAGGTTCAAATTGGGGAAATAGGTTATCTGCAAATATTGTAAAGATAAGTAAGGAACACGTTTGGACAAAAAAATCAGACTGTCACACCAATAGTAAATTTTGCCAAAATGGCACGCAGTGAAAGCTACAACCACACTGTAGCGGATGCTACAGAAGAAGAATTATGCAGAAAAGGAAAAGAGGAGGAGAGGAGAGGATTGAGAGAGAGAATAGAGATTTGCCAAACTTTTCTGATATCCTTTTCATTACCACTACTTCACTTATATATCCAAGTTGGTTACAACAAAATAGTTAACCACAATTATAAAAAGGAACTAACATACTGTAGTAACATATAAAGGAAAATTATAATAACAGAAATACTAAAGCAACTAAACTATAAGACTGGTACTGATGCTCTTTTGGTTGGATTATGTGTTGCTACATTCCTCCGCCCTTCAAACACAACCTCGTCCTCGAGGTTGAGGTGACTGCATTATGAGAGCCAGCTACCTCAAGCACATAGTGAAGCACTACCTTGACAGAAAATATCATGAAGAACAGCGATTGAAGCATACTTAAAATGTAAATCTGAGATGTAGCATGAATTAATATATTTATACACGAATTGACAATTGCTGTAGGAGATTGATGAATCAGCTGAAGCAATGTCTTTGCCATAAAATCATGTCTATTTGGTCTTGTATTGATCAATAGCCACCATAGAATAGAAATGGTATCAGTATTTTTAGCATAAGCACATGTAGCCACACTATAAATGTGTAGATTCGGGAGGATGGTTGTGGAGAATGCCTTTGTTGTTGCTGATTCAGATTCAATAACTTGAACAAGCTCATCCAAGTAATCAGGTTGCACATGTTTATATTCAACTGAATCATATAATGCCATAAGGGTATTTGAAACTGAAGCATCCAATTCAAGTCCCCATTTGATCCAACACCAGCTTGGATATGAACTCGTTATACTAGAAACGGAGAATGTTGAGGCTACCGTTACATTTCTCCTTGTCATATAAAAATAGGCAACTGCCTTTAAACAACACTCATTGTGGCCAAGACTAGAGAGCTTCAAGTTCCAAAAGGCCATATTTGTATCGAGCCTGAGTTGAAAAATTGAGCAAGCAGTATTGATTGCAGTATATTGTGCAGACATATTGACAAGCAAATTGCCAATGGGAATCCAATCATCAACCCAGGCATTGTGAATTAGGTAAGCATGAACCTGTGGACTCTTTCTCTCCACGTCCTTTAAATTTAAAAATGCAGTAAATGCACAAGCATAGGGACCAAACGTTTGCACAAGCATCATTATAGCACAATTTGTTAAACCATACCTGGCAAACCCATTGACCAGCACCAAAACATCATGCAAATAGTGCAAGAATCCATATGTCTCCATCATGGCCAACCAAAGCTCAAACAAAATGGACATGTGGTCAACCCGAGAGTAGGCAGCAGTGACTGAGCTACAAAAATTATTAGCATTAAGCCTGTAGAGAAACCCTATAGCTTCCCTTTGTATGCTTGAAAATGGCTTGAAAGCAGGAATTACATTTCCTCTATGACCATTACCCGAAATTATAGAATCCCAGGATACAATAGTTTTAATTTTTATGTTACCTAAAATACTTCCAGCAACATCAATGGAAGCCAAGCAATTCTCTTGGCATGCTGGCAGAGCACCACCAATAGTACAGTGGTCTGGTAAAAGGTCAACAAAAAGAATTCCTATGAGTAAAATACTTGCCTCTGTCATTTCAAACTTTTTGATCAAAATCATCAGAGGTGACACAAAGTCCCTTATGACACAAAAGAGTCGATCAAAAGTGTTCCGAAGAATCCACCACTTCAAAGTCCATGCACGAATTTTGGTTACAAGTCCCAAAAGTGTGTCCAACAAATATCTCATCATCAAAATTGTAGATGATGTACAATTAGAATTGCAATCTAATTTTTCAAAAGTATAACATTTAGCCCGCCATATACCATGGACAAAGCTGCTCAAGTACATTTCCTTGCAAATCATAATGCATGGATAAAATTTATCTCCTGACAAAGAACCATTGAATTCCTCACTAAAACCAGCATAGACATAGGGAGTCAAAGATTCACACCAAAAGGGAATCTCGTCAATGAGAGATTGGCATTGCACAGCTAATGGGGCAAAGTTGTCCTGCATTAGTATTGCTAAGTAGTGAAGTGTATGGACAATTATCTTAACATGGTGAAGAACATGATGATTGGACTCTAACATGGAAGAAGCCATAGTAGTCCTCAGGTCCCAATCAAAAAATTCACAGCAATCCAAAGTTGAAGCATGGATTGTCAGACTGAGTTCCTCATGGGGTAAAACCTGGATCTCTGGGAGCAAGACAAATAGGCATGTGTTGTAGTTAAGGCCAGCAGTGACATTGCAGAATGTCAATTTGCACCAAATAAATTGCATGAGGTATGGTTCATATCTCCTCTCAGTCATTTCATCAAACATTTGGGTTGTACTCTCAACAACTCCAAATCCTTCAATTTCTCTAACAGCTTCAAACCTTGGGTTCATTGGACCTTTGCTTTTGGTGGCATAACGAGAAGAAAACAGATTTGAAGCTGAGGAATGCATGAAAAACTTTCTATCACTAGGTAAAGGTTCGTTGGGCTCGCCGACCATCTTCACAGAAGTGTAGACAAACCATTCTACAATGTATACTAAATGATGCACTTCCAACCTCGCATGATAGATCTCTTCTGGTAAAATTGAATAAGGATTATGCACATCCGAACACGCCATAACAGATCCGCCATGACGAACACGAAAATAGAAAACCTGCATTGCAGAACAATATGAATGTGCTCCTGAGTTGAAGATATATGCAGCACCATCAATGCAACTCATGAATTTCATCCCAAGGAGAAAAACACAATCAAGTGTTGAAAATTTTCTGAGCGAACATAACAGCGAAAACAAATTAAAGCAGATAGTAGAGTCGGGCGGCTCCGGTAAGGGAGGCGGTTTGGAGAGCCATCGCAGAAATTGCTTTTCCGCAACAATGTCACCATTATTGCAATTCCCGTTGGATAAGATGAAGCCCAAACAAAAGACGAAACCGAGACATAGTGTCGTGCAAGGGTCCACAACCCTATCCTCCTCAAGATCTGAACAATCGGTGGTTCCCAAAAAGTTTATCGGCCCCACTCGAGGAGATTCATCAATGACCGTGTCCAATTTGTTCGGGAGATCACAAATCAATTTTATGGCACTGGACTGTCTTCTCCCAATAGAGGGAACTAAGGGTAGATGATGCAAAGGTAGATCATGCAGAGAGGGATTAAATGTAAGATCCCTGTGAAGGTGGGTTTCACATTTCACGAATCGGTGACGCCTCACTAAGAATCCACGAAATATCCTTTGAATCCTAGTAGCAGCTATATCTTCCAGAAGATTAGAACAATGAGCCAAATTATCCCTAAACTGATTGAAATCAGCTCGCATCTCCGCTCGAGCTCTTGCAAAATCAACTCGCATCTCGGCCCAAGCCCTTGCAAAGTCAGCACACGATTTGGTAAGGGATCGGTCGAATGCATGAAGTGCGATAGTGATATCATCCCAGCGTGATGTAACGGTAGGTGAGATTGAAAGGTGAGATTGGGGATCAATGATTTGTTGGGGAAGAGGATGAATGCTACTTCTAGGTGTGGAGGAAGAGTAGCTCAATGAAAGCACCATTGTAGCGGATGCTACAGAAGAAGAATTATGCAGAAAAGGAAAAGAGGAGGAGAGGAGAGGATTGAGAGAGAGAATAGAGATTTGCCAAACTTTTCTGATATCTTTTTCATTACCACTACTTCACTTATATATCCAAGTTGGTTACAACAAAATAGTTAACCACAATTATAAAAAGGAACTAACATACTGTAGTAACATATAAAGGAAAATTATAATAACAGAAATACTAAAGCAACTAAACTATAAGACGTACTGATGCTCTTTTGGTTGGATTATGTGTTGCTACACACACACTAGTTCTGTCTACTACCAAGGAAACTCCTAGTCCTATTCCCACCTGTTTTATAAATATAACTGTTCTAACCTCCATGCAACATTTGTGAGAAAGATCCAGCACGTACCTGATTAAGACAACGAGCAACAACCTTCCGTTCAGCCCTGTATCTTGGATTGAACAACTGCTAATCTACAATTTTTTTTTATTAACGCACTAAAACTGTATGTTTTAGCTATATGTACTTAGGTAATATATGTATTCCATGTCTTCTAAATGTGACTGTCATACCAACTTTTCGTTTAGTCATTAAACACTGCATCTTTCTCTGATAAGAGCAAAAAAACAGAATTCGAACCTCATTGTTACTGAGTTGATTTACATTGGTGAGCTACATGACACTTACGCTTCAATCGACAACATATTACGGTTACATATCAGAATAGTTGTTAGAACTTCAATGATATAATGACCTAATGACTGAGGATGATTACACAAACACCCGTTCATTCTGTGGAGAGCTTGCAAAGCGAAGGACACTGAGGAAAAGACGCTCATTGCAAGGAATACAGAGTTTTGAATCTGCAATGAAATCATATTCGTCCTGAGCTTGATCCAGCAAGGCCTTGAAGAGTGGATGATTGAGTAATGTAATCTTGATGACAAATCTCTTGTGGTTCTCTCCTACATAGACAACCAAGTGACCCTTTGGGACATCATTGGGGATGGAGTCCCTTTTATGCATGGAAGACCACATAGCCCATTGGCAGCAGTAATCGCATGCAGCACAAGGTATGACACCACTCCCCATTTTCTTCCACTTGTTAAGGCACCTTCTCAAAAACTCCCCCTTCATAGTTCTCGGCTATGTGCTGAGATACTGAGAAAGACAGAGACGGAAGGAGGCAGAGAAATAGAGAAAAAGTACATGGTGACCTTGCAAAAAGAAAAAGGTTTATATAATTGCGGCATGGGAAAGGTACCAATGCTCTGCGGCATGAAAAGTAGCTTATGCTGATACAATTATTGTTGATATATCAATATCCAATATATATTATTTTAAGTGTGTCAGATACTGACAGTTACTCACCTTGCTCGTTAGCTCCTTTAGGACATTGCACCTTGATATGAAACTGTACGAACATGCAACTTGCGGTACAGTGATCAAAATGTCCTGGGCAAAAAATTTATCCAAAAACTACGCGTACATTTTACCAAACTATCACGTGCCGTAATTCGCTACGACCGGTAGCGAATCACGTTCACCAATGATTTTGTGACACATGACACACTTTCACAGGTAAAAACTGACGTGTCATAATTCGCAACCAGTGGTAGCGAATTTGGTCTGCAATATGACCATGTGTCACGAAATCATTGGTGAACATAATTCGCTACCAGTTGTAGCGAATTATGCCACGTGACAGTGTGGTATAAAGTACTGTTCGCATGATATTTAGATAAAAATTATAACAAAAAGTGACATTTTGGTCACTGTTCTGCAACTTGCAAGTCAATTATATATGGACTTGCAATTTCTCATGTTGTAGGAAAAGTTGAAGTTTTCTTGCCAAGAAAGAAAGAGATAGAGATAGGGCCCATCTTAGAGAAAAAATAAAAAAGTGGTTGGTATGGACATCGAAGTGAGGGTGGTAAGAAAAAAGACTTCTCCAATTGCGGGAGAAATCTCTTTCCCAATATATATATATATGTATATATAAGATTAAAGTTTCTCATGTTGTAGGAGATAATTTTATTTTTTACATACATATAAAAATATGTGGAGCCCATGTAAATCTATGTGAAAAGAAAAAAGAGAAAAAGAAAACATGAGTCTCATACACTTTTATATGTCTATAGGAGATAGAATTGTCTCCTACAACATGAGAAACATTAACTTGTACAATATATATATATATATATATATATATATATATATATATATATATATATATAGGGTTTAGTGAGTATCTAGTGACTTGATGTAAATTAGGTCCAGTACACTATATTCTCCCGCGAGAATATAATGCACAAAATTTTTTGCCTATGTTTTCCCGGGAGAACACCTGCAGAACACCATTGTAATGTTTTTGCACTATATTCTCGCGGGAGAATATAGTCAAAATTCATTCACTGGACAGTCCAGTGACTGAATTTTGGATTTTTCGATATATATATATATATTGTAGGGGTTAATGTTACTCATATTGTATGAAAGAATTTTATCTCACATACATATATAAAGTTTGTAGGACTCATGTGTGGGGTTATATGAGGGGAAGAAAGAAAAAATAAAAATAAATTCCATATACTTTTACGTGTGTGTATAAAATAAATTTATTACCGAAATAATAAACCCATATCGTAATGCTTAATTTATCATACTTTTGAGTTTTAGATCCTACGGATTATCAGAATTAACAATTACTTAAAGGTCTACTTAAAAAAAGACACATGACTCTAATACAATGTTAATATGTTATAAACTAATTTCCTTCCCAGGATGCAAGGATTCTGTCTTTCTCTGTAATTCTTGAAGACGGTGCTTGATCACTGACCTTTCTAAGTTCTTAAAAGTTCAGACCCCACAACTTGGGAAGGAAAAGATAAGATATGCATGAGGGATGGGATGAGTTTCTTGGATGAAGTGCGAACCCACTTATTTCTCATTGAATTTTGTACTTTTTTCATATCATATGATTCTGTTACAAGAGGGAGAAAATAAATATAATCTTTTTTAATGAACCTATATAAATAATAATAAATTATTTTATAATTATATTTATATTTTTATCTCTCGTAGAATAAACATAAAAAAAATCCAAATACATGAGATTGTATAGATATAGCAATTTATTCCAAGAGCGGTTTCAGATTTTGAGTCGTAATTGTTGAAAATTTTGTACTGTTAGTGCTAAGTGTTAAAGCTAAACGTCCGCGAGACAATTGGACTTTTAGTGCCAGATGATAATGGGTCAAATGAAGATGGAAATGAGTAACGACCTGGATACTGGACTATTTGGTTTGAGGTTTATCAAGGGAGTGAAAGTGTGAAACTACTTGATTAATAATGTTTCATGAGTGATGGAAGATTAACTAAATTAATCAGCAACTTTTTATGTAGAATGTTGGTGTCTTTGTCAATTTCAGCTGCTTTTTCTAAGCATGTATTGATGTGAATTTATTATTCTTATTTGGACTGGATTCAGCTTGCTACTTAAGCTGAATAATCTTGACTTTGTTTTGTGCATGTCGATCTAAGCTTACAATTTGTATGGAACAGAGAAGGTACTATCCGTACAAAAATATTACTTTTCAGTCTTGTAGTATCAATATCCTGCAAATGGGTTTGTGATGAGTTTTACTATCTTTGCTTCGCTCTCAGGCATGGGCTATGCATTGCATAAGGGATGGAAGAAAATATCTATGGTTGCAGAGAGGAGAATGGATGTCACAGTTCGTTACCCTAACTTTGACTCTCGGTATACGTGATATGTTTGACTTGATTCCCTCCTTCAGTTTTCTCATTAAAAAAATTCACTGGTCTTTAGAAATCTTAACTAGGATATTGATTTTCATTAGTTTCACTTTCAAGTTTCAACCATGTGATGATAGATCTTGTAACGTTGAGAGCTGCAAGCCCAATATGTCCCCAAGGAGTGGATGAGAGTTGCTATATGGGTAAAATCGTTAACTGAGATATAGACATAGACCAGGTTCAACGGCAATGTCCCAAGAATGCAGTACTAATCTGCGAAGTGGGGGAAGGGGAGTGATGACAAGGGCTTAAAGAAAATGACAGAGTAACGACACATAAAAGATATCCCCTTTGTCTAGTGAGGGAGGGGTATTTATAAGTGGAGAGGATGCCCTTTTCACATGGGAGGGTGAGCCGAGTCAACTCTCCTTGGGGGGTGTCATGGAGGCCTGACATTGCTGTGGCGCCAGCATTGTAGCTTCTGTTATACTAGTGGTAGTCACTGCTGCTATGTCTGTATAAGGAAAACTTCTATTTGGGGGTATGAAGAGACTGTTTAGGGCAATGGGCATCCCAAAATAAGATATTTTGATGTTTACCTTGGGATTACTGCCCCGTGGGGGATAAAAGAGAAAAATGTTGGTAGTTTCTGGTCAGCAAGACTGACACGGATGGCGGGAGGGAGGTTTGGGCCTCTGTTCTGTCTTAGTGGGCCGATCGGCTGTGGGCCATCCAGAACAGATCTTATCATTGTAGTGCCATGAATGTTGCTTTTGATGAAGGTTAACATAATACAGCAAGTTTAACCAAAAGTAAAAAAAAAAAAAACAATCATAGAACTGAACAACTAGTAATAGGAAAGTTCTTTTTGCCACAATTTTTTGGTCGAGAAAGAATGAGGGAAAAGGTGGGGTAGTTTTTAATATCTTAGTTTTCATTGTATAATTACAAAATTAAATGGGAGATGGAAATTTAATTTTGTTAAGAATAACATTCAACATTTTTAGTACTGAAATAGTTATAGTTGTGGAAGATGGGTTTGAGATTCCCTTTTTCCTAATCCTCTTTCAGACAGATGCTCACAAATATGATTGAGAACCAGGTTACTGACTCCTTTAACATAAATGTGAGTTGTGCTTGGTTGGTTGAAAAGAATAGCATGTAAAGTTTGACACATCATTTGCAGTAAACTGCCAACTGTTTTTCAGATGTTAAGAAGGACCAGAGAAAGTACATGTTTTTGAAAGGTCTTGTGTGGGATCTTGTGAATTTACTCACAATGTAATAGAAATACAATGTTTATTCAAATATCATATTTGAAAAGTCCAGATTCCCATACAGAGACTTCTGAATTCTGATCACGTCACAAGCAGAGCACCAAGTCCAAATAGATGAAAATTTAATGAACAATGAACTTGATTTTTTTCCCATAAAAATTTATACCTGGTAGTTAACCAAAATAACCAAACAGGTGGAAAACTGAACGAATCCACAAACTGTCACAAACAAAAGTCAAACTCCAATTTTTAGAAAATTTGTTCATACTATAATTAGTTGCTTCGCGATCTCTGATTTCATACTAATTTACTCTCCCTTCCTATTTATATCTAATAACTACTATCTCCTTTGAGTAAGAGGGTCTTTTTGTCTATATCTTGAATTGAGTTCTAGAGAGCAATGCTATTGTTACTCTCCATTAGATCATGTATGTGCTGACTATGAAGCACCGACACTTCAAAAATCCTTACGTGTCGTATCCGACACTCTCCGACACTCCACCACGCGTTGTAGAGACTCAAAAAAAGGTTCAAATGATGTATTGTGTTGCATTTTTAGTTCCAACTATTAGATTCGTTGGTTTACGATTATCATTTTATTGAGTTTAATATAAATATTTAAGATATCTTATGTTTTTTTTTGTAAAATTGATGGCTATTATAAGTTTAACTTCATTTTTTATTAAACTATTGAATATTAAATATAATATACACTACATAAATTAAAAATATTATTTAATATCAAAACGTGTCCTAACGTATTGAAATCTAACATTTTTTAGAATTAATGTGTCAGAATATCATATCTCGTATCCTGTGTCGGTATCGGTGCTATGATGTAACAGCTCTACGTACACTGAAATCCAGAGGCGACCTGCGCTACATTACAATAGTAATAAGAGAGTCTTCCATGATAAGGTTCATGAGGGAGCTTAAGGCTTCTAGACCAAGCAAGGGACATTGTGCGCACGTTTGGGCCATGAGGCTCATGGGTGGGTGAGCTAAGGTGTTATGTGTTATGTGTATTAAGAGTGAAAGCAAACTCAAGGCACTTATATACTATGCCATCCATCAACCATTTTTATGCAATGAAATTCACATCCATTTTGTTATGTAAGGAGAAAGAGCAAACCTAAAACATAAGGCTCCACAACTTATGGAAAAAAAATTAGTACTCCTGTCATAGGTATAACGGACCAATGAGAGTGCACTATATCAAAAAATTTAGTACTCTCATCGTAGGTATAACGGATCAATGAGAATGCACCACATCAATTACATTTTTCTAAAGAGAAAAAAAAATAACTTTTGTACTTTATACTATGTACTCTTTGAAGTACATTGTGTAAATTCTTCCGTCATACCAGTGATCAATACTCTCGTCGAAGTGAAAGTCATTTCCCAAATTACGAGCATAGAGGTGATAATTATCTTTATATTTTTTCAAAAAAACCGTTTCCCATACTCATGTGATCTTTCGGTACAAGGAGCAATGTTAATGCATGCTCAAGCTAGCTGATAAGCACCAAATACAATTTAGAAAAATACTGAAAGAAATTGTATTAAGCAAGAAACAACGGCAATTCGAGGTTGCCGGCAACTCCAGAAATTACAAAGGAAAGAAGAGAATTCGGTTATCAGTCATTGAACACCTACACCATATTCCTCTCCAGCTATTTAAAGCAATTACAAATTGATAGTTGGTGATTGGGCTGATAAAGGATCAAGGCCCATTACCATATTAGACTACTACTAACATAATTTGGTCTGGCTGTAGCCCAAGGACCCTGGCCGTAGCCCAAAGACCCTAATGACACTAAGGTGAGTCATTCTCTCTCCATTTGCCACTTCCCTACCCACGTGTCCCCATGACAAAGTCTCTTGTCCAACTAGCTTTCCTTCTGACCCTCTTTCCCCTTCTTATGACTTGGTCTCCTTCTTCTCTCCCAACGGTGCCATCGTCCTCTACCACGTCTCCTTGTTCTTCTCCGAGATTCCCTCCACCGCCTGCATGATTGAGGCTCATATCATTTCCCCCTTCCCTTAAAGAATCGATCTTGCCCTCAAGATCGAACTGTGGCTAAGCCTCCCCAAAGTCAGCGAGTGACACCCAAGAGGTATCCTCCAAGGGTAATCCTTTCCATTGAACTAAGATCTGCAGGTCAGATCCCTTTCCTGTCGTCACTGTCCGAGAGCGCACAATAGCCAGTGGTTCAGTCACCGGGTGGTTCTCCCAAGTGGTCTCTGGTAACGATTGTGGGTGAAAGAATGAATTTTGGCGAAAGGCTTTGAGCAGCGACACATGGAAAACAGGGTGTATTCGAGATCCTTCTGGAAGTGCTAACCGGTAGGCAACCTGACCGATTCGCGCCGTAACTGGGAATGGACCATAGTACCGACGTCTCAGCTTGGAGTATGTCTGGTTTCTCACCGATTTCTGCCTGTACGGTTGGAGCTTGACCAAGACTTGGTCACCGACAGCAAAGTGAACATCCCGGCGGTGCTTATCAGCCTGGTTTTTCATGCACTGACGGGTACGATGCAAATTATCTCTGAGGCTCCGGATAATTGCATCCCTTTGTATCAGAAGGTTGTCCACAGCTTCAATAGAAGAT
Source organism: Gastrolobium bilobum (assembly GCF_033153095.1). Lineage (NCBI taxonomy): Eukaryota > Viridiplantae > Streptophyta > Magnoliopsida > Fabales > Fabaceae > Gastrolobium > Gastrolobium bilobum. Next base: position 333,540 of record NW_026899561.1, read on the forward strand.
GTTCCCCCATCGTATGGCTGCAGAGCAGGGGGTAATCGTCCATACAAGACCTGAAATGGTGTTGTTCCAATTGAGGAGTGAAATGAAGAATTATATGAGAACTCAGCCCAAGGTAGGTACTTCGCCCAACTCTTCGTACTCTCCATAGTATAACACCTCAAATATTGTTCCAATCCCCGGTTTGCCACTTCTGTTTGTCCATCGCTCTCACGATGGTTGGCAGTGCTGAAATGGAGACGGGTTCCACTCAACCGGGAAAGCTCTTGCCAAAATTTGCTGAGGAATACACGGTCTCGGTCAGATACAATGGATCGGGGAACACCATGGTGTCGACAGATGTCAGAGACAAACACTGAGGCTACCTTGGAAGCTGTAAATTCTCCAACCAACGCGGAAAAATGGGCGTATTTTGAAAGACGATCGACAACAACCATAATGGTTGTTTTACCTTCGGATGGGGGAAGGCCCACGATGAAGTCCATGGATAAGTCATCCCAGACCGCGTGTGGAATTGCCAACGGCTGTAGGAGTCCAGCAGGGGATAGGGGCTGATATTTAGTGACCTGGCAAATGGGGCAGGTGCGCACAAACTCTTGTACATCGTGCTTCAGGTTTGGCCAATAATAATGGGTGGATAAGCGATGCAGCGTTTTGCGTATGCCACCATGTCCTCCAACTACTGTTGAATGGAAGGTGTGCAACAAGGTGACCTTCATGTCTGAGTTGCTGGCAAGGACTATTCTGCCTTTGTAAAAGATCAATCCTTCTTTCAGATGGTAGTGTTCAAAGCCGTCCATGTGCTCTGCAATGGCTGTGGTTATGCGTGTTAATTCAGGATTACTTTTGACTTCAGCTTTGAGAGACTCCAACAGGGGATTGATTAGAGTTGACATGGCCAGAAGTAATGGTTGTTCAAGAGTCTTATCCTTCTCCCCTTCATGTACACGGGACAAGGCGTCTGCCACCTTATTGATAGCACCAGGGTAGTATTCTATTGTGTAATCATATCCCAATAGTTTCACCAAAAAACGTTGCTGCTTCGGAGTCTGAATGACCTGGGCCATCAGTTCTCTTATACTGTGCTGGTCAGTTCTGATTGTGAATTTGCTCCCCAACAGGTATTGGCGAAATTTGGCCACCCCTTCAGTTATGGCAAATAGCTCCCGCACGTAGGTGGATGATTGCTGCATCTTGGGAGAGAGCTTGCGGCTGAAGTAGGCAATTGGCCTATTTTCTTGACTGAGAACAGCTCCAACTCCGATCCCAGAAGCATCCGTAGTGAGGACAAAAGGCTTGCTGAAGTCTGGTAAAGCCAGCACCGGTGGGTTTGACAACACCTCCTTCAATTGTTGCATAGCCTGAGCTGCATCTGGGTTCCACCTGAAAGCATCTTTCTGAAGCAAAGTAGTAAGAGGTGCTGCAATATGGGAAAAGCCTTTGACGAATTTCCTGTAATATCCCGCAAGCCCCAAGAATCCTCGCAGCTGCTTCACGGTGGTGGGTGCCTGCCATTCCATGATGGCTCTTATCTTGTTTGCATCTGGCCTCACTCCTGTAGCTCCCACCACATGCCCCAAGTATTCCACTTTCGGTTGGGCAAAGGAACACTTTTCACGTTTTGCAAAGAGTTGGTTTTCTTCCAGGCAGGCTAGGACTTGTTGCAGATGTCTCAGATGGTCCACTAAAGTCCTGCTGTAAACCAAAATATCATAAAAAAAAACAATCACAAATTTTCGGAGGAAGGGTTTTAATACTGAGTTCATGATCCCTTGGAAGGTGGCAGGTGCGTTGGTAAGCCCAAATGGCATCACCACAAACTCATAGTGGCCCTCGTGCGTGCGAAAGGCAGTTTTATGAATGTCTTGGTCCACCATTCTGATTTGATGGTAGCCTGATCTGAGGTCCATTTTGGAGAATATGGTGGCTCAACATCTCATCAACGGTTGGGATAGGAAACCGGTTAGCAATGGTCACCTGGTTGAGAGCTCTATAGTCCACACAGAACCTCCAAGTCCCATCTTTCTTCTTAACCAGCAACACGGGTGGGGAAAATGGACTGAGACTCTGTCTTATCACTCCAGATTCAAGCATATCTTTAACCATCTTTTCAATTTCTGTTTTCTGGAAATGTGGATATCGATAAGGTCTCACATTTATTGCTTTTGTTCCAGGTTCCAGGTAGATGCGGTGATCCTCTTTACGCACGGGAGGCAAACTGGTTGGCTTCTCAAATACCTGCAGAAATTCATTCAACACTTCCTGCACACGCCAATCCACCTCACTGGTCATAGTGTCCTGATTGTCAAGACTATGCTCAACAGCTTGTAATTGGTACAAACATGCAACTGAATTGGATGTGGTGAGCTTGCGAAGCTGATTCAATTGGATGGCTTCCATAGTAAGATTGGATCTCCCCTGGATTTCCACTGATTGTCCTTCCCTGTCAAATTTCATGCTCAAGCTCTTGTAATTAATGGTGACATCCCCCCACTCCGAGAGCCATTGCACACCGAGCACAATCTCAGCTCTTTGAATTGGCAGCACATACAAGTCAGGGCTGAATTGATGACCTTGTATCTCCAATCCAACCTTTGCACACATGCTCGAACACTGCATCACCTCCCCATTACCTACCAGTACTTGAAATTTTGGAGTAGTGGTTGTTTCCAGGCCTAGAAATTTCACCAGTCGGTCCTGGATGAAGTTGTGAGTTGATCCACCATCCACCAAGATTTCGGGCATTCTTAAGGTGCTTGTAGAATGCTGGCCAACCATGGCATGAAGGCTGATTTCGGGCATGATGACCCCCTCACCCCCTGTTGTCTCATTGCTGACTTCATTCTCCATCTCCAGGGCATCTCTATCCAAGTTATCATCGGATTCCTCAGGTACCAATAACATAAACATTCTATGTTTGCACACATGACTTCTATTGAATTTTTCGTCACAGTAGTAACACAGCCCTTTTTCACGCCTGTCCATCATCTCAGCAGCTGTTAATTTCTTGACAGGAATATTGCTTTTATTGTTTCCTGCATTGAAGTGGTTCGGCCTCTATGTGGTGGGTGTTGGCAGGAGCCCAGCTGAGTTGTTGTTGGATGAATTCACATTGCTTCTGTTGTAAAAATTCCTCCCAGTACTTTTGTCATTAATCTTATCTTCTACAATCTTGGCTAAGTCAATGGCTTGCTCTAAGGTAGCTGGTAAGTGCATACGTACCTCTTTTCGAATCTCTGACTTCAAGCCAGATTCAAAATAGCTCTGCAGACTTATATCATCTATTCCAATCACTTGATTTGCCAGCTGCTCGAATTGAGCTTGATATTCAGTTACGGTGGTCACTTGGGTTAGGCGTCCAAGCTCACCTCTCAGATCTCTATAACGCGAGGGTCCAAATCGAGCACGCAAAGCTGCCACGAAATGATCCCAAGTTATCAACCGCCCATTACGGTCCATCCAATGATACCATTCCTCTGCGGATCCGTCCATGTGGAAGGACGTGAGGGTGAATTTCTCGACGTCAGTGAGGGAATAAAACCCATAGAACTGCTGAATTTTGTGGATCCAAGGCTTAGGATTGCCTCCTGCAAAATGAGGTATGGTGATTTTCACTGATTTAAAAGCATTGTTGTCAAAAAATACTCCCAATCCTTCACTAGATGTGGTTTCTGTTTTGATTTTGTGTTTCTGATTTTGGTCCAATTTGGCTTCCATTAAAGCGAGTTTCATGTTCCTCTCTTTCAACAGATCACCCAGCGAGTTAAATTGCTCTTCATGACGTGTCAGTCGGTTTATACATTCTTCCATTGTTGTTTGCTTCACACTACTACGAGTTCATTCTGCCATGGTTTCGTCAGAAGTTGCCTCTCAATGAAAGCACCAAAATGATAAGCACCAAATACAATTTAGAAAAATACTGAAAGAAATTGTATTAAGCAAGAAACAACGGCAATTCGAGGTTGCCGGCAACTCCAGAAATTACAAAGGAAAGAAGAGAATTCGGTTATCAGTCATTGAACACCTACACCATATTCCTCTCCAGCTATTTAAAGCAATTACAAATTGATAGTTGGTGATTGGGCTGATAAAGGATCAAGGCCCATTACCATATTAGAACTACTACTAACATAATTTGGTCTGGCTGTAGCCCAAGGACCCTAGCCGTAGCCCAAAGACCCTAATGACACTAAGGTGAGTCATTCTCTCTCCATTTGCCACTTCCCTACCCACGTGTCCCTATGACAAAGTCTCTTGTCCAACTAGCTTTCCTTCTGACCCTCTTTTCCCTTCTTATGACTTGGTCTCCTTCTTCTCTCCCAACGGTGCCATCGTCCTCTACCACGTCTCCTTGTTCTTCTCCGAGATTCCCTCCACTGCCTGCATGATTGAGGGTCATATCACTAGCCCTCTAAATTATTTGATTTGACTTGCTTTGGTCCCCTTCCACGTGCATTTCTCTGTTCACATGAGTTGGTGCACCAGGTCACATTATCATTTTGATCCTACTTCTTCCTAAGTGCCCCCACCCACATTCCTCTATTTATTACTCTCCATGCTTCCTTTTGGGAAGCAATGCCCCTCTGCACGCATCTTTTGGAATTTGGTTTGGCCAGAATTGTTTGAAATTTAAAACTTAGTTCCCTGTCGGTTGAGTCTGTGCAAACCTTGGTTTCAGATATTTTGATGACTGAACCGAATCTGCTTGGGCTAAACTAAATAATAATAACTACTTCTCTCTTGAAAAAGAATAAAAAAATAAAAAAATTCTAGTCTTTCAATGTCATTCCATACAAAGAGTTTAAAATAATTTTTCAGAACGTGATTGTCTGTTCTTTAAGTTGTGTGCAGTGTATCCTGTAACGGAAGACAGAATTGTAGGCATTAGAAGATAGAAGCTCATTTTGGACTTCCAATTACATAAGTTTTATGGTGAATGGGATGTTCTGCATTATCAATGTTATTCTTATAGAACAAATGTGTATCATTTTAAACGATATAAAGTTTTGTCATTTTAAGTGAGAGAAAAATATAGATAAAGAACGAGAGAGTGGACAGAAAAATATAAAGATGTGGGTCTCACCTCTTTGTAAGAGTGAAATGATACGGATTGTGTCATTTAAAAGGACAAACACTTTTTCCTATTCTTATTTGAAGCTAACATCTCAAATTTATTTCGTAAGTATTAGGATTTCCCCACTTTGTTTTACATTTTTTTTTTTGTGAAATAAAAATTGCCACATAGGGGCTTAATGTCCGCACTTGCGGACACACAAAAAAAAGTTCTGCTGCTTTTTCAATAATATTTGCAGGGAGTTTTAAGGAATGGAACTCAAGTTGCTATCAAGTCTCTCTAGGGAACCCATGAATTTATGACGGAAATTGATATGATATCAAATATACGACATCCAAATCTTGTGGAATTAATCGGCTGCTGTGTTGAGGATAGTCATCAAATATTGGTGTATCAATTTATGGAGAACAATAGCCTGGTAAATACTAGAACAATTTAATATTGTATTTTTTATGTAAGTTTTATCTATGTTGAAAAATTTGCAGGGAGTTTTAAGAAAAAATTACAGAAAAATATTATTTTTAAACAGTAGTAAAAATTTTCCTAGGACATTGCCTCCAATCTCTGCTACTAAATATGCAGACATAAACAAAAAAAATTTTAGATCCGCAGCACATAGGTATCCTTTTCTTTCCTGAGCCCCCGTACCTAATCTTCTATTTAGAGGATGATAATGTATGTCACAATAAATGGTTATTATATTGTAAAAATATGATGTGTTTTGTAATCTCGTTGACTCAATCTATCACTAATTCTTTACAATATCTCTGCTTTTTTAAAAAAGAATATGTGAAAGATATGCGTTTAATTATGCATTGGCATTTGGCATCTTATAATTGCAGTGGATTTGAATATTCTTTCACGTTACAGTCAACTAATATTTTATTCCATTTAAAATGAAAGGGTAATCCTTAAGAGTATATTATACAAAAAAGTTAAAAATAAAAACAAATCTTAAGCCCACTACTGTCTCTTTAGAACAATAAACAAAGAAAAACAGAGAGAGAAAAATCTACAGCACTAGAGAGGCTAAGCCATATGCTGCCAAAAGATTACCATTATCCTACTCCATGCTTATCGTTTAAGAAGATTTGCCTCGATTGTGATTGCATGAATTTGAAAAATAAAATCCTAGTGAAATTATGTGAAAACCCACGTACCCTTTTCATATTTTGACAAACCCACAATGATTTAATATAATTGACATCTATGGTACATAAAGCCAATTCTCTCTCTATAGTATACGCAAGCCTTCATTTGCACTTTTAGAAAACACATAAGCTAAAGTATTTCAAGATGAAGCTCTTAGCAGTTTTCCTTGCAATTATAGTGGTGACCTCTCTCTTGGGGGAATCAAAGGCCTCAGGGCTAGGTGGAATATATGGCCAAGAGCAGAGAAACCATGTTGGAGGGAAAAAAGTGATAGAAAGCATTGAAAAAGCAAATATCAATGCCAATTACCCAAAAAACAGTGTTGAAAGTGCTAGCCACCATGACAAGCCTAAAGAAAACTACAACCACGAGGATGGAACTTCTCAAGAAAATGATGGGAATTAGAAACGAAGATGGCAAGTTCAAACATATAATAGTCCATGCATGAGAGCTACATATCATGGGGATATCAAGTATGGGTTGCTCTAAATAATAGGGCTCTTTGTTCAAGCTGGCAAGTTATTAAGCGTAATTATTTATTATAATATAGTCCAAGGTTATCTTGTATATGGTTAACTTGGTATAAGATGTACAAATTGCTGGTGTAAGGGCTCTTCTTTTGGGTTGGAAGGTTGTAGATTCTAGTGGAGTGTTATGAATATATGTAATTGTCTTAAGAACTAGCTTAATACCCTTGCCTTGTATACCGTTTGTTACTTCGTTGATTGTAATATCAGTTTGCTTGCACAAAGAAATGAATGAACCTTGTTTTTTGTTTCATTCAATGTTTTCATTGCTCAAAATAAATGATTTCTACTCTTAAAAATAACTACCAGCCTGTTTCCTAATTCAATATTTCCATGATAAGAATGTAGATATGAAACGTGAACAACAATCTTCTAACAAGTATCCATAATATTACCATGATTCAATATTGATCAAAATAAAGACACGAGACTTGGAGTCTCACATCGGAAACATAAGATTATGGTATGAGGTTTATACTTGGAGTCTCACATTAAAAACATAAAGTTTTAGTATAACTAGTTTTTGGGATGAAATTTTTCCGAGGTTCGTAACAGATTCTAGACCATAACACTATCCTTTCCATTGTAATTGTTGCCTTAGTATTCAAACTAAGAATTCATCCATTTCATTCATTATCAAATGATGGTAGCTCAGTTGATGCAGATGAAGTGAGATCCTCCTCAGTACCCTCTTCAGGGAGGGCATTAAAGCCTTAATAAATCTATTGAAATATCTCCAAAAAAAAAAAAAAACTACGTCAAAACTACATCACTCTCCACATTAACGATCGGTATGTAATTATTCTAGTGTATAAGTGATTTGAATTGTTATTTACTGTATTTCATGTGTATACTAATCACGTAAAAAATGTTTTATTCTTATGTAGAGAAGTAAATCTTAACTAATAAATTCCCCCTTAAATATCATATAAATGAGTACTAGTTATATATACGCAATGATTTCTTAAGCATTTATACTTCTATTAATCGTCCATATCTCTCAAGAGTTCGTTATCCTATAATCCTACCAGCTGACATTCTTACTGATTGTTGAATATAATTGGATAGAATATGATTAACTTTGAATAAAATTACGTTCAAAATCCAATGGTTACAAAGCCGAAGTACCAACCCTCCTAGGATACCTAATAAAAATCCTTAATTTATAACCAGATAATTTGGCTTAGAAAAAGTGTTGTTGATATGTGAATGTGTATTTGTTATTCTATCATCACTTAAATTTAAACTCGTCATTAACATTTGGACTAGACTATAAAGAGGCCCGGAACTAATAAGACATTGTTTAGTTTTGAGTAAATCGCGCTTGATATCCTTTAGTGCCTTTTGTCAAGGAGATAAATAAATTAACTCCTTTACTCTCTATTTCTTCTCTCAATTTCTTTTATATACCTGGAACTTTTTACAATTATTTTATAACAAGGAATTGACTACTCCGTTGTTAGCCAAAAGAAACAAAAAAAAAGTTTGCAAAAACTTCAACTGTTTCAATGTAGATTGAAATTAAAAACCCCCCTTTCAACCCACCACAGGCATTAATAAACTTCAACGTACTATATTCTACATCTAAAAAGATAGGCATACAGGGTTCTCAGTTCTCCCAATGGCTTTGAAAGAGTCATTGCCACAGATTTTGACAGAATTGTATACAGTACTGACAAACCTTTACTTCCCTTCATCAACCATTAGAAAACTTTAGTTACAGCTTAGTTAACAGAAAGCCGAGTCTATCAAGTCATTTTGTTGAGTGGTCAATGAAGCTCCACCACCATGTACTGAAGTTCTCGTTTTGGGTCTGCGGCTATTACAACCTAAGATTATCCTTCGATTCCTTGATCTCCAACTGACTCAACATTGGGTGTCAAACCCCGAATCTTAACATCATAGTGAACTTCTTCTACTTTTCTTAGGTCATACTTCATGCCTGCCAATGGTGAAAAGAGACCATCCAAATAGATAGTACGAGTGATTACGACTCCTTAGAACAGAATATGTGCAATTTTTGCATATGAAAATTTAGGTAGATGTAAAAGAAATAAATTGGCAGCAAACCCTACTTTTCATATATAACAAAAGGGATGGAGGGGGGACACAAAAGAAATGCTCAACTGCTATATATGCATATGACTCTTCTTTTATGGAGAATGGATCCTTTCATGTGTTAGTTAACATGACCATGTCATATGGGAGGATTTTAACCATTTATGGACTCAATGGTGATGGTAAATGAGAAAAAAATATTAGAATAGGGAATGACAAGATCATCAAAATTGATCTACCTATGAATGGTTAAGATTCTCTCACATGACATGATCATATTAATTAACACATGAGAGGATCCACATCCACTCCCTCTTTTCTGGGTAAGTGGATGGATGCCAGATGATAATAAAGAAAAACAAGTCTTTATTTACTTAAATAATAAAATAAAATAAAAACAAGTCTGTGATGTTAAAGCCATTACTCATTACAGTTAATAGACCAATCTTTCTCACAATATTGAGCCTGCAATGCCAGCAACATTATTTGATGACAGTAACACAGTAACAGAAAGAAAAGAAATAAGGTATAGAACAAGGTACAAGCAATAGCATACCATCAAACTTCTTCCGCAGAAAATCATTTCGAAGATTAAGCATGCGGAATGCAGCATGGAGATCTGTTAAGAACTTTAACACCTTCCTTGGGCAATCATAGTCCCCAGCTGTCACTTGATTCACCACATACCTTGGCTGCAAAGTCAAATATATTGCAAAATTGGGTGAAACTGTCACAATGCTTTTACCTTAAACATAACAAAAGTTTGATAATCTGTTGTCTCTGTGTACACGCATGTATACACACATTCATGCGTCTCAGTCTATATTCCTCTTGACTAAAAGGTTAAAAACATCGAGTGTAATGGAATATCTCCTCCATTTTGTACAAGTTGATATGTAACAGTTAAGAAGAAGAGAGTTTTTACCAATTCATTAGACATAAAACAAACACCTGCATGACAAAAATGCATCAATATCAGTTTATGTGGCAAAACTGTGAAATCATAATTGGCTATGCAATCGTCTATGATTCACAAAAACTAGACCTATTAGCCCAAATCAAAAGGTGGAGATGTGGGTTACAGGATTTTTGTTGACTTATTTACACCAAAGAGAAAAGATTAAGAATCATGAATTCTAAACATATTCTGTAACCCCCTTAAGACAAAATATGTAAAACATAACATTTGGTTATTGCGCTTCTTTGCCCTGAAAGCCATACTGATTCTGTTACGGGTAGTAATTCTAAGCCAGTAGTTTGGAGGGTTTATTCTCGCAAGAATATTCCTAGGAATCAAGGAAGTTAGTTATTTAAAAGTTGGTTAGGACAATAGTTTAAATATATGAAAGGTCTGTATGTAAAGAAATAGGATGAGTATATAGTGTAATAACTGAGACTCTCAGTGTAAAAGGGGTGAATTCCCTTGTGAAGGGCCTGTTTGAATTCTGTTTTCAAAAACAGTTTTTTATTTTCAAAATAAAAAAAAAAAAAACTGTTGATAAGTCTTGTTTTGTAAAAATAGTTCTAAAAATTATAAGTTTTTTAGTTTTTAAAATCAAATTTAGAGAACAATCTAAGCTGTTTTTGTTTTGTGTTTTGAGTTTTACTTTCAAAACAAAAAAAACACAGAAAACACATTTCATTAACTATTCTACTAAACAGTTTTAAGAACAAAAAAACCAGAACACAATCAAATAGCCCCTTAATCTCTTGTACTCTGTTTCTTTACGATCAATAAAGACTTGGTTACTTTCTTTTCCTTTATTCTCTTCCTTTTCTGTGCCTTAAGTCTTATTGAATCATCATTATCCATACATCGTTACAGATTCTAACTGCTATACCGATGTTCCTCAGACTTAATCATATTTAAATTGGTCAGCAGTCACTGAAAGAAGCTAGCCTCAAAAAACTAAAGTGCACGAAAAGGATCACATTCATCTCAACTAATGATCATTACACAGTACCAAACAATTAATGAAAGTACATACTTAGAACACTCACCTATTAGGTAGTCTTCAACATCTAGACCAAACTCTGAACTATTCACTGCAAAGTTGTTAACAATAAACATAAAAAAACTTATAAATCTCATAATGACAACGAATGAGCATAAAGTAGAGAGTACATTTTGTTGCCAATAATTCAGAGTCACATATATGACATGAATGGGTATGGTGCATATAGAAGATAAACATATAAATTGACATAATCTATCAACTATAACCTCTGTGTATTCACTTAGAAGTTTAGTACAAATAAAAGCTAAAGAATTTATTGTCCCCATTCCTCTAAGGGGTTCAAGAGATAAAATGTTAGGAATTTCGGATTACAATTTGGTACATGCTAGGTACTTCAACACTTTCCTAACGATGAAACTCTATCAACATGGCATGCAGAGCCCCACATACTCCTACTGCTTAGAAACTTAAGGACTTCATAATGTATTCAATTAGTGATGACATCAACATATGCATGCATACATACATACATACATACATACATACCTAAAGAATAAAAATTAAATTAAACCTCTACCCACATGTCAATAAGTAGCACAAAAGGGTATTAAACACATACACCCAAGTTTTTCCTCAGCTTCCTTGTGCTCGAGAAGGCTTCCTGTTTCAAGCCAGTGCATAAAAGTAAGCAGTGAAACTACAGACTGTGTCTCGCTCCTCCAATCACCATGATACCTAAAGATTATATGGAACCAAAGATAAATTACAGACCACAAAAATACTGTCGAAAGAGGAGATAGACAGTACAGAAGTTCCTCCTAACTTTAATCACCTATAGTATTGCCCGGGGCATCCTCCAAGAATTTCAGCAAGTTGCTTGTACTGCTCCTTCAGCACATTAACCTGAGACTTGGCCTTCTCTAAAAGCTCTATTCAAATGCAAAAAACCATACATGTATGAGATAATGAGAGAACACAAAACAAAAAAGAAACTATAACTATAAGTTGCTTGCTTCAATAAACTGAAGCATAAACAAAACATAATACACTTCACCCCTCCAAATCCAACACGGATTGAATTATTCAGTTGTCTCAAAACTCCCAAAAAGAGCGAAGTCAAACAGAACATCAATATCACTAACTATATGTAATTGCATCAAACCTGAAAATGTCGAAGACAAGTTTCGGTTTTGACGCTTTCTATTTAACTTTCAAGCCTTGAAAAAAAAAACCCATTTGCAAATGCACAAAAGAGAAACCCAGAATCCACCCCGACCCCAAAAAGTAAAAATAGAAAAGTGGTGGGGTTAGGGTTAACGAAGAAGCATGGTGTTTTGGTACCGGGAGTGGGGCGAGAATGGTGAACCAGAAGGAGGCTAGCATACATGAGCCTAGTGATGGACTCAATCTGCGAAACGACGCCTCGAATTCGCTCGCGCAAGCTTCCAGATTCTTCCAGCTGAGTCCTGAACATCTCGAATTGTCCCTCCAGCGACTGAGACGATGGCGGCACCGACACCGAGTGGTCACTGCCCGCCATTGACGACGAGGAGAAGCACGAAACGGGTGATGGCGGGCGAAACGTTTCGAGTCTCAGAAACGGCAAAGACGGGAGCGAAACGAGGATGAATGGGTTAGGGTTTACGTTTAAGAAGCGGGAGAAAGTGTAGCAGTTGCAGCCGTTTCGAAACGCTGGTTTCATATATTGCATTGTTCTTTTATTTCTCCGTGCGCTGTAGTATACAAATTGCCAAGCTTTACAAGTGTTAATATCAGCGACTACCATGTGTTCACTAGGGTTTTGATAGTATAGTACAATCTCATTCCTTGAAAAAAAAAAAAAATTACAAAAACTTAAGAATAATGTGACATTAATTTTCTTTTTTAACATTTAAGTACACTCTCCCATCCATTTTTATTTATTTTTTTTGTAATAAAGAGGGGCAAAAGCCCCAAACAAAACAAAAATTACACGACGCGAGAACTTAAAAGATCTATAGAAGCATCCTGAAGAAGGAGCTCTAACAAAGGAGAAGGAGGAGAATGATAAACAATAAGATTATTATCATCCTCAAAATGCCTAGAAGCAAACCAGTGAGCACATCTGTTATTTTCTGTTATTTTCTCGAAAGGTGTGTACCCAACGAACATCTCAATCTTCAGCAAGCCATTTGTGAATACGGGAAACAACCTGAGAGTTTCTGTGATTGTTGCTCCATTCTTGGATAGTGCTAAGAGCAATTTCTGAGTCACATTCCAACTCCACTCTCCTAGCACCAGTACCTCAGGCCAGCTCTAAGCCTTTGAGGATACCCCAGAGTTCTGCATCAAGAGGATTACAGAAACCTAATCTGAAAGAGAAACCACCCAGAAAAGCACCATTGTGATCACTAGCAAGGCCTCCACAGCTAGCATGCTGCCTAGATAAGGAAGAAGCACCATCTGTGTTAATCTTCAACCGACCAGGTTCAGGACGACACCATTTAGTAGGCTGATGGGCATTAGGGAAGCTGCCAAGAATGCTTCTATTCTTACCTCTAGCTTCAATTAAATGCGCAATAAAATCAGAAATGACACGCTTATCATTGCTTGGCCTTCGGAAACTATCATCATGAATATGATGATTACGCCAATTCCAAAGATTCCAGCAAGTAGTATAGAAAACATCTCTCCAATCAACATGAATTTGATAATTCCAACCCTTACTCACATTTTTTATGAGCCAAGGCTGTAGGTCTAATGTGAAGAAATCGTTGGGGACCCTTCTACCAAACCAATCTATCCACAATCTTTTGGCTTGAGAACAATCTCTAAGGACATGAATAAGAGTTTCTTCACTGTTTAGACAGTTAATGCAAAAATTAGGACCCACATTCCATTTGCATGTACGACTACTAACTGGAAGCTTATTAAGAAAAGCCAGCCACATCATAGTCTTGATTCTTTCTGGACCCTTCCAGTCCCAAATCTTCTTCCAGGGAACATTCCTTTGAGCATGTTGAAAATTCATCAAGTTCAAGTAGGCAACCTTAACTAAGGAAGAGGACACATGATTCTGACACCAAACTAACCTATCCTCAGTATTATCTTCCAAAGCAATAGGAACGCAAAATACCTTAGAGATTAGCTCATCATTTAAGAATTGCTTCAAATATCGAACATCCCAGGTACCATGCTGAAAGATCTCAACAATGGTTCTATGCAATTCCAGATTAGGAATGTGATTAGGAGCTAAATTACAAAGATTATCATCCAGATTCAACCAATTATCCGCCCAGAATTTAATAGTCTCTCCATCACCAACCTCCCATCGAAGACCGGCTAAAAAACTGTTCCAACATTTAGAAAGGTCCCGCCAAAGTTTAGAATCATAAGGCTTAGAGCTTATCTCACGCCTCAAATATTTACCTCTTCCATACTTGGCTCTCAAAATCTTAACCCAAAGCTCCTCCTTGTCAGTTAAGATTTTCCAGGCCAACTTATGAATATAAGCCTCATTTTGAGTACGCAATCTGATAATACCAAGACCTCCCATTTCCTTCGGCTTATACATTGTGTCCCAAGCCACTAAATGAGCTTTATTAATACCCTAAATGAATTTCCGTTGAAGCTGTTCAATCTCATCACACACAGAAGTGGGAAGAAGACCATTCTGCATATGAAAAGAGGGAATAACACCAATCACTGATTTAGCCAGAGTGACTCTCCCCGCAAAAGATAAACTTTGATGCTTCCAGCCATCAAGTTCCTTACGTTGTGAATGATGTGACAGATGAGAATTTCATTCACGGATTCCAAATATGTGAGGTTTTATATACAATTTATAAAATATGTGAGAGTTTATAAAATGTTGCTTCACGTTGCTAAAATGACATTATTTTAAAGTGAAATTAAGATATTTTTGTAATTATAATTTATTTCAGAGTTATAACAGTTTTTTTATTATAAATTTTTAATTTTTTCACCCAAAATTATGTCGTTTTGAGAATGAATATAAATAATTTATTTACCTACCCTATATAAAAGAGAGAGATACCAATACAGAGTCCACTTTGTTTTATGTCAGTATGATTTGCCCTTATCATTTGTAACACATTTTCTGCAAATCATGTTATTTATCTTTTTTCACAAACAGATCCAGGTAACATTTTCTCAGATAAACTCCAATTTTATATATAAGCAGCTATGTTAATAGCAACTAGGGGTGTTCACGGTCTGGATTGGATCAGTTTTGGAAGCAAAAATCATCTAATCCAATCCCTTCGGTTTGATCATGTAATCATTTATTCGGTTTGGATTTTTTTTCAAATCTGATCCGATCCAATTCAATTTTTTTCGGTTTGGATTGGATCGGTTTTCGGTTTTTTGAAAATCCTAAAATTTGTTTCATGGTTATTGTGCAAATAACATCTTTTGTATAATAGGCTTTGTAAATTTTTTTTTTTTTTTTTGAAATAGAAAAGTATCAGTAAACAATAATATAATTTTTTTTTAGATAATGAGATATGAAGCTCTACACAAATTAAATTTTGTTGATGAGATGTGAATAAATTTTTTCTTGGGTTTAGTTGATGGGTTAATGGGTATGGGGTTTAGAAATTCTTGGGCTATAATTAGAAAAAAAAATCCAAGTAAGTAGAGAAAAATTAATATATTGGATCGGTTTTCATCAACCCATCCGAAAACTTATCCAATCCAATTAAAATTTACGATTTTTTTTCGATTCTCGATTTTTCGATTTTCGGTTATCGGTTTTTCGGTTCGGTTATTGTGGTTTGAATCGGTTTAGATCGATTGATAAACACCCCTAATAGCAACCCAACAAGTATAAAATCCAAGTTTCAAATTTCAGCTGAAACCTTGCTAATTTGTCTTTGATTCTACTGGCAGTGAATTTTTTTTGCCTGTTGTGTGAAAATTGAAAGGAAAGCTCTCCTATTTCAAAGTTGGAGAATCCTACAATTGAGAGCAAGAATTTACCATAGTAGTATTTACAAGACCTACTAAAGGGAAGCAAATGTCAAACGTGCTATCCATGACCATGTTTGAGAGCTCTACACTGTATCTTTTGCTATAGTAAAAAAATTTCTCAAACTAAATACCATTTATCCCGGGAAGAAGGGGGAGAACAGAGTAAAATTTACTTACACAAAAATTGGCATCACTAGAACAAAAACTTTACCTAAAAACCTAAAACGGTAACGACACCTATACATCTAATCCTACTTAGTGGACTGAATCTTGCGTCACATATGATATACTATGATTTGTACACTAGAATCACAATCGAAATATCAAATCTCCTAAATCATTTATTTTGGGAAATCACCAGACAAAAGAAGGCCACAAATCGGGCCACTATACCATACAAAATGAGGGCAACTAGACAAATAGGCCATTCGCTGAGATTATAGCCACTGCTCATAAGCGAACCACAACGAGTTATCAGCCACACTCCAGTGTACCTGAGAGAAGAGCCAGATTGAAAATTTTATATGGCAAAGATTAAAACTTGAATCAATTTTCGAACATTAACAATGCATCCTATATTTAATTTATTTTAATGAGTAGATATTATATTTATAAAATTTTTGTTTATAAATTACATTATGTACTACGAGTAGTATATACTTTTTTTTTTAGTCAACACGAATAATACATACTACTTGAGCATGTACTATCCAAGTTACATAATGTAATTTGTAAACTAAAATATTGTAAATATAATGTATCCCTATTTTAATATATTCATCATTTATGAAAAAATTTGTGTTTTCATTTTTTTAAAAGAAAAAAAAAACAATAAAGTAAGGCATTCCATTTCAACCAAATACCTATACCCAAAATCTATAGCATCGGATCCGTTAGCCCGAACATGTTACATGTGAAACTTTCCCAATAAAAGTTATGAGTCGCCAAGTTTTATTCATGTTAAACCGCATTGGACATTATAGCATGAATTAGTTATTTGACTAAGCTATTCTTTCATTCATGAACCAGGCCCTTTCCAATTATTTTATGCTGCTAGCTCAGCATGGAACTTAATACATACTAAATAGGCAATCGTGAAGTAGTGATGCTGTTTCAAACTTTAAAGAGAAAATATGACATGACAGTTTTTTACATAATCTTTAATTGATTTTAAATTTTATACAAATAATAATTAAAATAAAAACACTTTAAGGAGTCAGTTTAAATAATAAGTCTTTGTGTTTAATTTATTTAGAGAGTTTCGTCGTCGATTTTTAGTCATAGTATAAACAAATTATTAGGGAAAGAGAAGTAAGTCACTGGTTAAAACAGACCTTTCAGCATTTGCAATGACAAAGGCCTCCAAAGCCCATTTTGGATAGCAAAATTGTACAAGAGTCTTCATAAATGCAGTATCTCTGTTCTGGTTGGCAATGAGAGTCATAACGACTGGAAGAAGCACTGACCACTACAAGTAACATAAAAGGCCATAAAAAAAAAGGGTGCAGTTTTTATCAGCAATACCATGTAAGAAAATGTGTAGATGCAGTGAGTTCATTGATAGGATCCTTACCAGCTGTGCAGGACCAGGCTCAAAGAAAATGGCTAATGCATAAGCCATGCCAGTCACGCAGTACACAAGACAAAGCAAAACTATATAATTACTTGCAAAGCTTGACCTTGGATTGCTAAAAAAATAGAACATGGACAGATAAACCAATGGTTTGATGATTGTATTGAAAAGATCAATTGTATCTTTGGACAGAAAATGTGCCAGACTGCTCATCCCAGCTGCACTCTCCCTCCAGTATTGTAATTTATCTAGAGAAAATGATCTCAGAGCTGCAATCTTGCAAAGTAGAGCTGCAAATATGTAATATGAATAAGGGAATTAGATACAAATGGAAACCTTTATCTAGTGATATATAAAATAATCTTCAAATTTTCCTTCTTTCTAGGGAGTTGTGAGACCAAAAGTTTCTTAAAATGATAACCAACCTAAAATTAAGAGGTTCAAAACACCCAAAAAGGTAACGATAGATTTCATTTCTAGAATCAACATACAATAATTCAATAGTGAGCTTTTAAACTTACAGACAGCTATGACAGTATATGTATAGCCAAGGGACCCAAATGTTTCATCATTCACTTTAGTAAGAATTCCTAAGATAGCACCAGCAACCAATAAAAGGAGATAGTCGACTGCTTGTAATTTTGCTTCTCGCAGCTGCTGCTTGCCAATCCTGAAAGGAATGAACTTCCTTAATAATTAATCATTTGTAAAGAACCAATTCAACCCAAAAGCTTAAGCTGGTGAGTGAGTCTACATTAATGGTTTTTATATATCTTTAACACGTCCCCTCACAAGAGAGCCAGCTCATTGGGCTTGAAAGGTGGATGATGCATCGGGCACAATTTACCTGTGCTAAGAAATTCCATAAAGAAAATGGAGAGTGATGAGGATCGAACCCGAGACTCCGCGACTCTATACCATGTAAAGAATCAATTCAACCCAAAAATTTAAGCTGGTGGGTGAGGTTACATTAATGGTTTTTATATATCTTTAACAGACATGATAAATTATTCCTCACAGTCCAATAAGGATAAACAACTCCCTCAAAATAAGCTATGAAGTAGTTTTCAAAAAAGATATATATCGTATTATGCATGCTGAAAATTTTACATTAGGCAATTATCTATATATCTACATAAATACACACGTATGAGCATACAAAACATACAAAGCTGCTAAGTTATGTATTATGTAAAACTTTCATCTAACATTAAATTTATTTCTTATCAGAAGACAGAGCTGCTAAGCTTGATTAGAACAAACAAGAAATTCAGCAGTACTGGTTAATTGGCTTTATGAGCAATTATATCTATACTTACTCATAGGATTTGTGTACTCCAATAAAAAAAACAAAAATAAAAATAAAATTCATAGGATTTCGTACCGGCCAACAAAGTATCTATATTGCCGGGTTACATCAGGAGTTGTCCTGTTAGATAAGTCCTTCGTTCTTGAGAAGATTGCCTCTATGCGATCTCGTTGAGTCTGAATATTACTCTTCAAATCCTCCCAAAACTCTCCAACAAAGGATTTTTCAGCAGCTTCCTCAGTACCCTTTGTTGCTTCAGCTGCTTTTGAGTCAGATGAAGATGCAGAAATTTCAGCAGCATAATGAAGCATATCCAGTGGTACTGCGTATCCATTATGAAGCATCCATCTGACAGGAAGTTGTTCATGAGTTACACCTGAACTTGGTTTCACTAAACCTTCTAGAATGTCAATGAAATGATCTGGAGGATTCACACGATCTGGTACAGGGATTCCAATGCCAGCAAAGTATTCTTCTACTTTTTTAACAGGACCATGATATGCAGTAAGGCCACCTTTGGCCAGAAATATTATATCATCAAACATTCTGAACAAAGTATAGCTGCAAAACAACAAAATCAAAACATTTAAGATATGAAAATATATATTGGAATATGTGAAGAGAACACTTCCAACTCAAATGAAAAACTTAGAATGTAAAGAAGCTCAAGAGTGCATTATTCATTCTCTAGAATATGTTTGACTATAGTAGGTTGTAATTATAAGTGTACTTGACCAAAAATAAATATTAATACCTTGGTTGGTGAAGTACCATGCATATGTTTACCCCTTCAAGGGCTTCACGTCGAAGCGCTTTGAGCAGTAAACTGGAAGATGCACTGTCCAAACCAGTTGTAGGCTCATCTAAGATTAATAACGAAGGCTCCATCACCATCTCCACCCCTACATTAACACGTTTTCTTTGCCCTCCAGATATGCCCCTCCTCTCTACCGTTCCAACTAGAGAATCCCTCACTGGTTGGAGTCCCAAGGACTCAATTACTCTTTCAACAATTAGAACCTTATCTGGTTTTGGCATGGCCGCAGGCAGTCTCCAGTGGAAACGGCCATTTAAATGAAGCAAACAATTAGATGGTGGGGATAGAAACTATAAATAATATACAAAAATCCAGAGAAAAATATTAATAACTCTAATAACTAGGAATTCATATTGTACCTCTCATAAGAACAAGTTTTCATGTCAGGTACTTAGTACAAAGGTTCACTTTAAAATCAGGTGGAGAACTTTGTAACAAGTGTAGTTACGAGCACTTATTTTTATCCATGTTTATCTAGTAGTTCATATTTAAATCTTTCAAAGTTCGTTATATAAAAGTCAGGACATACATCAAAGCATTAGCAAGTATCAAACTACAAGACAGGGAGGGAGGAAAATAACCAAATACAGGAATGTCCCAGTAGTGCCATGCATCAAAACTTAAAAGAGGTTTGGGTATTTTTTTTTTCTTCATAAACACTTCACTGAGATATGAACTTGGGATATATAATAATTACTCAAACCAATCTTAAAAGATCCGAAACAAAACCATGCAAATTGTTAAAAGAGAAAAACAACTATGGAAGTAGAATAACAATAACAACAACAACAACCAATTCTTATCTCACTAATAAGAGGAGTCAACCACATGAATCAAACAACAGAGCTCTATCAAAAACCAAAACTATAAAAGTATACACTTCACATATAATTTCTAATAAAGTGTCCTAATTTTAATAAACTGCAAATCATGAGCATTTAGTTATACAGGTAAGAACAAAGTAGTAAATACACATCAAGCATTAAATATATATAACACAAAATGCAAAGAGTAAAGATACCTGCATCTTGCACTGAAACGAAGATTTTCCTCAACTGTCAAGTTTCCATGCACAATATCATCTTGTGGCACAAAACCAGTAATTTTCTTGTAGGAGTGAATAGATTCAGGTTTTCCATTAATTAGAATTGAGCCTGACATAGTGCATCCTCTTGCTTTTCCTGCCAAAGCTGAAAGAAATGTTGTTTTCCCAGCTCCCGAGGGACCCATGACAGCTGAAACTCGACCAGGCATGATTTTACCGGTCACACATCTCAGTAGATGTTTGTTTTTCCCTTTCAAAGTGAGAGTTAGATCATTGAATGCAACCTCAATCACAGGCCTTGTCCTCACCTCACCATCAGTAGCCATTGAAATTACTCCTGAGAAAGTCAAGTTCTTGTTTTGCTCTTGCTGAGCTTTCTCCTTCTCAATCTGACCATAAGCATACCTTAAAATTTGGCTATGAGTTTGTAACTGTTTTCCCTTTGGCATCTTCTTTTTAATATTTTTATCTCCAATTTTCAGGTCAAATCCTTCATTGTTGTTAGGATCATCCTCAAGGGAGTTCAACATTTTAGTGAGGTTGCTAGGTTCCTTCTTTGTGGCATTTGAACCATCAGATGAAAGATCAGCTTTGCTTGTAGGCAATTGCTCTCCTTGCCTTACAGATTTTTTACGAGAAAAGGTGCGAGACAACTGGCGTTGCAATCCCGTTGTACCCTTCTTAGCGACATCTTTTGCTATTTTCCACCTTTCACGAGCTTGTGTTGTTTCTCTTGCATGTTTTACTGCAGCTTCCCTTGACATAGCCTTCCTTTTTTCTCTAGTAGCTAGAACTTGATCAGAACAGTTATATATGAAGATCAGGACAGTACTCAAAGCAACCTACAATGATGGATATATAAACTGGACCTTGTGAGAACGAAAAGGAATGCAATGCATGGAAAATAAATATTACAAATTATATTTAGAGTTGAATATTTCTTAATAAATGAAGCCAAATGAATAAGGAGAGACTCAAAGATGACTTTCATCCAATACTAGATCGGAATCTACTTACAATAAGCAAAGCGGCGTAAGCTTGCATATTTTGCGTTGCTGTGTTTGGATCACAGGAACTCAACGAAGAGCATGCTTCAAAAATGAACAATGAAAAGTAAGTTCTCATGAAACAACATATAGAGCATGTAAATAGACAGAAAGCTTAAATCCAATTGCTAATAGATTATTTGCTGCATCTTGCTAATTTTATTAGGCCAGTTGTGCTGTCATGCATTCACCCATATGGATAAGATCATTTGTAAACTCATGGAGCATATGTTAAACTAATTTTCAAAGTTTATTGTGAGCTTAATTAATTACTAGGCCTAATTCTGAAATGGGGTTCAACCCACATATTATTATCAGTTTGTTTTTATATAAGATGAAGACCAAAGGTTTTTAAATTATATCTCTTCTTCCTTATTATATTGTATGATTATGTTCTGTGGATTTTATGTTAAATCTTATGGATATTCTAACAGTATAACCTTAAAATGTTATACGTTCTTGAAGCATAATTAAAAGATACACAACATGGCATAAATTTATTTAACCAAAAAAATTAACTTACGATTTTGATGAGTTGTACCCATCCTGCAGTAATATCTAAAATTGTAGAACATGATATCAGTTAGTATGGACTCTCAGCTGTCAGTACCATGTGCTTGAAAGTTTCAATGAACATTATCTTTTGCTACAAAATAAATTTAGAATATTTAAGTAAGAGCAAAAGGAGCCCTGAAATAAGTCTATACCCTCTATCACAAGAAACTTTGCGCGTGGTAGAAGGGCAGTATGATCCTGGAGAACAGAAGATATCACTATTGTTCACAACACTAGACCAAATATCAGCACTACCACAAGTATGATTTGCTTCTCCTGGAGGTAACTGGTAACTGTATCTGCAAATTTCATTTTTATACATCAAAATGTCATCACAGTAACTTGAAATTGTGAATATTTTCTATCCAAGTCCCAACCAACCGAGCAACTGAGGTAGCTCAAATTTGTTACTAGTGATGAATATATTGCGGGACTAAATACAAACAACCATTGACAAAAATCCAGGTAAGCATTAGAACTTACGGGTCACATACTCCAGTTGTTTGGTTCAGTTTTGCAAGTGGACAATAAGAACCAAGTGGGCAAGCTTCATTGAGAGCAAAATCAGAAAATTTACTTATCAGCTACAGAAGACAATTCCGGAGATTTTAACTGAAATAAAAGTTGTCTTCCCATGTAATAAAAGTTTGCATGATGACTATCAAAAGCGAAGTTGGAGAAAATGTTGCATCTGTGTGCCTTTATAGACTAAAATCCTTGGCCTCTTGTTGACAAGAACAAAATGTTTACTCTCATCAAATCATATTTTTTAGGTATGCTGTTTCTTAAAAAATTTCACAATAAATTACTGCAACATGTACGCTAAAAATAATTCAGGTTTCATGTTTTAATCATGAAGAGCAAATAATAGCTCTATCACGGGGCTCAATAACACATTTTAGTATGTTATGCTCACATAAAATTTGTTCCGTAGAAAACGTGACAACTGTGACAAAATATCCCACAGTTCAGCACAAGATTGACATTTAGTATGCTTCAAATGGAAAAGGCTATTCTAAAGTGAGTTTGTCTCTAAAATCAGCAAATAAGGATGTCTCTACCTTTAAATTTTAGTGGATTAAGATTATGATGCACTTTAAATTAAATCAAGGATAGATATATCCTTAATTGTTTACTTTGGAGACAAGTTCACTTTAAAACAACCTCATCCACTTTAAATATACTGAGAATTTCAAGGATATTGGAAGATTGTATGGACTCCAATAATAATATTTTAAGAGGTATGACATACTTACTTATCATGCAAGTCAATCCCTGAGGGCAGAAAAACCCCTCACAGCAAGGTTGACAGTTATTAATTCTATCAGGAATATCCTTTGTATCCTTTTTCAGGTCAATTTTCTGGCCAGCACTACAACTCCAACCAGGTTCACAACCAGAAACCCATGAAGTCAAATTGCAATTCTTGTTAGGTTTTACATAACTGGCAGATGAGCCCCCCTGTTCGAAGAAACTGTTGAAGTAGTACCTTATTTCAGCTGTGGTACACATTCGATCTCTGAAATCACCTGTCAATTATATCTCAATATAATTATTTGGAAACCCTTATAAGATATAATTCCCTATAGTTATAATCTTGGTTTTACTCCCTTATCGTCCAAAGACAGACAATCTATTTTAGGAAATTCTCCAAACTTCAGAGGCTACATGATTTGTGTAAATGAAACTAAAATTACAATATGAGAGCTTATACCTTTTTGCTTAACACAAGCATCTACAAAATCCAACTTTCCCTTAAAATCAAAGGCTTCCTCCCAGTCTTTCTCCCTGAAAGATGGGAAAGTGCATGGTCAATAATAACTAGGACAAATGTGACTAACTATATATCATATATGAGAAGGGCAGGCAATAACAAGAATATATATGACGCACACATCCTTTATGCAGAAGTTTAAATCTTCCTTGATATCCTTGGTTAAAGCCGTAGTAAGACCTTCAAGTTCCTTGTAGATTTCTTCCGTGTAAAATGATGGTGCAAGAGTATCACCCCCTTCTGCACATTGAACTCGTGGTAGCAGACTTATTAAAACAAAAGTGGACAAGAATAAGACAAGGGAGAACCATGAGGCATTGTTCCTCATTTCATTCATTTCCATAATTTGATGTCCCCCAAGTTAAGCATCATGCTGAAGAATTGGTGTGAAACGAGAATGTTTCATTGTTAATTATAACATGGTGTCACACAACATTGCCTTTTTCTCCACTGAGATATATACATACAAGGAATGCAGGAAACGAAGGTGGAAGAAAAGGGAGTAAAAGTTGTTTCTTGGTTTTCCACTTTTGTTCATTGTTGTTTGGGTGAAAGTGGAAAGGGTCCTGGTTTTGGGATGAAGAAATGGCCGAGAGAAATGGGAGGCTAGATTGAAGGATGTGCATTGGAGCATTTGCTTTAGTCTCAAGTTTTCAACTCTCTTAGCATTCTAAGATGATTAGTTTATATAATAAAGTGAGTTCATATATTTTACATGCTACAGGTCCAATCAATTCTTGCATAAAAATTATATTAAAAATATAAAAATAATTTACTTACCATAAAACTTTTAGAATAGTTGATTTCTCATCACATTTATGGCCATGAATTTATATTTATTTTCTTTCATTGATCGTAGACAGTGACATGCCACACTTAACTTAATCTACGAATTTTCATATTGCTATTTAAAGGCATTTTTTCCTTCTTTTTGTTTTACCATAAAATCGTCCATTAATTTAGATTTTTTAAATAATAGTTTAGAGGATTATGCATAATATAATTTATTAGCGGACAATATCGAAATCATATATCATTACAAAACTTCATTATAAAAAATATTTTTTTAGTTAAAGACCAAGGAATTCAACAATTATGAAGCAATCATGAGAACTTTCATCATCCTATCAGGGTAAAAAAACTAGAAGAAACGCAGAAAGTTTTTATTTGTAAAAATTATTATTATGTAAAAAATTCAATATTACACACTTAATAAAAAAAAATTTTAAATAAAAATTTTAGATTATTTCTCTTATCACTTATATATTAAGTGATTAGTGTTACGTGTTGCAATTTTTTAAAAATAAATTAAATCATAAAGGTTATAATAAAATAATTACAATTAAAACAGCTATTATTGCCAAGCAAATAAGTATTTATCAAAATTATGCCAGTATAAATTTTTAATAAATAAATTTCTTGGTATAAGTACTGTTTACTTTTTTAAGATAAATTTTTTGTACTCATAGTTTTTTTTTTTAGATTTTAAGTTAAAAAATTGGAAAAAAATTTGAATTTGTTAAAAAATCATGTTATATTTTGTTAATATAATGACCAATTCTGAGCCAATCACTACTAAAAAATGCATTTTTTTCGACGGAAAAATTTCGTCGAAAATGGTTAAAATTCCGTCAAAAATAAAGTTTTCGACGAAAATTAAGCCGTGGTGTATCTCTTCGTTGCTAATAATTTTTTCGACGGAATGAGAGATTCCGTCCAAAAATTTCGAGGAAAAATAAATGAAATTCCGTTGAAAAATTTTGTATACATTTTCGACGAAAAATAAATTCTGTCGAAGTTTTTCGACGGAAAATGAATGAAATTCCGTCAAAAAATCTAGTAATAATTTTCGACAGAAAATAAATTCCGTTGAAGTTTTTCGACAGAAATTGTATGAAATTCCGTCGAAAAAACTTGTAATAATTTTTGACATAAAACAAATTCCGTCAAAGTTTTTCAACGAAAAATGAATGAAATTCCGTCGAAAAATCTTATATTAGTTTTCGACGAAAACAAATTCCGTCGAAAAATTTTGTAATCATTTTTTTACAGAAAATGAATGAAATTCTGTCATAAACTATTATCTCAATATTTTACGAAATTGCTTTTTTGTCGATTTTTTTTAATTTTGCTCTAAAAATTAATACCAATTTATGTTTTGCACTTGATAAACAAATATAATGAAAGTAAATAATATATCAAAATCATATTGATCTTAATATAATTATGTGTACAAAAGTCTTGTTATATACTAATGAAAAAAGTCTATGTACAATAGTCCATGTCATGTACATCCAAACAAGATACGAAAGTCATGTTGGTGAATGACCTACAAGAGACTATCTTGTTGCTCAACCCTCTTCTATTGTTGTGCAGCCCTTTCCTCTTGTTGTGCATCTGTACCTGTAGGCATGTAAAATATTTAAAACACAAATAATTGAAAAAGCACAACTCTTCATCCACTGAGTCACAGTATACGAGCATTATATATTATTAACTCAGATGGCCTATATAATATGTTATCAAAATCTCTAAAGTGCAAAAATTAAATAAACATAAATTTAATAACATATAAAGAACACCAAAAGAAGGATGAATCGTCATTCAGAAGACTGTAAACAAATCTAACATATATATAATCTTAGTTATACAACCAACGAAAAATACTTACTCATATTTTCTTTTGGCTTCTTCAAGTTGACAATTTACTGTTGCAAAGGTTATATTAATAGTCTGCAGATAAAAGTTGTAGATATAAGCTTGTGGTTACAAAAACAAAATTTATCAAGTACTATAAATTAAGAAAATGCCATGAAGTATTCTCCTTAACTTTTTATCCTCAAAATACACCAAAGAACGGCCTAACCTCACTAACCAATGTAAACAAAAATTGAGATCATAGCAACACACGGTTAAAACAATAATTATTGTGTCAATCATTTGTGATTGAATTGCAACAAGGTGGTCGACTATGATATGAGCATAAAACCAGATATACTATAAAGCATTCAGATGAAAGATCCTATCTAACTAGTAGTTAAAATGACATAGTGGCCTCACTCAACAGTTGCTTAATAAATTCAAAGGCATCTTAGAGAGGCATCTTTATATATAAGTTACGTTATATATATATATATATATATATATAGGGTTAAGATCATTTTACACCAGTGTAAGTTACACTCTTAATCTTGTCCACTGATTCCATTTATATCTAAGAGCTCAAATTTTTTAGTAATGTGAGCCATTGGATACAAGTGGATCAATGGTCAAGATTGAATGTAAGACTTCTAACTCTTACACCAATGTAAGAATATCCTGCCCCATATATATATATATATATATATATATATATATATATATATATATATATATAAAAGTTACGTTAGTTATATATATATAAGTTACGTTAGTTTTATATATAAGTTATGGATTCGCTTTTTTTGCAGTTACTGCAGATAAGTTATCTGTAGTAAACTCAATACGACGTTGTTTTGGGGCGGAAATTATATTGTTTTTGTAATTTTAATTTATTCAAGGTTATAATAATTTTTATATTTATAATTTTTTAAAATTTAAAATACCAAAACAACGTCGTTTTGAGAATAAATCCAGATAATTTATCTGCATTAGCATTAGCTGTAGAAACATTTTTCCTATAAATGCGGCTCGCCGTTTTCCTCAACCAAAAAATAAAAATAAAATATTGGCCATATTCAATTCTGAAAATAAATTATACGAAAAGTAAACCAGACTGGAGTTTTCATGAACAGCAGATAGAGATGGCAAAAGACCAGATTCGCCCTACCTTATTTTCAACCCTTCAAAAAGGGATCGGCCGGGTTCATCCGCTTGTGATGAATGGATTAAAAATAGGGTTTTCGTTTTATCCTTTAACATAACACAACAAACTTTCTTACACTCACAACATTTTGTGGGGCCCACACTTTTTAAAACAAAAAATTAAATAAAAAATTAAGGCACGCAAAACGAATCTCTATAACATTACACAATCACTTTTCCTACAACATAACTCTTATAAAACCTTTAAAAATATCAATCCATTCTGTTTTGAAACGAGTTAACCTGCCTAAAAAAATAAAATATTAAGAAACTCTAAATATATTGATATTAATCTTTTATTTCTAACTTCTAAAAATTTCTGAAGTTTAAAAAAAAAAATCAAACAACAAGTTAAAGACAACAGAATTGTTTACCAAAAAAAAAGACAAAAAAGTTATTTAATCCAATGTTTTCATTTAACTTAATTATAAAAATCATATCTTAAGATTAATTAAAAAAGTGTTATTATATAATAAAATAAGCGTATACATCATCAAGGGAAAAAAATTCCTACGAACCTATCAATAGTCGCGCTGGCTATTTATTTTTTTCTCCTAGTGGGTCCCACGCTTTGTTGTATCTATGGTGTTTGGTTGGTTGAAGGTTTATTTTGGGATTGATGGGAAAGTGTAAGTGGATATTGGAAAATATCACGTTTGGTTCAGGTTTTTTCAAAAAATACTAGACAAATAGGATAGATGGAAAAATGACTTTTGTGTTGATTTTTGGATGAAATTCACTGTTACAGAATACCACTTGAGATGTGGTATTTTGAGATAACTGGGGAAGTGAAAAAACAGGTGCAAAGTTTCTCCCGAACATAGATTTTACATATTTAAATAAATTTTCCTGGTAATATTTCGGTCAACCAAACAACTTTTTTTACATTTTCCTACTAAACTTACTTTCCAACCATTTTCCTATCAATTACATTTCCCTAGTAAAAAAAAATTTCTCCCGAACCAAACACTACTATAGGTGGTTATAAATTTCTCCTTAAGAGGAGAAACTTATAACTCATAAAATAATAACATCAAACCCCCAAGGGTAGCTCAGTTGGCAGCTGAGCTCCCAAGGGATTGCTTGGTGCAGGGATCAAACCCTGCCTCAAGCAGTTTCTTGGAAAATCTTTGGGGGTCAGAGGATAAGCCAAAAATCTTCGGTTGAGGGATTAGTCTCGTCCTTTCTCCGGTTGCGAAGCTTAGTACGCCCACTGTTACAATGAGGGGCTAGCCCAAACGGATCGTACCCCGAGGGCATGGTGTCCGGAGAAGGTTGAATGGGGATACCTCCTGACAATGTACCAACAAATAATAATAATAATAACATCAAACATGTAAATATCTGTAAAAGAACATATCATTGCATCATGTAACTAGAGTTTCATAAGCATTAGTTTGATTTGTATAGATACTAGCATTTTAATACAAAAACGAAATTAAGTTTCTTTTATTTTTTGTATTAATGAAAATCAAAAATGAATTTTTTTTAAAAAAAACTTTTCAGTAATATAATAAATTAAAAAAAAAATATTTTGTCGTACATAATAGTCATTCACATAGATTAATCAAGTCATAATATACTATATATATGAGGTAGGATCCTTTGACACCAGTGTCAAATTTAAAATTTGACACATCATCTGAGAGTCATTAGATCAAAAAAGATCAATGACTCTGATTTGTAAGCATGTGACACCATTGATCTTTTTTGATCTAATAACTCTCACATGAGGTGTCAAATTTTAAATTTGACACTGATGTCAAAGGATCCTACCTCATATATATATATTTATATAAGGTCAAGATCATTTTATACCAGTGTAAGTTACATTCTCAATCTTATCCGTTGATTCCATTTATATCTAATGGCTCAAATTATTTAGTAATGCGAGTCATTGGATACAAGTGGATCAATGATCAAGATTGAGTGTAAGACTTCTAATTCTTACACCGGTGTTAGAATATCTTGCCCCATATATATATATATATATATATATATATATATATATATATATATAGGGTAAACATTTCTACAACAACTTTAGATAAACTTATCTACAGCTGTCATTTTTAACTATATTCTCCCGGGCGAATATAGTTATAACGTTAAAGTTGCTATTTTCTCTCTCTCCACGTCAGCACAAAAGTATATATATATATATGACAGCTGTAAATAAGCTTATCTAAAGTTGCTGTAGAAATACTTTTGTCATATATATATATATATATATATATATATATATATTAAATTACATGCGGGTTGATCGGCCCTACCACACCTATAACCAGTATTAACCCGCCCCACATATAGGTAGGTTGAAACACATAATCTAACGTATCCCATTTTGACAGAGTTGACTCATCAAATTCAACCTATTTTGACATGTTCGCATAACCACCTTGTGGGTGTACGACTCTCCTTAGGAATGATGTTGTGGGACTTAGAGCATATTTGAAATTTGAAATTTGGATTTTTTTTTTTTTGGGGTAGGGCATGGGGTGGAACACCCCAACCAAAAGAAAAACAAGAAAACTAAAATAAATCAAGTTACAGAGCTACAAAATAAACTTATAAAGGTCATATCTGCCAAGACTAATAAATAAAGATCAGGGCGACGATACTAAAGATGACTGAAATTATCTACCAGAGGATGATCCGAAGAGAAATTTGTCAACCAGTCAGCACATTGGTTCTCTTCTCTATGAACAGGTGTAAGACGAACTAACCAATTTTTTGCCAAAAGCACTCGTATTCTACCCACCAAATGGGACTCACGAGTAACACCACCACCTTTGGTGAACACCGCAATTGCATTACTAGAATCACTTTCTATTATCACCACCTTGTCTCACGTAATAATTATTCACATAGATCAAGTGGTTATTGAATGAAATAAAGTAACGGGATCACTCACTGTATTAACAAACATATCAGATTATTATATTAAAGATTATAACAAAAATGTTTTGATTATCTATCATTTTTTTAAAAATATTAAGGACATGTTTGATTTTTATATTTCGGTAAAAGAAAATTAGTTTCTTAAAAATATTTTTGACAAAACAATTATAAATTATTTTAAACATAACATAAGCAAATTAAAGCATGACACAATGTTAGGATTGCAATAACTTGCTTATTGAGAAATTTATACTCAAAATTTTAGACAAGAGTAATTAATCATTTCTTCCACTTAAACTCAGATGCAGGCAAAATTATTATGAAGGTACCAAAATGAAATTTACTAGTTCCAAATCATAAAATTTAAAAGGGATTTAAAACTTTAATCCTAACTCACCCCGAACTTCGAATTAGTTCATAGAAAACCTATAAAATTATCGGTGGGATAATCTAAAAAAAAAAATTACTAGTTCCAAATCATAAAATCACCATTGATAGGTTGTAAACTTGTGTTTCACTGCACAAACACAAACGATACACATTATTAGTTTGTTCGAATGGTGTAAAACACTCGATGATTTTGCCTTGTAATTTCCTCCAATACTCAGTCAGTCAAGGTCTCGGACTGGACTTAAGCATGAGAGTAGCTGGGTCAATTGTGGGTGACGTGGAGGAAGATTCGCTATATATGATGTCATGCATTGGTTACTTTTCAATCCTTTATTTAAAAAAATAAAAATAAAACACCTTTCACAGACATAATAAATATTAAAATCAAGATTATAGAAGTCAATATGTAATTAAATAATATAACTATATATATATAATATGTGAATTTTATTTATATAAATAGAGTAAACTAAATAAATTAAGTTATTATTATTTTATATTAAATAATTACGTAAATTTTTAAATAATGTAATAGCATGTTGGTTGATGATTTTTTAGCATTCTCAAATTAATATTTTACCTGATCGACACACGTATCGAAAGTGCATGTTATTATGTCGGTCCACCAACGAGCCAGTGCTGACTTTCTTTCTTGAATATTGGCCACACAACATTAACCTTAACTCAAGCTGTTTCTTCCGTGTCTTACGGTTGTACAATGCTTACTTGGTCTGAAATCCAAAAACTCTCTTTTTCATTTAAATGATTTTTCAAAAACTTTAAAAAATTATAATTTTTATAAAGACTAAAGATATTAAAAAATAATTTCGATAACTATTTATATATTATAAAATGAGATATGACATTATATTAATCTTTAATTCATAATTACTTTATGAGATTTGCATTTGTTATTTAACATGACACAACAAACTTTCCTACACACACAACATTTTGTGAGGCTCACACATTTTGAAGAAAAAAGAAAAAGAAAAAATTACGGCACACAAAACGATTCTCTATAATATTACACAATTCATTTTCCTACAACATAACTCTTATAAAATCCTTACTTTATTTACTACTTTCCGTTATCATTAGATTAGAATTTTAATTAATTTTTATATTTTCTCTCTTCTATAATTATGATTTAACGGTATTAAAGAAAATATATAGAGTAGATATAAAAAAAGTAGCTATAATATCTTATTTTTTATAGAATTTGATTTAATATATTTATTCTTATTGTAATTATTCTACATCTTTAAAATTAATTTAATAAAACGTGGCAGAACCAAATCGTATGACGGATTCTATGATTTGATTCGGCATTTGGTTTGGTTGGTAAACAAAGTGGACCCTACTTGCATCTACCGTGTGGGGACTCCTCCTTCTGTTTATGAACAGTAGTCTTTATCTTCATTCTCAAAAGTCAAAAGTCTCCACTTTTGGATGCAATGGGTTAAGAGAAGAGAGGTCTCTTGCCCAAAAGGTGAGTTTTATTGCAGACTCTGGATTTTATTACGTCATAGCTTTCTATTTACACCAGAGGTGAGTTTCAGGCTCAATTTCTCTACTATTAGTTGAAACAGTTATATTTGTTTTGTCTGAAATTAGACTTGTTAACAGGGGGAATTAGGTTGATAAGGCTGCTTCTGAAGTTGTTTGATGATATTGATACGGTTATTTGATGCCAGTGGGTCTTCTTTTCTTTCTGAATTTAATTTGACAAGTTTTCATCATCTGTGACTTTCAATTTCGATGAAGTGTTCCTTTTTCAATGGCTATATGTTTCTCAATTTTCCTTCTCCCTATTGAAAATGCAGTCCAATCAGCTGCAATGAAGTGTTTTTCATTCCACCATGTAGAGAAGAAAGATGAACCGAAAGGCTTGCAATCAGTTTCGGTTCGGTCAGACAGTTCCACATATGCTGAGGTTAGAAGATCTGGTTCTGAATTGAATTCTCTGGATGCTTCAGACAATGGCAGCACTGAATCCCTCAGGAGGAATGCAATTCCCAGTTTGTCCCAAAGACCTAGCAACCTTAGAGTGTTCACTGTGTCTGAATTGAAATCAGCCACAAAGAATTTTAGTCGCTCTGTTATGATTGGAGAGGGTGGATTTGGATGTGTCTACCAGGGATTGATTAGAAGTGTAGAGGACCCATCCAGAAGAATTGAAGTTGCAGTTAAACAGCTTAGTAAAAGAGGAATGCAGGTAAGGGTTTGCCTTCTGTTTTTTTCCTCTTGTGAGTTATATAAATAGTTGCTTCTGCAACATCAGGAGGTATCTTAGTAAAGGTGTTGCCATTTGCTATGCATTAGTGTATAGTTATGTTACTCTGTTGTTGAATACTGTTTTGCGATTATGGCAAGTATACCGGTCGTACAAGAAATAAAGTGAAAAAGTAAAGAATCTTTCTCACGAGGATTGACATATTAAGCTTTAAATTCACTATACTATCAAAGTTGGATTGGTCTAAGGAGTTTTTGAGAATGAAATTCAGATTCTTAAAAATAGAAATTAAAAGCAAAAATTCTTTCGATTTTATTATCAAGACTAAGAACCAAATCAAGAATGCTAACAAGAACAAGAACAGAATAACGGATTAAATTCAAATATGCAAAGGCGTAGCTAGGGTTTCGATTTCCCCAATTTCTTCCTAATGATCCTACCATTTCCTATAACTGATACTTAATTCATGTTATTGACAATTCTCTCTTGAGTGATTAAATCTCAATCCCTTAGTAATTTAACCCTTTACTTTATTCAAAACCCTAATCTCTTAGTTATTTCTCCTAAAGCAAGCATTAAGAACGAGAATTAACAAGTCATAGATTTGTAAGTCTATCCCTGGATAATACAAAATCTAGCAATTAATCAATCGGAATCCTATACCACCATCCCTATTGTCATGCAAGATTCTAGTGTTCATTCACAATTGGCGAGATCATAAATAAACTAGGAGTGAAACACGGATTAATTGCATAACATAGAATCAAACATCAATTACAAAAAAGGAATAGAAAGCATTAAAAATCCATTGGTTCCATCTACCCTAACTACAAAAAAGAAACTATCCTAACATGTTCTTGGAAACAAAAACAATTATTGAAAACAACTAGAAGTCATAAAGAAAACTCAGTGATTCGATTCCATGGTGAAGTCTTCACGTTCTCCTCCTTCTCCTTTGCTCAGAAACTGCTCCTCTACCTCTCCAAGTAGTCTTCAGCCATCAGAAGTTGTTTAGAAATCCCTAGCTTGAATCTTTTAAAACAAGAAGATCCATGGGCCTTAATTTACGAGCAGTTCGCTAACTGCTAGTCGTAGCAAGTTATTTCTAGCGAGATGAAGCTGAAAAGTAAGTGTTGCTTGCTATATTCTCGTTGTAGTGAGTTATTTCTAGCAAGATACATGTCACTGCTCGCTATATGAAAATTGCACTTTTGATGTCGTCTCGCTGAGTCACTTGCTGTGGCGAGAATCCTAGCGAGATATAAAATGAAATCACTCCTTTAGCTTCTGCTTGGCTCGATTCTTGTTTTCCTCCGGTTCCCTTGATCCATCAATGCTCTGATTTAGCAATTTTAACCTGAAACCGATAAGTTTTTAAGTCAGCATCATACTCAATCATAAGTCTTTTGCATTTATTCATACACACTATATTCTTGACCAGTTTTAACATTATTTAACATATTTTTGGTCCTAGAAACATAATGTGTTTGACACCTAACATACACACTATCCGTTTTAATATCATAATGTAAGCTATAATGAGTATATTTTAAAAATTGAATAATTTAAATTATCATGTGAGTTGCTTCATGTAGACATGATCGTAATTCATAACTCAGAAGTTAGAATAAATGCCTCTATGTTCTCATATTTCAAGTTTTTCAGGGGTTTAAACTTTCTAATGTTACATTTTGTTAACCTTAATCTTGAAGATTTTCGCTGTCAAGACAGATGCTTTGATTGCTACACAATATAGGAATTATGTGTTAATCTTTTGTATGTATTTTGTCCTCCTTATAATTTTGTTACTTTACTTTTGACTTGCAGGGACATAGGGAATGGGTGACGGAAGTGAATGTTTTGGGCATTGTCGAGCATCCCAATCTTGTGAAATTAGTGGGCTACTGTGCTGATGATGATGAAAGAGGAATCCAGCGGCTTCTGATTTATGAATACATGCCAAACAGAAGCGTGGAGCACCATTTATCGCACCGAGCAGAGACTCCTCTCCCATGGAGTAGGAGATTAAAAATAGCCCAAGATGCAGCTCGTGGATTAACATACCTGCATGAGGAAATGGATTTTCAGGTATAGGTGTATACCATAACTTTCCTAAATTCTTATTCAAGTTAATTAAGCCTTGTCTGGAAACTTGTTTTCCGCACACTTAGATATCCCACATCCCAAAAGAAAAATGAAAGGAAGCTCAGAGGAGCTCAATTGGAATACTTGGAACATAGTTTATTTACCATTCAGATCTTTGGTGCAGTTGATTAATGCCATGCTAACTTTGTGCGCATTGTTTAGATAATTTTCAGAGATTTCAAATCTTCAAATATCCTTTTGGACGAACAGTGGAAAGCAAAGCTATCAGACTTTGGGTTAGCCAGATTGGGACCATCGGATGGATTAACTCATGTCTCAACAGCGGTATGGCTATGTTTATTAATCTATGATTTCGTATATAGTATTGTTAAAGTATGTGGAGAGGTAATTGCTTTTGATCTTTTCAAATGATTATTTAGATGAGGAAGGAGAGAAATTCAATACAAGAATAGGGACCTGATTCTTTAGCTGTCTGTAAAACTGCTGATGATTTAATGGGCCTGAATCAATGATCATTTCAAATATGTTATCAAATGAATCATGATTTATGACAGGAAATCATAAGGACTCTATTGGTGTCTTTTGATAACCATCTATGAAAGTCAAACGTATGTTAAAAATTGGGTTCATTTCTTGACCATAAAAAATTACTCAGTCCAAATTTCGCTTTTCATTTTGTCAATGTTATTTCATCATTTGGGCATATAGATGGTTAAATCACCCCCTCTTGTTGATACCCTTTTTATTTTTCATGTAACGTATTCTCCTAACAGCAGAACCCAACCATTTATGAGTGGAATCCAGTGACTCAATATGTTACTTGTGTTCATGTGGCTGTTTATGTTCATCAGGTTGTAGGAACAATGGGATATGCAGCTCCTGAATATATTCAAACTGGACGTCTCACATCAAAGAATGATGTATGGAGCTATGGTGTCTTCCTTTATGAACTCATTACTGGCAGGCGCCCTTTAGATCGAAATCGCCCCAAGGGTGAGCAGAAGCTGTTGGAATGGATAAAGCCATACCTATCAGATGGCAAGAAATTTGAACTAATATTGGATCCAAGACTTGATAAGAAACAAGTCATCAAGTCAGCCCAGAAACTTGCTATAATAGCTAACCGATGCTTGGTCAAAAACCCAAAGAGTCGGCCAAAGATGAGCGAGGTATTGGAAATGGTGAATGGAATAGTAGAACCTTCATCAAGTGCTAGTCCAAAGTTACCCTTGAAGAATGTGACAAGAGTGGAAGCTTCTCAAGACACTGAAATAAAAAACAAGAAACGGACCATGGATTTGAAGCCTGGAGAAAGTAATTGGTTTGTTAGGATGTGGAGACCAAAACTTTTAAGAGCATCTTGATTATTGTAGCTTTAAGCTCATCAAGCCTGATAGTTGGAAGCGAAGCTTCTTCAAGATAAGCAAAGAGCTCATGCATATTTTCTTCCAGTGTGATGCTGTCACAAAACATGAGCAAGTGCAACCTTTTTCCATCTCCTCTAACAATGTGTATAAAACTGCCATCATATGCTACATACCAATTACCATGAATGCTTCTGTCTTGTTAAGCTATTTGAGGAAATTTTCAGGGATGCTATTCAACAAATTAGGTTTCTATGGATATGCTGTAGGCATATTGGCTGAGCCTGATGCATCTGATTGTTCCGTTCTCAGGGAAACCATAATGCTGGAAAAATAAGTGAAATGGTTGTAAGATAGTTAGATGTAGCCTATAATTTTACATTAATCTTTACATGTATCGTTTAATTTCACTACTTTCGTATAGAGTTCTGTAGAGGTTTTACATAGTCTTGCATCAAATGCACAAAATGCATGGATGATTCTGTTATAGTTTTTTATTTTTATTATTTTATTATTATTTTATGAATTGTTGATTTGTTTTATAGTGGGTAGTTATTTTGTTTGTTTTATTAGGCATTAACTATTAGTGGAGCCTATTTAGTGTTAGTGGAGAGTTACTTTGTTGGCTTGTATTATCTATTTAAATATTGAATTATTAAATAAAGCTCATCATAAGAATTATTTGAAAAAAAGCACTAAGGGGCGTTTGGTTGAAGAGGAATTTTATGAATAATAGGGAAATGATATTCATAGGGAAATGGTAGAAAATGGTAGGAAAGTGAGTTTGGTAGGAAAATATAAAAAAAAGTTGTTTGGTTGAAAAAAATTTAATCGGAAAAATTAGATAACTTTTATAAAATCTATGTTTGGTTGTAGATAAAATATAGATGAGAAAAAAAGTTGATATTACGAACATATCCCTGTTTATAATTTTTTTTGAAAAGCATGACCAGTGTCTTTTTAGTTTTTTTTTTTTGTGGCTTCCATTTTAATTTGGATACTAGGTAGGAGGATTATTGACATCCTGCATAGTTTATTTGGCCGGCTCACATGCAATAATATCATGTATCAAGAGGGATTATTTGGGTGGGTTTCTCAAACAGATACCTATGCAAATTGTTTCGGTGGAATAATCATTTAGGTAGCCATATATTCCAAATGTTTAAACCAAATAAAGGTATCCAATTATTCCACTTCTCAAATACCCATCTATCTCAACATAATCCTCCAACCAAACACCCCCTAGAGATCAGACTTCTTCAGTAAAGTCATTTGAGATCAGATTTCTTCAATAATTTCTCAATAAAGTCAAATTCTCATTTTTATTTATTGTGTTCGTAACCTATTTTGACACGGAGAATACGAGTTCAAATCCTAAAGAAGCAATTTTTGTTAGGAGACTGCATAACTCTTGTGCTCTCTAGGTCGAACAGGCAATAGTTCCATTTCAAAATGAGCTAAACTTGCTGGGAAAAGTGTTTCTCAGTAGTAGGGATAAACTTATCTATTGTAACCTCAAAATAACATGGTTTTAGAAAAATTATATTTTAATAAAATACATATTACAATATGAAAGTAAAATTTTTAAAATAAAAAATAGAGGGTATTTTAGAAATTTTTAAAATAAAATACCCTTCACCTTTTATTTTAGAAATAGGACATTGTTACTAATAATTAATGTTACTACTAATATTACTATCAATTATGTTGATCTAACGATTCTGATTTAATTTTCTAAAAATCTTCTTTCTTCTTCTTATATTTAAGGGTTCGCTTTTTCTACCGTCAATGTAGACAAGTTATCTATATTGAGCTCAAAATGACGTCGTTTTAGGGCGGAAATCAAGGTATTTTTGTAATTATAATTTATTTCAGGGTTATAATAATATTTTTCATTATAATTTTTTAATTTTTCAACCCAAAACAATGTCACTTTGGGAGTGAATGTAAATAACTTATCTATATTTATTGTAGAAACATTAAAACCTATATTTAATACTTTATATTTATTTTCACTTTTGTATAATTATAATTTTTCATATTTAATGTTTTTATATTAAATACGAAGAATCATAATCATACAAAGTGAAAATAAATATAACCGTTAAATCCATATAATGCATCTAACGGTAAAATAAACTGATAGTGATATTGATTTAATAGCCATATAGAAATTAAAAGCCAATAAGATATTGGGTGGTTTAGTTAGCTTCTGATGTCTCAATATTTAGTGAAGTATAAATCCCTAGATAAGAGTGTAAGTAGTCGTTCCACTGGTTTTTTCTTCTTCTTTTTTTAGTTTTTTCCCCTTGAAAAATGCAAAATTTAGTCAAACATATTTTATAAAATAAATTTTTTTACAATAAATAAAAAAATTAAAAGTTTAGGAAGAGTTTTTTTAAAAAAAATGCATGTCAGCTTTATTAGAATCCTTAAATTTATGTATAAAAAAAATCCTTATATTTATTTTTCAATTATGCCCCCATGTTTATAAATTTTACCCTCTGTCTTAATGAAAAATTATTGGATTTTATTCTTTCCTTCAAAATACTAAGAACGTCACCAAAAGAGCGTCCATCTTGGAGGAATATTTGCCGCTAGACGGTTACTGGTTCGTCTCCTAGGTAGTGTTTGGTAGAAGATTTATTTTGAGATTGATGGAAAAGTACAAGTGAATATTGGAAAATATCACGTTTGGTTCAGGTTTTTATAAAAAATACTAGGCAAATAGGATAGATGGAGAAATGACTTTTGTGTTAATTTTTGGATGAAATTTACTGTTACAGAATACCACTTGAAATGTGGTATTTTGAGATAACTGGGGAAGTGAAAAAATAGGTGCAAAGTTTCTCCCGAACATAGATTTTGTAAATTTAAATAAATTTTCCTGGTAATATTTTGGTTAACCAAACAACTTTTTTTACATTTTTCTATCAAACTCACTTTCTAACCATTTTCCTAGTAATTACATTTTCCTAGTATTTAAAAAATTTCTCCTCAACCAAACGCCGTATTCTAGGTTATAATTTGCATTATATATATATATATATATATATATATATAGGGTCAGGATCATTTTACACCAGTATAAGTTACACTCTTAATCTTGTCCGTTGATCCCACTTATATTCAAGGACTCAAATTTTTTAGTAATGTGAGCCATTGGATACAAGTAGATCAATGGTCAAGATTGAGTGTTACACCGGTGTAAGAATATCCTGCCCCATATATATATATATATATGGAAAAACATTTCTCAAGCTGCTTGAGATAAGTTTATCTCCGGCCACCCTAAAACTACATCGTTTTGATTATTTATTTTCTTATATTTATTGATTCACCTTTGAATGATTATGATTCATCTTTTCTCTCTCTTCATTTATCACCATTGATCCATCTTTATACAGTTATGATTTAGTAGTCGGAGATAAATTTACCTCCGACAGCTCTTGGGAAATATTTTTTCGTAAATATATATATATATATATATATATATATATATATATATATGAGTGGAGGGTTAAAAAATTCATCTGCGCCAAAAAGGCTTTTCCACCATCCACTTCCTTTAGTTGTCTCACTTTACGGTGATTGATGATGAAAAATAAAGAAAATTAGAATCTTGAATAAAGTTATAGAAAAACAAAACAAAGAAAGGCGGTCTATGTAAGTTGTAAATTGTCATAAGGCTACACTACAAATTGTATTAATGCTTGAGAAAGAGTATTGTTAGAGATGAGGATGAGACTAGGGAAAATAATGAATGTAATAGAATGTAAAGGGTAGTTAAGAATTAAGTTATCATGAAGCCTTTGGCAAGTATAAAGGGTAGATTGATGTGTGTTAATGTGATTTGATGCATTTATAGAAATTTATTAAGATAAATAATTGGAACTTTATTCACTTAATATTATCACATATATACGTTATTGTATATGCATTTTGAATTAAATTTAAAAGGAAAATTTTATTTTCATTCACTGTGATTTTGTAATTTATTTGACCCACTGTGATTTTAAACTTATCATTTAAACTCTCTGTGCTGAAATATTTTATCATTTAAATTCCTATGATTTTAAATTTCCACTGGTTACAAAATTTTTCACTTAAATCCATTGTGATTTAAAAAATAAAAATTTTTAAAAATAAATATTTAAAATAATTGTTTTCTCTTTTTTAATTTATATCCTCGTGTAATGCATTTAGGGTTTAAATTATTAACCCTAATATGTATTTTAGGTTATAATTTTCCATCACTTACATTCTTATTTTTTTTCCCATCATTTACCCTTTATGATTGTTTTCAACCAACCCCATCCTTAATACTTTTACAAACTTAATTAATCTACCTATTTCACCCTTCTAAGAAAAAAAATAGACTAATGACAAAAAAAGGTCAAATATGTTGAAAACTTACGAAAAAAATAAGACAAACAATAAATTGAAAAAAAAAATTAACTAAGTTTCTAACCATCTTAAAGATGAATTTAGATAAAAAATAACCATAAAGGATAATTCATTCAAAATAAAACGATTGAGAATTTTTTTGAAATTTTCTCTAAAATTAATAGTCATTTTAACATACGAGTAAAGTTATACTTACAACATTTTTTTTACAACCTCTTACGACCATATATTAACACCGTTGATTTTCGTCAATCAACGGTTATCATTTATTGTAAATTAATAATTAATTAATTAATGAATTTAATTTGCGAAAATTATAACCGTTGATTGGCGAAAATCAACGGAGTTAAGATATAGTTATAAGAGGTTTTAAAAAAAAAGTTATAAGTATAACCTTTTTTTTTTTAGGTTACAAGGAATTGAACACAATACCCTACACTACACACACTCCTAACACACACACTCCACACTACTAGGCTAACCCTAGTGGTATAGTTGTAAGTATAACTTACCTCTTACCATATAACATAAAAAGTACAAATTTAAATAGTAAATTAATTGTCCATTCTGATAGATTCGAAGCATGAACTGCCTTATACACATGACGATGTTTTCATCGATGCAGGCCTACGAATACGCCAACGTCATTACAGATGTTATTCTTTCGTACTTGTTGCATCATTGTCAAGGTTCGTCTTGCAAGTTACAAGTGCAATAGTTTTCTCTTAATTAAATTCATATAAATTTTTATCTTAGATTTCATACAAATTTAAGAGAAAAATAATGTTGTATAAATTGTCCCCTCAAACTCAACCTTCGAGGTAAACCTGATTACGTATTAATTCATTATTAATGTGAATTTTTTTTTTATATATTATTAGGGTGAATTTTACTTTCTTAGTTTCATCTCATAAAAATTTATGACTTAGCCATACTTAAGAAATCAATCCTTTCAGCTAAATTAGACATCATTTTTTTTTTTTTTTTGGATAATGTGATTAGACATCACTTTTGACGTTACGAATACAGCTATATTTCTCGATCCTCTTTAGTCTTAACTCTTAACAATGCATGCACGGACTTTTCGCTTTGAATAATAGGGTTGAAAAAAAGGGCAAAAATGAAAAAGTAGGGGAGATTGAGAAGGATGGGAGTGGAAATATTGGATTTGTGATTAAAATGTCACATTTTATCAAAAAATTTATTCAAATATCACGGGAATAGTATTTTTTATCATGTCACGTGTCATAATTCGCTATCACTTGTAGCGAATTTTGTGGCCAATAATTTCGTGACACGTAGCCATATTACAAATCAAATTCGCTATCAGTGAAAGCGAATTATGACATGTTAGTATTTTCTTGCGAAAATATGCCACGTGTCATAAAATCATTGGCGAATATAATATGCTATCATCGTAGCGAATTATGCTTACATAATAGTCTGATAAAAAATACTATTCGCATTGACATTTGAATAATTTTTTTTGTCAAAAGATGGTATTTTGAATTTTGATTACTGTTTCGAAAATATTTGACTGATTGGGACTGGCTAAGAATTATGCAAAATCAAATTAATGCTAGACGCCACTGTGTGAATACAAATCAAAACTCCCTCTGATCAAATAAACAATCAAGTGCAATGAATACAATATTCCATAATTGGTGTCTGCTGCCCGCCATTACAGACCTCAAAATAAATACAAAGAATTTCTTTTGTTGGAAAACGATTTGAAATCAACAGATAATGTGATTAAAAATAGGAAATTGAATTCTACACGACTGATTGAAATTGAGGTTCAAAGATAATGTGTTAGGAATGGAGAGCAAACATGACCCAGCATATACTTGTTTTTATTTAATTTTTAGACAAAACAACAAATTTTTAATGAAAACTTATCTTTATAGTACATTGATTATAAGTGAAAAGAGAGAGAGCCTCGACGATAAGTTTTTGCCTTTGTAACCCAAAGGTCCCGAATTTAAATTTAGTAAACAGTGAAATAATTCTCAAATATATATAGAAATTTATTTCATTTACTTAAAACAAAGAAATTATTTCATTTACATTATAACATTTAAGCAACTCTTCCCCAATCCCTTCATTTCTTCTAGCCTAAAATTTTTCCAAAAATAGCTGAGAGAAATATCTGTTTATAATTTTTTTTACAAATTACACTAAGTATGACTAGTTATATTTTCTTGATGGAAGTATAATTGATCATACTTAACGTAATTTATAAGAATTTATAAATAATTTTTTTTTTAAATATAATCTTCCTCGTTATTAATATGCAAAATAAAACACAAGCATTTGGTCATTAGTCAATAAAAAAACAAAAGAATCATCAATGTAGAAATAACCTACGTACAAAGTCATGAAACAAAAGCGTGAAAGCGAAAAGCTACAAAAATAGAGAAAATGAAAAAAGGCCATATAATATAATAGTTATTTTTTTTCTTTTAAAAAAGCCAATTTGTGAGAACCCTGCACCAATCACAGACGTTGATTCTCTGCCTTCTTCACTCAGCAACCCATCTGAACCGTCATTATCTTTTCACACCTTCCTCTCAGATTCGATCCAAACCCAACCCCACCCGTTAATCTTAATCAACGGTCATTAGTGAAAAATTATTGTAAGATTCCGACACGCAAAGAGAAACATTTTCGGAGATTTTTAGGTTTAAGAATTATGCTTTGCGATTAAAGAAAGAATTGCCGCTTAAAACAAAACCCAGCGCTTAAGGATTATGATCAACCTTTAACAGCGCGTGAAGCCTTTTTTTTTTTTTTAAATTTTTTTCTTCTTCGTATCATAAATATTCATTCAATTCAATGCATCCATCGTCGTCATCTATTGCATTTGTCCCTTCCCTAAGTGAACAGTGATTTCTCAACAACAACCCCTTTTTATTGTTCTTCTTCGTGCTGCTTTCTTTCTCTTTCCAGTTACGCTTTTTGAATTCATTTGGTGCTGAATCGAAGGTGGGGGAGTTCTTAACTTTTTCCCTTTTGTTTTTGTTTTTGTTTTTGCTCAGCTAATTTGGTTGTGCTGTTCAGTTACTTTTTTCAGTGTTTGGTTCTATGCATGCTATTGGATCACTTAGTGTTTTGTATTCAAAGTTGGAAACTTTTCATCTGGAACATATGTGGGTGTGTGATTTATTTTGGATTGGTGTAAGCGGTAGTCTCGAGGTCTGGTTTGGGTGGAGGGTAATAGTTGCTTGATCTCCGAAATAATGAATGAAGTAGATGTAGATGCTAGATTTTTTTTTTCTACTTTTGTGTTAATAGTTTTCTTTCTTTCTTTTACTGACGCATAAGATCCCCGGAGTAGGCGCA
The DNA here is from genome assembly GCF_033153095.1 of Gastrolobium bilobum. Classification (NCBI taxonomy): domain Eukaryota; kingdom Viridiplantae; phylum Streptophyta; class Magnoliopsida; order Fabales; family Fabaceae; genus Gastrolobium; species Gastrolobium bilobum. Next base: position 377,988 of record NW_026899561.1, read on the forward strand.
TTTTAATTCATTCTCTCGAAAAGGAGAGCAAAGTGGACGTTTTCTTCGATGATATAATAATATTAGGTGGTGTTGAAAGTTGAAAGCAATTATCATATATACTTTTATTAACTCAAATTAATAACTCCTTGTTGACCAACATCTGGGAAGCTGACCTAGCAGGATTATATATTACTAATGTGGAGAATGCTTTCACTTGGGTTTTTATAAAGGGGGAAAAGAGGATGGGGTTGGGGGCTTCAGAGTATACTATAACCACTTGGTTGTTATCACTTCCGGGTAGCTTAACTTCCCTTCAATATGTTTTTGAACTCTGATTGGTAACCTCTACTGCCAGTCTTGCTGGAGCATGTGAATTGTGTTTGTGAATGTTAACAGAGATTCTCAACCAGTCAAATGTGATGTGGATGAACATTTTGTGTTTCATTTTTCAAGCATGAAATCACTGGAGAGCAAAAAAGTCTATAATATCATGTATCAAATAGAGGAGGACATGTGAGTGTTTATATGATAAAATTGACTTGTCAAAATTTTTACGAACAGTCCTGGTATTGAGTTTAATAATTTATACAAGAGGGACAAGTTGCAGTTTTTCTTTCTTTCTTATTTTTTTTTAAAAAGTTATCTTTCCTCAATATCTGAGGAGTTACATCCTCATATTTGCATCTGCACCTCCAATTTAGGTCCTTAATGATACACTTTGAAAAACAGTACCTGGTCTGGTAACTCCATTCCATGTTATGATTTCTTCCTGACTAGCTGTATGTCATTGTCTTAGTTACAATTGAAGCTCCGACCTCTTCATCTACAACTTATTTGTGCAGGTGTAATTTTTATGGTTTGGAATTATTTCAACTTTGTCCGAAGAAGGTTTCAGATTCCTTGTCAAGATTAATGTTTAAAGATGGCTTTATATGAGCATTTAGACGTTTTTCAGTGGGGTCTTAATTTTCTTGACGGTGACCCTGCTTATAGTCCTGGATACTATGGAAACACAATGCAAAATGATACTGATGACATCTACAATGGACACTACTTCCATAGCCATTATGATAACGAATGTAACCATGTAGAGAATGATGAGATCATTGCCCGCACTCTTCAAGAAGAGTTTTCACAGCTAGAAATTGCTGAATCTTCAAGGTATTTACAGGCAGGTGAAGAACAGTTCCATGTTTCTGAGACTGAACCTGCATATGATTGGCATAACTCTTCAATGGTGAACTATTGTTCAGGAGGTATCATTGAAGTCAAAAACTGCTTCTTCTTTTGTTGTTGTATTTTTTATTTATCTTTTTACAGGGTGTTTGTTTATAAAATCAATTACAAATGCAGGCCATGATTATGCCCAAGGAGTTGATGACACAGAACCTTCTAGTTCATGTTCTAGTCCATGTGAAACAGAGGAATATTCATTAGAGCTAACTGACAATTATCCACTTGATGATGAAGTAGGGAGGAGATTGAGTCAAATGATACCAATTCCTGTATGTTTAGCCTCATCTGCTTCCCTAGATTCCTTTTTGGATCAGCTATTGAAGCAATAAATAATATACTTATGACCTTTTAATGCTCATTTAGATACTAAACAGCTAATTCACCACGTTATATTTTTGTCAACTTATAGTGATAGTTTTCTTTCTGGACTACATTTTTATCTTATCAAATTACTTGGTATTTGCTGTATTTCATAATTTTTTTTTTTTTTTTATAATTTTAAATGCCGAAACTTTTAGTCCTATAGTTCATTAGTTTTCATGCACAGCGACGAATGAAGCAATTTCTGGTTTAAATATTCTAAACAATGGTCAGCTTTTTGGGCAGTGGAACAAAATAGATACTGAAATTCTTTAGTTTTATAACACTGGTTTCTCCAAGAACCCAGTTTTAAAAGTGCTATCTGTTGTCATTTTTATTTTTTAATGATGAATTTTATCCCTTTTGTTTTCACCCTACATCCTTTCACATGGGGTATGATTGTTAGAAAGTTCATTTCTTTTGATCAGTCGTATGATTTGTGTATTGGACCGTGGTGCTTAAATTGCCTTCCCCTTGTTTTATAGCATGTTCCAAAAATTAATGGAGAAATTCCTTCAATTGATGAAGCAACTTCGGATCATCAAAGACTTCTGGATAGGTATTAGTCATAAACATTTTCCTTTCTTGGAGAAAATATAATTGCTGCTACGATGTGTAACATTTTCCCCCTGTAACTGAATATTTGCTATTTCCAATTTTTTTTTTTCATTCGCTATTTTTGTTTCTTTGTATCATTTAAGCTTAAGCTACTTTCACAGATGGGCTTCGTCTTGGGTTGCTTTGTCCTTTCTATATTTTTAAATGAATTAGGCTGGTTGAATTGAAAGAATTATTTATTGTCTACGTTTTCTTTTCAGACATATAAACAACATGCCAAACTAAGCTATGCGAATTTTTAAACAGATTGCAGTTATATGACTTTGTAGAGCACAGGGTACAAGGTGATGGTAATTGTCAGGTTTGTTGCTTCTTATGTTCACTCATTCCCAAATTTCTGAAAATTGACAGGACAGAGCCATAGTAGTTAATTACGCCGCAATAGCGCCGCGAGCCGCGCCGTATTGGCATTGCGGTGCCTCGCCACAAGAAACTGTGCCGCACCGGAAAGCAATAGCAGCCATTGCAATTGCATTTGCGGCCATATTGCTAACATAAGGCAAAATGTCAATTTTATCCTAAATTTAAATGTGTAACAAAAAAAAATTAAGGGTTTTTTAGTCTATCTGTGTCTCTCTCTGCCACATCTGCTATCTCTGCCTTTAAAAAATATTTTTTTTGTCATTATTTCTGTCATATATCTATTTCGCTATCTCCACAACTGCAACCCGCTATAACGCAATAGCATTTTTCGGGGTTGGCAGCGACATGCCGTAATCCGCATTTGATAACTTTGGACAAAGCAGATTTATTAGTTTTTAATTGTAACTGTTGAGGAATATCAATTATTATTATGTTATTAGGAAAGTCATCTGAATATAAATTTTCAAGTTGGAATTATTTTTCCGTGTTCTGAACTTATTTTTCAAGGTTTCCGGGTCTTAGGAGTCCGCCATTCTTTCCTAGTTTTCCTCCTCCATCTCAATTTTTGATTTCTACCCTTGTCAATTGTAATTCACAAGCACACAGCCTCAGATTTTTAGCAGACAAAGACACATGCCCTTTACATTGGGTGACCTTTAATTGCTTACTTAACCGAACCTAGAAGACTTTCCTAATCACATAATAATAATTTATATTTTTCAGCAATAACTTTATATTTAGAGTAAGTTTCATATAATAATTCTTTAATGTTCATTGTTCCCCAGTTCCGTGCACTGTCTGATCAATTATATCATGCACCTGATCACCACAAGTTTGTGAGACGACAAGTTGTCAATCAGGTTTGTTGTCTAGTAGATTATCTTTTTTATGCTTGCCTGACTTAGAATATGTGCCCTGTTTTTCTGTAATTACTGTTGGATTTTGATTTGTTGAATGGTGTTTTTAACCAGCTAAAATCTAATCCAGAGATTTATGATGGATATGTTCCCATGGAATATGGTGACTATTTGGAGAAGATGTCTATGTAATAATCTCTCTCTATGTGTGTGTGTGTGTGTATAATTTCATTTTGGCTAACCAACAGTCCATTTACTTTCATCCTAAATGAAACTAGGAGTGGAGAATGGGGTGATCATGTCACTCTTCAAGCAGCTGCAGATTCGGTATGACTTTTGCATTTCAATTACTCTTCCAAATAACTTTATTTTGTAGCACCTGTTCTGTTATGCTTTAATATACTGCAACAAAATGTTTTGTTAAACATCTAGAGAAATAACTAATCGATAGTGTGATCGTTTAATTTCCCAAGCAGTTGCTTGAAATTTTGAGTTTGGTTGTTGTTGGCTTTGTGCTTAACCATAATTTTGTTACAGTTATCATTTATAATTTTTCAGAAGAGTGGATGATTGAATATGGCTGTAGACAACCAAACTGTTGTATATTCTCATAAAAGGAAACATTTGTTGACCCTTCATAGTACAAGGGTGTTAATAGACAGTCTTTCATGCAGGTTTGTAATGTTTAAAAAATAAAAACATGAAATTAAGTGTGGGTATATCAAATTACTGAGGCATAGTTGCCTGGTAAAGTTTGTTAAACCTCTCTGTCCTTTTTAGTTCTCACTGAATTCACAGTTACAACTACTGTACCCTTTCTGTTTCCCGAGATGATGTCATTACTATGTTAAGAATAGAGTTTGAAATTGGTTATTAAATGATATTATACTTATATTAATACTTTTTAACTTTTTTTCTTTTTCCTCCAGTATGGTGTGAGAATATTTGTGATGACTTCTTTCAAGGACACCTGTTGCATAGAGATTCTTCCTCATTTTAAGAAGCCAAAAGGAGGTTGGTTTTCTTTGTGATGAGTCTGAGGAGTGGATTCATCTTTTCACTAGGCCATGGCCCGTTTTTCACTTGAGCTGAGGCCAAGTGGAGTCTGGATTTTTTTTTTCCTTGCTAGGACTTCCACCTTTCTTCTATTCTAAATTTTCATATTTCCTTTTTGGGTCTATTCTCTTTAATATTTTTTCTTTTCCTTCATGAACTCAATTTATGTCATGTTGTTTCTTGAAATCTTTTTGAACCTTTACCATAATTTGACCCTTTTTTTTCTCAAAATTATTGTCCCTTGCTTTCCAAGATGCAATAATTCTGTAGCTCTGGTATCTGTTTCTATTGTGGTGGGAATCCGGAACATAATTGTGGAAATTGTTTGAATAAATTTTCCATACGTGTGATCATTATTTTTGTTTCATATAAATAATACTTGTATGAATGTTTGGTCCATTGATAGCTTTGCCTTTTAGTTTGTATTAAGTGTTTTAGAATGTTTGTTCTTTGTTCTATCTTATAATCAACTTGGCTAATATGTCCGTTTATTTTAGTGATTTTCCTGAGTTTTTGGGCAGAGGTGCATTACAACTCCATCTACCCTCAAGGAGGTACTTTTACATATTTTGCATTTCAGAAACATGCTCGTTAATGAGATTTTCTGTGTTGATAGTTTGTAGTTTGCTTCTTCAGCCAATTGAAAATCTTTCCATTTCTATTCCCCGTTTTTAGATATTGGAGGTTTATTTATTTATTTATTTATTTATTTTTCAAATATTGGGTATTGGTTTGACTCATATATATTACCCTACTGATTCAGATATACCTTCGAGTGAATCGAGAAGGAAGAAAAGGTGGTGGAACTTTGGAAGTAAACATTAGAGTCTTGGCTGGCCTAGAGAGCAAACCCATTCTGAAACTCTGCAATTTTCCTTCTTCAGGAATTAAATTATATCCCCATATCTTGGCTGGTTTTTTTTTATATAATTAATTTGATTTTCTTCTTTTATCAATTAAATTATAAAATATGGGTATGCTGATACAGTTGCATCCCAGTGGCATTTTGGATGCTCTGTGGAAGAAACCAAATTTTATACATAAAGGATTAAATACGAAAGGTGATTAGATGAATGGTTGATTTATACTAGTTTGTTTCCGTCTTGATTAGTTTGGTTTGGACACGTTGTTAGGTTTTGGAATTCATAACAAAGTGTTAAAACTTAAATGTGTTCTTGATATATTACTAAAAGAGTTTAACTTTTATAATAGTTATTAAAACAAGTATGTGTTCGGTTTTATTGGAATTTTAATACCGTTATTATTTTAAAACAATTATGTATTCGGTGGTATTGTGCACCTTTTTTTGAAAAAATAAAATAAAATTAAGAGATTAGGAAACTGACATTTTTTATTTTCTACTAATTTTTTCTTTTCTACTAATTTTTTCTTTTCATGGAAAGAAAGAGTGTTAGTGCATAAAAATCTGATGTAGAAATATTATTATTCAATTACCAATGCTTCTAGCCAGTCTTTTAAAATCTTGGCGGGTCAACCTGGCCGGGTTACTGATGCTCTCTTTCTAAGGATTGGGGTTACTAGTTAGACTATGTATCCACGTTGACTCCCAAATCCTTCGTTGAATCCGTGACTCTCAGGTTAGAGGAGGTTATTGTATTTTTTTTTTTAGAAATTACACACAGAAAGATGTCATTTGGTTATGAAGTATTGACACTTTAAAAACGCTGGCGAAATTACACACGGAAAGATGTCGTTTGGCTATGAAGCACTGACATTTTAAAAACTCTGATATGTCGTGTCAGACACTTCCTAACACTCTCTGACAATTCCTGACACTCTAACATGTGTTGCAGAGGTTCAAAAAAGGGATCAAATGTTGTATTGCGTTGCTTTTTTAGTTCAAACTATTAGATTCATTGGATTACGATTATCATTTTATTGAGTTTAATATCAATATTTGGAATGTCTTATGTATCTTTGCAAAATTGATGGGTATTATAAGTTTAGCTTCATTTTTTTTATTAAACTGTTGAATATTAAATATAATATATACTACATAAATTAAAAATATTATTTAATATCAAAACGTGTCCTAACGTGACGAAATCTAACATTTTTTAGAATTAACGTGTCGAAGTGTCGTGTCGTGTCATGTCCCGTGTCGGTGTTGGTACAACATAGTCGTTTGGTGTGTAAAACAAAAAACAAAACAAAACAAAAATTCGTCGTTGCCTAGATCTAGAACTATATATGAAATCTAAATTGCTCTTCTTCTTCTCTTTCGATATTCTCTCCCATACCCAGACACAACTCCTTGATCCAGTGATTTCCTCTGCCACGGCGGTGGTTCCTCCTATCCTCTTCGATCTTCTCTCTACCCCTCCTCTGTCATGCTGATTCTTCTCTCCCCACCAGTGATTTGTCTTGTCTTGCCGCTGCCTCTCCTTCATCGTTCTCTTTTGGGTAAGAGATCTCCTTTAACATGTTGTTGTAGGTGCGTGAGAAGGACAAGGAGGGTATGAGTTTGATAATGTAACTTTTCATTAATTTCATTGGAATATATATTTTATACTTTGATAGTTTGATACTTTGATTAGCTTGTTGATATAATTAGTTGAATTATGTTAAGTATATTTTGAATCTTTGATGATTAATGGTTTGATGTTTTTGAATTTTTATATAGGATATATATTTATATATTTTTAATGTATAAAATCGGATCAGCGAAGTGACTTCGTGACCCCAATTGAGCCCTTGACCATTGATCTCGACCGAGTCAACACTGGCGCCGAGTTTTTAAATACTACTTCTAGCATGTCCATGCGGAAAGGTGGGTATCCTTGAATTGGATTTTCTGTTTGGTAAATTATAAATTCAGGATTAATTCAGTTACAAATTATTATGAATTCAATTCTGTTACTATACATTTTTTACGGGTATATGTTAAGCACAGAAAAGGAGAAGTCCGACACTGCCACAATCCAATGATTACGAAGTATTAATATTTTGAACACTTTTTAAAATAGGTATCAACATAAGTAAAAGGGAAAAGTATTTATCTTTTTAAATAACACAACTTATGTCATTTCACTCTCACAAAGAAGTAGGACTCATATCTTTACTTTTTTTGTCAACTCTCTTTCCTTTTTTATCTATCTTTCTCTCTCTCCTAAAATAACACAATTTTACATCCTTTAAAATGACACAACTTTTTCCAAAGTAAAATAGGGAAAGCAACATAAGTAAAATAAAACCACTCTCACAAACAGAGGAGTAAAAATGGTTTAAGAAAAAAAGAACATGAATAAAATAGGGAAAGGCCGAAAGCTACGTAAGTAAAATAAAATTCTACTCACAAATAGAGGAGTTCATTTATCATGTTCGGGGAGCTTCTACTCTCTTTCTAAACTTCTACTCCCTTTCTAAAAATACGAAGAAAAAAAGGATTGAGATAGAATTTTGAAAAAAAGAAAGGGTACAAATAGAAAAAAAAACTCTTCTTTTTTAGCAAAGGACCATGAAATAGTGTTGTGTTCCTGGAGCACATTAAAAAAATCCCAAATAGAGGAGTAAAAATGGTATAAGAAAAAAAGAACATGGATAAAATAGGGAAAGAAAATTTTTGTTTGCGAGAGGGATCCCTAAAAAATTTAATAAACTTGGACCATTGAATTTTTTCTCAGTAAAATATCACAAGTATTAATTAATAGTAGTTTTATTATACTTTAATAATTATAATTAATTTAATTTTAACCTTTATTTTTATGTAATTTGACTTATTTATATAATGTTTTATCAAGGAATAAAGTTTTTAAAGTTATTTTAAAAAAAGTTATGTAATGTTCACCAAAATGACATAGTTTTAGAGTTTAAAAAATTAAAAGATTAAAATGATAAAGACTATTATAACTTTAAAATAAATTAAAATTACAAACACATCATAATTTTTATGTCAAATTAATGGTGAATATTAGACAAATTTATCTGAAGTAACTTAAAAAAAAAAACGAACCCTTTTATCACATCTACGTTTCAGTGTGCCGTGCACGTTTTGCATTTGCATTCGTGCTTCACAAGGCACTATATTCCATCCAACACTTTGGACTTGGTTGCATCTTTCAGAAACCAAATATTGTATTCAAAGTTACGAGGGATTAAGATAAGTTATCTCGTAAGTTAAAATCAAGGTGTTTTTGTAATTATAATATATTACGGGATTATTTTAGTCTTTATCATTATAATTTATTAATCTTATAACTCAAAACGACGTCGTTTTGATTTACTGGAGATAACTTTATATCTAGTAATCGGAAAAATATTTTTCCCTAATGTTTGATGTTTTAAGAAATTATCTTTTACACATAATAATATACTGGCCATATGAAAAAAAATCTTTTACACATAATAATATACTGGCCATATGAAAAAAAAAGAACAAGATAAAATTATCTATTCCTGATAAACACTAATAATCCCAATTTATAAACGAACCCTCTATATATATTCATACAATTTCTAATAATTTGCGTATTTCTTTCATCTTGTTCTTTTTTTCTGCAAATCGAATGAGAACAAGAAGACATTTAGAACTAAAAACGAACTAATTAAAACCACCCTCTAAGATCAATTCTAGAAGCATAACCTTGTAATAATGCTTCGCCCATAGCCTATTGATATTCATCTTGCTCTGTATCTTCCATTGACGTCGGTTGCAACAACAACGGCCGTGAACGGCATGTTCCGGTACTCCATTCCCGGCGGCTGTGCCAGGGCCATGGCGAACATCCCCTCTTGGCCGGAGGAGAAGTCCAATGCGGCGGTGCTAGTGGAGACTGGCGCAGCGGGGACTGTGCCGGAGCCGGTGGCGGCGATGATGGAGGGCTCGGCCTGGCGCAGGAGCCACTCGATGGTCTCTCCGTCGGAGCGGTGGCCTAGTTCCCTGGTGAGTTGGAATATCCGGGCGGCACAAAGAGGCAGCATGCGGATGCGGTGGCCACGGCCGTTAACCTTGGTGTGGCGGTCCTTGGTGGCGGGTATCGTCGTCAGTTGTTGCACATTGCGGTTGGAGTCAGTGGAGGACGGTATTTATGAACTCATAGGGGAGAGTTAGAGAGAGAAGGTTAGGGCTTTAATGTGAAGATTTTAGGGTTTTAGAGAAGATGATTCAAGTTAACTAACTGGATTCTATTGAGCTATATACATGACTTGCGTAAAAAATAAACTAATAAATAACCATACACATGCATTGATAGGGTTTCCTTTCATGACAAAAAGAGGAGGCTTGAAGTTGAAAGTGAAAAACACGTGGCGTGGGAATTCTGAGACATTGACAGCTCTTGGAAGTTGGAACTTATACGATATGAACATCCATTTATAATACTCACCAATTTATGAAATTTGCACTAATATTCACAAAATGATAATGATAATAATAAATAAATAAATAAAAACCTCCTTGGTTATTTCCAATTTACCATTCACTTTTTTAATGTTTATCACTAGGTTACAAATTTCGTTACTATCACTTCATTATTATTTTAATTTTTTTTTTATCAAATACCCAAATTAATTTTTTATTTTACCGCAAAAACTTGCAACTGGCCCAAGGAAAAAAGTTATAATAAAATGAAACAAGTATTTTATTTTCTTAATTTAGCTGAATATTTTTTAAAATGTCAATTACATTGGTAAATACTTTTTGTCTATTATAAAATAGTTGTCTAGCATTCTAAGTCTTGTTTTTTTAGTATACATTGCGTGACACCAAAGTACATCACTCTAAATTTAAATAAAGTTAACACACACATATTTAAATTATATAAAAGAATATTATGAATCCTTGTAAAAATGAAATAATGGAAAGTTGAAAAAAAATAATTGGCTGATTCGATGGGCGTGCTGGTCTTTATCCTCTGAGTTTATGACTATGATAGATAAGATACGATGGTGTTGAACTTGAAACGGAATACATCGTTCAAATTGGGCCAATTCAAATTGGCCTAATTCAAATTGGGCTTAAGGATCGGAAGTAGAGTTATGCCTACAAAAATAAAACTGGATGGTCCAGAGGGTTGAGGTAAGAGGATCTTTTTGTTTTGTGGGAATACCAAAACAGAAACTTGAGGTGAGGAATAGGGTAAAGAGCCTTTCGATTTTGTTCTCTGATAGTAATAATATATATATATATATATATATATACATATGCGCTTATCATTTTTCATGTTTGAGATAATCTTATCTCCGACAAGTAAATCATAACTGTACAAAGATGGATCAATGGTGATAAAAGAAGAGAGAAAAAAGAGAGGATCATAACCATTTAAAGATGAATCAATTAATATAAGGAAATAAATAAATAAAACAACGTAGTTTTGAGTAGCCGCAGATAAACTCATCTCAAGCTACATGAGAAATATTTTTTCATATATATGGAAAAACATTTCTCAAGCTGCTTAAGATAAGTTTATCTTTGGCTATCCCAAAACTACGTCGTTTTGTTTATTTATTTGCTTATTTTAATTGATTCACCTTTAAATGATTATGATTCCTTTTTTCTCTCTCTTCCTTTATCACCATTGATCCATTTTTGTACGGTTATGATTTAGTAGCCGGAGATAACATTGTCTCAAACAGTTTGAGAAATGATAGACCCATATATATATATATATATATATATATATATATATATATAGGGTTTTATAAGAGTTATGTTGTAGGAAAAGTGATTGTGTAATGTTATAGATAGGGGTGAAACTGGGTTGGGCCGGCCTACAGGGGCCTACGGCTCGGCCTACGTCAGGCCAGGACTGACCTAGTATATTTCGTAAAATAGGCCGGAGTTGGGCCTTGAACAAGCTTGTTTAATAAAAAGGCCGTAGGCTCACTTTCACAAAGCCTGGCCTATAAGCCTACAAGCCGGCCTATATTGTATTATTTATTTTTTAAAAATAAAATAGAATAAGTATGACTTGAAGAAAAAACAAAAGATATATATTTAATCAATTGTAATTATTTATAACTTAATTATATTTTAATAGAAATCTGACTTTATTTCATATGTAGGAGAAACCAACATCTCAACATGTTAGATTGTGTATATGAATATATTAAAAGGTTTTTGGGAGATGTTATACTTATTACAAGCATCATGATGTGTTTGTTGGATTCACGTAGTTATTTTAATTTACATAGTATAGATTTGTTTGTTGGATCTGATGAAATATATGTTATTTAGTTTGAGCATTTTGCTTTTGAAATTGACTTAAATGCAGATTGTATGAGTTTTGTTGTGATTCATGATTCTGTTTGGACGTTGAAATGATGATTTTTGGTTTAACAACATAATTTGAGTATTTTGTAAAGTTGATTTATAGTTCTGCTTGGAAGTTAAAAATGAACAAGCTAATGGGCTAGGCCAGGCCATTTGTTTTTATATAAATGGGCCAAGACAGGCTAACAGTTAGACTCATACTAGGCTTGGGTCGGGCCAAATTGAAAATTTTTGGCGTAGGCTTAGGCTTTTCGGGACAAAGCTTGGCCTAGCCCAGCCCACTTTCACCCCTAGTTATAGAGATTCGTTTTGCGTGCCTTAATTTTTTATTTATTTTTTCGTTTTAAAAAGTGTGGGCCCCACAAAATGTTGTGAGTGTAGGAAAGTTTGTTGTGTTATTTTAAAGAATAAAACGAAAACCCATATATATATAGGATCAGGATCATTTTACACCAGTGTAAGTTACACTCTTAATCTTTTCCGTTAATCCCACTTATATCTAAGGGCTCACAATTTTTAGTAACGTGAGTCATTGGATACAAGTGGATCAATGGTCAAGATTGAGTGTAAGACTTCTAACTCTTACACCGGTGTAAGAATATCCTGCCCCTATATATATATATATATATATATATATATATATATATATATATATATATATGCAATTCCTCCGTGGAAATTTGAAATTATTCTACACATAGAGAAATAGAATAGAGTTAGTGAGGGAGGCTAAGACCATGGTTTGTTCGTCTCCACCGTTTCCTTCAAGAGCTCTACCTTCATATTCAGGTGCGCTTACTACAACAATTCAATATATTTTTTTTTAATTTGTTTTTCATTTAGTACGTACATGTTATAAATTGAGTGATTTTATATTCCTTGACAGTTATTCAATTCATAAATGGCTCTGTTTTTCAATTTTCATTTCCCCTAACCTACTTCGATGATAAGAACTTATATAATAATATCTGTTAAGCGTATAGTTTAAATTATTAGGCTATTATTAATGCTAAGATAGATTGTTCCTTTTTACTCTTTATATTTTCCCAAATTCTGTTTAATTCTCTTTCCAATTTTCTGGATTTTCATTTTCTCCCAAGTTTTCAATTGAATTTTTCTTCATTTTTCGAATGGTTGGTTTTTCACCTGTTTGTCTGAGTTGTAAAGGTGTGACCTTGTGCAGCTCTGATGCTTCGTGAGCAAGCTGCTCCAGCAGTTGTCTTTTGGTCTTCTAGTTTTGCAGACCAGCATTTTCCTACATCGGTTCTTTTACAAGAGCAACGTGATGAGTATAGGCCTCTACTTCACATGGATAAGGAAGACAAGACATCCCAGGTTCAAATTCTGTTCATATACAAACTTCATCAAACTTTGGCTTCTTTAAATGCTGCATATAATGAGATCCTTTATACATTTTTGAGACCAACTTTCAGTTTTGTCGTATGTAATGATCCCATTTTTTAGTACAAGCTGTCAATTCATCTCCCCTTTGTTTTACTAAAGGCAACATTAAATACAAGGCAGATGGTTATGACCCCGGTTCATGAAAAATGTAACATTGGCAATGCTGATCAGTTAGTGCATGACTTTGTGCAGCAGTTGCGTCTCCAGTCTCATTTACATAACTTGTAAGAGAAATTGAATTCTATTCCTGCGTTGATTTTATCAGTTGTAAATGCTAATTTAAATTCTCGCACATCCAAATTTGTCTCTTTATAGGGTTCATATACGGTCTATTGCAGATTGACTTCTTCACCAGTAGAGGAAATTGCTGCTTCTTCAACTCCGCAACCTGTAGCTTTTGATTCAGAGAGGCCTGCAGATGGTCTGCAATGGAATGCAGTTTCTCTTGCTAAGCAAGCTTTGTCAGCCTCAGAACAAGCAGTTTCAATAGCTGAAGAGTTGAAATTGATTAAAGCTGATCATGATCGTCCACTTCCTTTTGGGTTAGTTCTATCTTTGTGGTTGACTTTGACAACCTTAATTTGTTTTTCCTGTTTATAGGATAATTGTTATGAGAATAATGCCTAAAATATGTCATTCAGTCTGGCCTCCACAAGTTTGGATTACTCTTCACCTGGAAAGAATAAAATTGTGAGATCAACACGACCTAAAGAAAAACGATCTAAACAGAGAAAAGTATCAAACTCAAAAGTTCGTGATGAAGAAAGTTATCTTGCAAGAAAGTCCAATGTACAGGGAAGGTTACATGTAGGCAAGAAGATAAAAGAAGGGTTTGATCAAAATGACCCCCTGCGCTTGTTCTTCTGGGGTCCCGAAACAAAGCAACTTTTGACTCGTGAAGAAGAGTCTCAATTGATTGCTCAGCTACAGGTATCACTTGAAATTCCATATTTCTTTCAATGCATGGTATGCTCTATTAAGGATATTCTTTTACCATAATGTGGAGTATGTAACAGGATTTGTTGAGATTGGAAGAAGTAAAGATCAAGCTTCAATCTCAGTTTGGGCGGGAACCAACTTTGGCTGAATGGGCTGATGGTGTGGGTCTTAGCTGTCATGCCCTGCAGACACAGCTTCATTGTGGTAACAGAAGCAAAGAAAAGCTGATTCATGCCAATTTACGCATGGTATTTCACATTGCTAAACATTATCAGGGGCGTGGTCTCAGCCTTCAGGACTTATTACAGGTAGCGTCCGAGGAATTAAAAGTATCTGTTTCCGCACTACCATAATCTATTTATATTTCCCTACTCTTGCATACTTATTATTAATACTTAGTTTGCCATGTATGTATTGTGCACTATTTCTGAAAAAAGGAAAACCCCAAAATGAATGATTGGCTAAAGTTGGAGCTGCAATTGGGGAAAAAAGCTTCAGTTGAAGGATCTCTATTACTACATTTGAGAACGGGTTGCAACCATTATGTTAATAATGCTATGTAGCAGCTACATCTTTTACATTTCTTTTCTGGTGCTTATGTAGGAGGGAACTATGGGACTTGTGAAGTGTGTCGAAAAGTTTAAACCCCAACATGGTTGCCGGTTTGGTACTTATGCATATTGGTGGATAAGGCAATCAATAAGGAAGGGCATATTTCTACATTCGAAGACAATCCGTCTGCCGCAGAAACAATTTGTCAGTATTCATGAACTGTCAGTATTCTTTACTATCTATTAGCTAAATTTAGGCTTCCTCCTTGTGAAGTATCAGTAGGTGAAATTGTTGTATGTTGACAAAGAACAAAATTATGTTTCAATCTCATTACTCAATTTTTCTAATAGTAAGTTATTTATAAAGCAAGCATTAATTCTATTTGTGTAACATGGAATCATTGTATTATCTCCAGGAGAATTTATATACCCTTTTGGGCAAGGTCATGGAAGCAAAGAAATTGTTCATTGAAGAAGGAAATCTTTACCCCACCAAAGAAGAATTAGCTGGAAGGGTAGGAATTACAGTAGCCAAGATGGAAAATTTGCTATTTTCTGCAAGAATTCCACGTTCGATGCAGCAAACTTTGTGGGCGGACCGAGGTACAACTTTCCAGGTAAGGCTTTAAAGTAAATATGATTTCCACCCCTGCTATGATATAATATATTAGATCTATAAATTTAGAACAGTGAAAAGGAAAGCTCTGTATCTATACATAGATTGTTTAGAACAGCCAAAGGTTATTCAGATTCCCATTTTAACTTGGTGTGCGTTTGTACCTTGGCTTTTACTTTTAAAAACAAATTGGTAGAAATCGAACTGCGAAAAAGGCCAAAACGTGATTCCCTGCCAGAATCATCTCAAATTTTCTTAGTTATTGCATTCTGTTGTGTGTGATGGAAGCGAATCAGCAGCAGCAGCCTAAAGGTTTTGCAGGGTATAGAGGAGGTGGTAGATTATATTCCAACAATTCAGTAGGAGATAAGCCTGGCAAACATAGCATTCTACCAATGTTACATCTAGCATTAGGCTTGAGAGGCAAGCTACAACATTCCCTCAGGAATATACCCTAGTCAGGGGTTAGTTCTGTTGAGGGCAGTTAGGAGGAGCACAGGGTAGTTAATATGAAAGTTATGCTAGTCGAGGCTATATTTCCTTTTATATTTCCTCATGTGGGTTATATAAAGGAGATTACCCTCCTTTTGGAGTAGCTTTTGATCAATTTTGAGTTAGACTGAGAATTTCTTAGAGGAAAGGGAGTGTCCTTTGTGAAGAGGCTATTCCTCTTGTATTTGTTCTTTGTTCTGTCATCAATAATATCATTCTTTTCTCCCCTTTTATCATCTTTTCCTTATTTTCAAATACCGTTACTGCAATTTCTACCTTTCAAGAATCCAGAGCCGTAACAACTTAAACATAGGGATATCAACCTAACCAAATAAAATAATTGAATCTTGATGTGTTAATTTGCACCTCTCTATGCTATGCCTGCTTTGGTTGACTTATAGGGACTACCAACAGTCTGAAATTCTCTTGTATTTATTGAAGTGGCTATTCATTTGGCCCCGGTCAGGTGGGGGTAGGGTCTGGAATATTACAAAATCTTATTCATGTTGAGCTTGTGTGTTAGTAGCCCTGCAATGCAATTCCAGTACTTGATTTAAGTTATTGTCAAGCTGGTCTCCCAATGTTGGAGTATGTTGGGTATGGTCAGAACTGTTTTCCTTGGACAACATAATATTATAAGGGAAAAGTGTTTATTCTTTTAAATGACACAACTTATATCCTTTCACTCTCACAAAGAGGTGAGACCCACACCTTTTTTTTTTTGTCAACTTTCTCTCCTCTTTTATCTATCTCTCTCTCTCTTAAAATGACACAACTTTACATCCTTTAAAATGACACACACTTTTTCCATATTATAAATATACCAATTTAACCAAAAATTTTATTTTATTATTATTGCAGGAGACTACTGCAGACTCTGCAATTGAGATCCCGGATGTGAGTGTTGCGAAACAGCAAATGAGGAGGCATGTGCGCAACCTCCTAAATATCTTAAGCCCAAGAGAAAGAAAGATAATCAGGCTCAGATTTGGTATTGATGGTGGCTACGAGAAATCTTTTGAAGAAATTGGCCACATATTTGGGGTGTCTAGGGAGAGGGTCCAACATTTGCATCACCGAGCATTGGACAAGCTCAAGCAGAGCCTTGTCAGTCAAGGACTTGATGCATATATAGACTTGCTTGTATAGATGAGTAGACACCAACGTTTTGCAGTTCCTCTTACTTGGCTGTACAAATGCAGTAACTAGATCGAGCTTTTAAAGGAAAACTTACACTCAGTCATGCTAACTGAGGATGAACCAGAGTTATATATATATATATACGTACATTACATCAATTAAATTGATCATGTTCCTATACATATCTACATCAATAGCATTTTTATCTCCAATTAGTTGAGGTGGCGGTGATAAATTCAAATAAGAAATAAAAAAATTGAGTAAAATGAAGAAAAATAAAATGAAAAATAAGATAATACATTACTAAATATATCTAATATTAACAACATTTTTATCCTAAACTGGCTGGGGGTAATACTTTATTAAATTAGAGGAAAAAATAAGTAAATTAAAGAGAAAAATAAATAAATTAAAGAGAAAAATAAATAAATATAGGGAACGAGAATTAAAAAAAGGATTATTTGGAACAAGTAAAGAATGATCTATCTTTTCACATTGCTAATAAATTCTTTCCATTCTGTCCTAACTCTTGATGATAAAACCATCATTTTAATTTAATTTTAAAGACTTAATACTCAGTAAAAAAAATAAAAAAAAAAGCCTTTAGGGTTAAATGTAAGTAAATGAATGGTTTCATATTTTTTTTCCAAAACAATGGTGCCTTGTTTTCCAAGGTAATAGTTCTGACTGATTCTGTAGCTTTTGGTATCTGTTTCTTTTGTAGTGGAAATCCGGAAAATAATTGTGGGAATTGTTTGAATAAATTTTCCATACGGTTGATCGTTATTTTGTTTCATAAAATATAATTGAACTCGTGTGATGTTTGGGCCATTGTTAGCTTTGCCCTTTTTTTGGTATTAATTGTTTTATATTTTGGTTTTCTTTATTTTTCTTTATTTTTAGTCCTATTATCTATTTGGCTAATGTGTCCGTTTATTGCAGAATTGCAGTTTGGGCAGCGGTGCATTACGACTCTACCCTCGAGGAGGTACTTATACAAATTTTGCATTTGCAGAAACAAGCTCGTTAATAGAGATTTCATTGCGTTGGTAGTTTGTAATTGACTTTAACATCCCCAGCCAATTGAAATTCTGTTAATAGAGAGATAAATACAATTTTCACTCGGTCATGTCTGTGAGTGATGGTATTTTTGCATCAATTTTTCACGACGAATTTTACGATGAAAAAACAAAGTAAAGAGATTGGAAAATTGACGTTTTTTATTTTCTACTTTCTTTTTTCATGGAAAAAAAAAAAGTATAACGAGTAGTGCATAAAATTCTGTTAGTTTCGTAGAAACATCATTATTCCATAAATGCTTCTAGCTTGTCTATCTATTCACACAGTATTCATGCGGGTTGTGGATATATCCTTGAATTTAATTTGTCGTTGCTAAATTTTAAATTCAGCATGGATTCATATACAAATTATAATGCATTCAACTTTGTAGGGATATTTAAGTTTAGAAAAAGGAGAAGTCCAAAACTACCATAAGCTACTATTTAGGAAGTATTAATATTAAATTGATATTATTCCTCTAATTTTTTTGTTACGAACACCCAAAGTAATTTCTCTTTTTACCGTAAAACTGGCCCAAGAAAAATAATTTTGAATATTTTGAAAGGAAATTTTTTTATTAAATACAATTATCATTTATAATTTCAAAATAATATCATTTTGGAATTTTGCAAAAAAAAATTCTTTTCAGAACTTCTTTTCTTATAACATAAATTTTCTTAAAACACTGTACTTTTTTCTATTTTGAAACTATAACATTGATAATTATTTTTAGTCAATTATAACATATTTATATATTATTATTTTTAGTGTAAATCACGCGATACCAAAGTAAATCACTCTAAATTTAAATAGGAAACAATTAAGGGGAAATATTTGTAATAAAAACTACTATACTATTTTCTTAACATGTTAGTATATAAATATTTAAATTATATAAAAGAATATTATGAAACTTTATAAAATGAAATAATGCAAAGTTCAAAAAAGAAAATACCTGGCTGATTGCCGGTCTTTTACAATACGACAAATTGGGCCAATTCAAATTGGGCTTTAGGATCCGAAGTTGTATTTGACCGAAAAAAAGACAAGGCTGGGTGACCCAGTCGGTGGAGGGAAAGAATATCTTTTCACGATTGGATTATATTTGTTTGATACACTTTCAGTATTTGAAAATAGAATGCAGTGCATTGCAGAAAACTAACAAATATATTAAATAGAAAAAAAAAGTTTAGATAAGGGTAATGCACTCATATTAATTAATAGAGGGGATATTCTTATAACAAAAAAATTCACTACTAATTCATTACACATTTAATTATTATTGAATCAAAGAGAGAATGTTGAAAAGTTTTTTAAAAAAAGAAAAATGTTGATACAACAGTAATTAAATATACAGTGGACAAATAATGATTTTTTTTATAGTAAGAATATACTTCTCTAATTAATATTTATTTATAGTGTCATACTATTGTTTTTACTTTTTATTTAACTATTATATTAAATTATTGAAATTAATGTTTCTCATATTATATAAGATAATTTTATCTTATATATATATATATATAATTTTTTTTTATCTCCTACATCACTAAATTATTATCCTATAATTATGAAGAGTTTAATGTTTCTTCGATCGTAAAAGATAAAGTTATATCAAAAACATCAAAATGATGTCATTAATTTGAAAGATGAACTAATTAAAATAATGAATAATATAATTTTAAAATAAATTATAATTATAAATAAAAATCCTATTATATGGAAAGAAGATTTTTTTCTTTTTTCTTTTTTCTTTTTGTGAGGTTGCCCAAACAAAAACTTGTGGAAGTGATAAGGAGGGTTTCAAGGGTTGAAGAGAGGTTTGGAGTTAAAGTAGTTGAAAAAAATCTTGAGGTGTGGAGTAGCGTAAACAGATACTAGAAAATACAAAAAACCTTTGGTTTCTGCAACTCCTCCTCCTCCGTGGAAACTGGAAACTGGAAACTATTGTACAGTATAGAGAAAGATAATACAGTAGTTACTGAGGAACGCTTATGAGTATGTTTTGTTCATCTCCACAGTTTCCTTCTTCCTCTTCAGGTGCACTTATTACAACCACTACTCAATTTTTTTTTTCTTTTTCTTTTTAAATTTAGCAGCTGTATGTTTTATTATTTATTTTAAATTGAGTTATTTTTTGTTCCTTAGTTTCTAATGAAAGATATTCAATTCATAAATGGCTCTGCTTTTCAATGTTCGTTTCCCCTAACCTACTTTCATCTTAGGAAATTATTTAATAATAATAACTGTTGTTGAGTGTGGTCTTGCTAGCACAAGATAGTTTGAATTAAGGGTTTTAGAGATGGAAAATCATAAATGTATCAAGCTATTATGTATGCCAAGATACATTGCTTTGCTTTGCTCCCTTTCACTGTTTGTATTTCCCCAATTCTGTTTAATTCTCTTTGCAATTTTCTGGATTTTCTTCATTTTCTCCCTAGTTTTCAACTGAATTTTTCTTAATTTTTCGAATGGTTGGTTTTTCTGAGTGTTAAAGGTGTTACCTTGTGCAGTTCTGATGCTTCGTGAACAAGCTGCTCCAGCAGTGGTCTCTTGGTCTTCTAGTTTTGCAGCCCAGCATTTTCCTACCTCGGTTCTCTTACAAGAGCAGCGCGATGAGTATAGGCCTCTACTTCACATGTATAAGGAAGACAAGACATCCCAGGTTCGAATTTTGTTCATATATCAAAACTCAGGCTTCTTTAACTGCTTATTATTAGATCCT
Organism: Gastrolobium bilobum; assembly: GCF_033153095.1. Classification (NCBI taxonomy): domain Eukaryota; kingdom Viridiplantae; phylum Streptophyta; class Magnoliopsida; order Fabales; family Fabaceae; genus Gastrolobium; species Gastrolobium bilobum. The sequence continues at coordinate 398,617 of NW_026899561.1, forward strand.
TTATACATTTTCTGAGACCAACTTTTAGTTTTCTCGTATGTAATGATCCCTTTTTTTTGTACATGTTATCAATTCATCTACCCTTTGTTTTACTAAAGGCAACATTAAATGCAAGGCAGATGGATATGGCCTCAGTTCAGGTAAAAAATAACATGGGCAATGCTGATTTGTTAGTGCGTGACTTCATGCAGCAGTTGCATCTCCGGTCTCATTTACAGAACTTGTAAGATAAATCGAATTCTACTCTCGTGTTAATTTTATCAGTTGTAATTGCTGATTTAAATTCTCGTACATCCAAAGTTGTTTCTTTATAGGGTTCATATGGTCTATTGCAGATTGACTTCTTCCCCAACAGGGGAAATTGCTGCTTCTTCAACTCCGCAACCTGCAGCTGTTGATTCAGAAAGGCCTGCAGATGGTCTGCGATGGAATGTAGTTTCTCTTGCTAAGCAAGCTTTGTCAGCCTCAGAACAAGCAGCTTCAGTAGCAGAAGAGTTGAAATCGACTAAAGCTGATGATGACCATCCACTTCCTTTTAGGTTCGTTCTATCATTGTCGTTGACTTTGACATCCTAAATTTGTTTTTTCTGTTTATAGGATAATTGTTATGAGAATAATGCCTAAAATATGCCATTCAGTCCGGCCTCCACAAGTTTGGTTGACTCTTCAGCTGGAAAGAATAAATTTGTGAGATCAACACGGCTTATAGAAAGACGATCTAAACAGAGAAAAGTATCGAAGTCAAAAGTTATTGACGAAGAAAGTTACCTTGCAAGAAAGTCCGATGTACAGGGAAGGTTACATATAGAAAAGAAGATAAAAGAAAGGTTTGATCAAAATGACCCCCTGCGCTTGTTCTTGTGGGGTCCCGAAACAAAGCAACTTTTGACTCTTGAAGAAGAGTCTCAATTGATTGCTCAGCTACAGGTGTCACTCAGAGTTCCATTTTCTTTAAATGCATAGTGTGCTCTATTAAGGATCTTCTTTTTCCCTAATGTGGAGTATGTAACAGGATTTGTTGAGATTGGAAGAAGTAAAGATCAGCCTTCAATCTCAGTTTGGGCGGGAACCAACTTTGGCTGAATGGGCTGATGGTGTGGGCCTTAGCTGTCATGCCCTGCAGACGCAGCTTCATTTTGGTAACAGAAGTAAAGAAAAGCTGATTAATGCCAATTTGCGTATGGTAGTTCACATTGCTAAATATTATCAGGGGCGTGGTCTCAGCCTTCAGGACTTATTACAGGTAGCGTCCGAGGAATTAAAAGTATCTGTTTCTGCACTACCAAAGTCTATTTTTATATTTCCTTACACTTGTGTAGTTATTATTATTTATTAATACTTAGTTTGCCATGTATGTGCTCTACATTATTTCTGAAAAAAGAAAAACTCCAAAATATATGTTTGGCTAAAGTTGGAGCTGCAATTAGGGAAAAAAGCTTCAGTTAAAGCCTAAAGGTGTCTTACTTCTTTTGAGAACTGTTGCAATCATTATCCTAATAATGTTAGTAGCAGCTACATCTTTTACATTTCTTTTCTGGTGCTATTGTAGGAGGGAAGTATGGGTCTTATGAAGAGCGTTGACAGGTTTAAACCCCAAGCTGGTTGCCGGTTTGGTACTTATGCATATTGGTGGATAAGACAGACAATAAGGAGGGCCATATTTCTACATTCCAAGACAATCCGTCTGCCGGTAAAACAATTTGTTTATTTCTTTACATTCTAGTTAGCTAAATTTAGGCCTTCTCCTTCTATGTGTCAATATTCTTGGAATTATTGTATGTTGACTACGAACAAAATGATGTTACTATTGCATTATTCAATTTTTTAAATAGTATGTTATTTACAAAGCTGCGCATAGCCAGAGCTTTACACCTAGCTGCCCTTTTTTGTATGGTATTTATATAGCAAGCATCAATTCTATTTTGGTAACATGGAACCAATTTATTATCTCCAGGAGAATGTATATACCCTTTTGGGCAAGGTCATGGAAGCAAAGAAATTGTACATTCAAGAAGGAAATCGTCGCCCCACCAAAGAAGAATTAGCAAGAAGGGTAGGAATTTCAGTAGACAAGTTGGAAAATTTGCTATTTTCTGCAAGATTTCCTCTTTCGATGCAGCAAAGTGTGTGGGCAGACCAAGATACAACTTTTCAGGTAGGGCCTTCAAGTAAATATGATTTCCCCCCATGCTATGATATAATTTATCAAATCTGTAAATTGAAAACAGTGAAAAGCAAACCTCTGTATGTATATACAGATTGTTTACAACAGTCAAAGGTTATTCAGCTTCCTATTTTAAATTGCTGTGTGTTTGTCCCGAGTCTTTTGCTTGCGCTGATAATTATAAAATCAATTTGGTGGAAATCTAATTGCGAAAAAGGCCAATATGTAATTGACTGCAAGAATAATCTCAAATTTGCTGAGTTATTGCATTCTGTTGTGTATGATGGAAGCGAACCACCACCACCAGCCTAAAGGTTTTATAGGGTATGGAGGAGATGGTAGATCATATTCCAACTATTTAGTAGGAGATAAGCCCGGGAAGCATGCATACTACCTAAACATGGGTATTAACCAAACTGAATAAAATAGTTAAATGAAACCAGGTTGTTTGGTTTGGTTTCCTTACTGATTGTTTGGGTTTAGGGTTTGGGAGTAAAATGAATCAATACATATACACATATTTTTCTCACATAATGTCATATATTTGCATTATATACTTATGAACTGTGGTTTGTGAACTGTGAATTTGGTTTGAGGTTGATCCTCAGGCCGAAGAACTAGACTGACTACATGAACATCCCTAGCTAAATATGTTAGGACTTATGAGTAGTAATCGGGCTCAAGTCGCTAAAGTCTATTCAGTTCCTTACCGAATTTGGTTCATTTAAATCTTGATGTGTTAATTCGTACCTCTCTATGGTATGCCTGCTTTTGTTGACTTATAGATAGAGACTGCTGACCTTCTAAAATTCTTATTCATGTTTTCCTGTATTTTTTTTGGGCAACATAATATGACAAAATATTCCAAATTAACCACAATTTTATTATAATTCCAGGAAATTACTGCAGACTCTTCAATTGAGATCCCAGATGTGAGTGTTGGAAAACAACTAATGAGGAAGCATGCGCGCAACCTCTTAAATATCTTAAGCCCAAGAGATAGAAGGATAATCAGGCTAAGATTTGGTATTGAGGATGGCTACGAGAAATCCTTGGAAGAAATTGGCAACATATTTGGTTTGACTAAGGAGAGGGTCCGACAGTTGCAGAACCGAGCATTGGACAAGCTCAAGCAGAGCCTTGTAAGTCAAGGACTTGATGCATATGTAGACTTGCTTGTATAGATGAGTCGACACCAAGGTTATGTTAAAAGTTTTGATTAATTAATAAATGACTATAAAATCATTTTAATTATATTATGAGGATTATACTTTCAATCGTGGGATTCAAACAATCACTTTTTTAACTAATGCAGCCCGCATCCATTAGGTAGCTATGTTATACTTTTTTTTTTTTTTTTTAATACAAGAAAGTTTAAGTGGGGTTAAGTACCGGTATTCAACTAGGGTCAGGGAAGACCCCCCAACCTCTTTGAGGATTTCTGGGAGGGATTATATATCACCCACCAAAAAAGTCCTCACATCGGTCAGCGGAGTTTGAACCCACGCCCTTGAGGGGTATGGACCAAACCCTTTGCCAACTGTGTCCACCTTTGTTATACTTTAACTAAGAGGATAGTGGATTTCAAACTAATATATAAAATATTGTATGTCATGCATTTATTCACAAAGGAATAAGTGGGAGGGAGTAATAATGAGATTCTTGACCAAGAATATTGAATGTCATCAGAGGTCCATATCTGTATAGAAACACAAATTTGATGGGGGAATATGACATCAAGTTTGTTGTGCCTGCTTTATGTGTTAATAAGTGGAACAGGAGGGGCGAGAAAGGCTTTAGGGACTGTAAAATCAAGCTAATGATGCATTCAGTTCAGTCCCATTTTGACATCATATACAAGTACACCTGTTCGCAATGTTATGCTTCCGCTTTTTCTTTCTAAGATTCTAATGAAAGTTCGATTATTATTAGCCTGAATTCGTGTGCTCTTCTAACCATCACTCTATAAAATATGAAACACTAAACATCATTGTCATCAATAAAAGACTAATCTAAGGAGAGATTGATAAAAACGTTGCCCAAAGTACGACAAACAGAACAACTTTGAAGTTTTTTTTTTTTACCCTTTTTCTCTCTCATGCAAATTAAAATGTCAGGGCTTTTTAAAATATAAAATATCTACTCTGCATTAAATATTGACTAGCGAGAATATAGGGTTGAGTGCAATGATTAAGAAGAAAAAAGCTGATTGCCGAATGGCACGTCTGTGCTTTCAAATAAGAATACGTAAATTACTGAGGAAGTATCTCTCTGGCTTCTCTGCTTCACCCTTTCAGGATAAAGGAAATTGTTCAACCTTATGAACATAAGAACTGAACTAAACTACATTATCTTGCAACATTTCTCAAATTCTTTGTGGGGCTTGAATTTTGTTCCCATTAAAATTTACAGTAAGTCTCTATTTCACCAAGTATGCATTTATTATGATTATCAGTTTCCGTGCTGAGAAATTAAGTAAATTATTTTTTATTTTATTTTTATATTTTGACACCAATGGCATAATAATTCCAGTCTCTGTTCCTGTGAGTGGTGGTGCCTCTGTTACCACATATGGCAGAAGCTTCATAGATTCCACATGGGGCAGGTAATTGTTAGTCCTCAGATTGGAAGCCATAGAATTCCTCCTCCTCCTAATGATGCTGGGCTTCTTTGGTGAAGTCATTCAATATGCTTGCTCAAGAATCTCTATTATTACTCCCTCCCATTATTCCTTTGTGAAAAAATGCATGCCTAGAATATTTTATATATTTGTTTGAAATCCAATTTTGCTCAATCTTAATTTGTTATCCAAATCAATTATTCTAGGTCTTCTATCAAAAGAAGCTTGGATGCATCCTCATATAAAATTGATGTCTTTGCATCTCTTACAGGAATATTACATGTACTTTATATTGACATTTTGAATAAGTTCCGATCAGAATGCATATGGTAAAGTTTAAGTTATATTACTATAATTATTTAAACTTTGACTAAATCGACCTTAAAATTTTATATACTAAGCAATTTTTTCACACCAATTAGTGTGCAACTGTTTGCATGAGTCACTTTTCTCATAAGAAAAGCAAATTATTAGTAAGAAACGATGCATGCACAAGCAGCACAACACGAATTATACCCTGTTAATCGCTAATCTGGTATAAGAAACTACATGATGTAATATTAAGTGACGCGTAAAAACACCACTCAAATGACAAAATGATATATGTGAAAGGAAATGTACAAGTGGTTTGTAAAATGTTCTACTTGGTGTATTTTCTTGTATCTTTAACCAGAACTATGACTTACCTTAATCTCCATAAAAGGGGAATATGTAAATCTTTCCTAAAGATGGTGGTGATCATTAAGTTTAATTAAGTTAGATTATACTAGATGAAGAGTTGAAGACCCCTCATTGAAAATGAAAAGGTATCCTCAAACCCAAAAAAGGTTACCATAAACAGGGTTAACACTAGATAGGTCCCGTGAAGGAAACCTCTGCTTAATCAACATGTTAATGTCACGAAACAAAACAGAAGCTCAACTTGTGCATCTGACTTTTTTGTTCCACCATCTTATTCTCTCTTTTAGCAAAAACAGTACATTGGATGTTGTTCGGTCCTGGAAAGACCGTATTGCTATATCGTATGGTATGCGCTCAGAGATACTGTATAATCAGACGTATACTAGGCTTATAGCCGATGTCCCAATCACTGCGCACAAGCAATAGGCTTATAGCCAAAACGTGAGTGTGTGCACCAGTGGCGGAGCCAGCATGGCATGTTAGCCGGTGCTAAAAAATTCAGCTAGTGCCCAAATAGCTACGGTTCTCTGGCTACGACCAAAACGTGGCTAATTTTCAAAAAAATGATACATGATTTGCTACGTTTCAAGTGTAGCTAAATGAACGTGGCTAATTAAGTGTGCACAATATTGACAGTAATGGTAAATACGTTCAAAGTGTATACCTGGGGTCTTTAACCTCTTATTTATAAGAGTTACCTCTTAGGCTTGTGTAGATCTCCCAGTTGTAGTAGGATTTAACTTCCTTTCTGTTGGGATAAGGACTCTATCCTTAGCTGCCTTACTGTTTTATATTGTTAGGATAATTGGAGAATTATCCTTTAAAGGATCCTTGGGTAGGTGGTTAAGATATAAAAATATTCCATAACAGATGTGATGTTTTTAATCGGGGTATAAGCTATCAACCGGTCGAAACTCACCAAGCTCTTCTATCTTTTTTTACTTTATATTCTCACAAAAAGAAATTAGTAGAAGAAAAAAGAAGGAATCTGAAGATGCCAAAAGATGAACAGTTATGCACGCGTTAGACTTTATGCTGCAAGTGTGACCAATGAATGACCTACCCGACATTGCATAAATATATCCTTCATCAATGAAATTTCATGTCATGGTTACCACAAACAATATTGCAACAAGAAGAAAAACAAAAACTCTATTATGCTTACATCCACTAGATTTTAATCACGTAAAACAATTCTTAGGGACTGAATAGGCACAATAAATATGTGGTTTCCGCTAGCTCTGTCCTTCTTATTGCATATATGAATGAAGCATACACTTAGGCTGGGCCAGCACTTGTGTCCTCTTAAGTAGGCAAAAGGGTTAGTGCTGAACGAAACGTTAGCTTTTAATCCGAGAAATGAGAAAAATAAGGGATATATTATTGTCAAATTTAACATTATATAGTACTTGTCTTAAATCTAATATTTCGAAAGAAATTTTTTAACATACTTCAAAAGTACAATGGTAATTTCTCCTTTTAACTTACCGCTCTCCCACCAAATAAAAATCCTTGACATTGGAAGGAAATTAATAGTACCTAGGAGGGTAAAATATATAGCATCCTTGGCCCATTCTATTTTCATATGCTTCTGACAACTGGTGGTTTGCAATAGTAACAGTCCATACTTGATCTAGAAGACCCAGAATTACTAGCTCCCTGCCCCAAATAAATGTTTTCTCTGCTATATATATATATATATACCTAGTTGAACCCAAAGCTACCATGTTTCAACCACTAGATTTACTGCTATATGGTGGCAAATCAGGAGCAGTACACAAGTTGCCAGAAAATCATTCATGGCAGTGAAGGAAGGAAACACAAGCCAAAATAGTTGTCACCAACGGCAGCATCAACAAGTTTGTGATCCTTGCAAGTCTTTTGGCCAGAAGTGCAGTCACGTTGTCAAGAAGCAGCGTGCAAAATTCTACATTCTTCGTCGTTGCATTGCTATGCTTTTGTGTTGGCATGAACGTGGAGAGCACTGAGTTTCTCTCTATATATATCATTATAAGATTGTAACATAAAGGGGTAACTATATATGTCATGCTAGTAATTGTTACTTTTTTTCTTATAGAATTGCATTATGTGTAAAATTAGGTGCAGCTAACATGTGAAAGAGCTTAGATCTGTTCTCAACTATCAGAATTATTGAGCAGATCTTCTTTTTCAGATGTCAAGAGTATCTGAAACTTACATAGATGTTATTTGGGGTTTAGTTCGTTAGGGTGCTTAAACTAATTATATGCAGCAGCATCTTTCTTCTTCACTTCCTTCAATGTTTTCATTTCCCAATAATGCCTTGAGAGGAAAAGCAAAGGCCTCGCTGAGATTTGGATTGAACAATTATATTTAATGATGTTTTCTATGTTTGTAGAGTCCAATGTTTTGTAGTTCATCTGGCGAATTATGGTGCATATATTAACTTTGCATTTTATACTCACAGAGACCTCTTTTTCTCAGAATTAGGTGAGTATCATTGCAATTAATTAACGTTCTAACTCTTTGCTTCTTGGCCCGTGATATGATTTTCTCTTATGCATGGTGGTCACGGACGATAAATGAGTAACTAATCAAAAATTAACTTGAAATAATAATGTTTGTCTCAACTCTAATTTCCGGTGACACTATTGCAGGTGTCTATATAAAAAGTAAGGAAAAAACAAATATTATGTTGTAGGATAATCATCTTGTCACACTGCAGAGATATTGCAGTACAAATATAGTTATATCTATAGAAAACTCAACTTTTGTCGTGAGCATGCAAAACCCAAAAATTAAATATGAAGAAATCATGTGGCAAGCTTTCAAATGACATGAAAAATTAAAATTATAAAAAAGGTTGATACTTGCTGATACAGGGTGAGCAGGACGCATAGCCGAGACCCGAGAGCTTCAAAACTCAAGAACCGTATAAAATAGTAGCATATATGCATAAATTATCATGTAGTCCACACCTTCAAAATCCAATGTGATTAGTCAATTTTTCAGACAATGGTCCTCGTGCTAAGGAAACATCAGACAAGATCAAGCCTCAACTTAAATTAATTTTCTTGGGTCCATCCCTTTTATAACTTTCAACTTTTTCTATAATATTTTGTGTCCTCAAATCCCACACCATCTCTTGGTTAAATGTTCCGATCCAAGCAACAAATAAAACTCAATAACATCAAGTTCAAATTAATTAATGAAATTTTTATTTATGTATTAGTAATTACTAGCCTTGGTATTCGACTTTAAAAAAATCAGTTAATGAATCCAGAATCACATGGTTGAGAAATAGGATGGAATGACTCAGCATGGAACAAACTTTACGTGTGGTTGCTTTCTCAAATCATTAGCTTTTCTTTTACTGACAAGAGAACTTCTGTTCATCACCACTACGTACGTATTGAGCAAACCATGAAAGTTCAACGAAATTTCCATACCAACATGAATCAAACTTTTGAAGAAGCACAAACTTACGCACTCTCTTTACAGTTTCCAATAACTTAGCATAAGCTGTGATCACATCGACCACAAAAGTCAATGATTTAACTTTTTTTTTTTAGTGGTATAGATTGTGCACATACCTTAAATAAATAGTTTTTATAAGTATATTCTCCCTTTAATAATAAAAAACAAAATAAAGGTATTTTTTAGTGAGTACTTCGAACTAAATATTTAAATGGTGGATGTGAAGACTTTGAACTAAATAAATAAATAAATATGGGTTAGGATCATTTTACATCAGTGTAAGTTACACTTTTAATCTTGTTCGTTGATTCCACTTATATCTGAAGGCTCTAATTTTTTATTAATGTGAACCATTGAATACAAGTGAATCAATAGTCAAGATTGAGTGTAAGATTTCTAACTCTTACACCGGTGTAAGAATATATATATATATATATATATACCCGCAGGTTGATGTGTGGAAGTACTTAATTTGGCATCATAAATGAGATTAAAGTAGTTGATGTGCACAAGTGATTAAGAAAACATAGAAAGGTAGGGATAATATAATGACAAATGAGAATCGAAAAAGGAGTGTGATAATGATAAATATTAAATTTAAATGAGTTAGTAGCTAGTAGTATAGTATGTTAGGAAGAGAATAAAGCATAGTGAGGGTGGGGATAGGGATTACACAAGGTGTGGTGGGTTCCACAAAGGGGACAATAAGATTCGTAATGAGAAGAAAAGTTGAGTTGTGGGTACGAACCGGTGCTGTGCCAAGCTGCTCCCCTGACTCGTGCGGCCCTCTCTTTTACGGTCTGGACAGTGGGCTCAACCCTTCACCTCACTCTTTTCCTAACCTTTTACGTGCCTCCGGTCCCACCCCACTCCTTTTTCTCCTCTACCCTTCACGCTTTTACACTACACAAACCTTCATGCTTGCTTATACCACGTTCTTATTCATCATTATTTCATCTAATAAAAAGTATTTTTTTTTTTACTTTCATTTACATTACGAAATTGTAATAAGAGTATATATGTGGATTTATTCCTCTCCATAGTATTCCTCATTTCACCATCTTTGCCAAATGAAGTGAAATGATGTAGTATTTTATTAATATAATTATGAAAATGACAAATTTATTCTTAGAGTTTTATTTTTCTTATGTTACATGAGACAATTTATCTCAGGTAACACACACAAAAATGAGTGGAATCCACTTTTTTATTTTCTCTCTCTTTTTTAGTAGCTCTCATCCACTTTTTTGTGTTTTACATCAAATAATTTGTCTCATGTAATATAAGAAAAATAAAACCCTTATTTTTAACCCTAAACAAAAGTGAAAGAATGAGTCTTATGTCTTTCATTCAGAAGGGTACATCACAAAATTAATTTGCACTAGATTATAGAATTTTATAAAATATTAAGACCTTATATTGATTAATAAAAGTTAAATTTTAACGTGTTTTTTTTTTTTTTTATAACAAAATTTTAACGTGTTTGAGATAAGGGTAATATAAAAACGAAAACTTCATAATCCTTATCCTTTTATTTCTTTGTACTATAACTTCCAAACAATTGGTGTAGAAAAGCTTTCAATGTATTTTTAAATATTTAAATAATGATATGAAAAAATTTGTTCGTATTTTATCTTTATAATTATATCCCTAAAATTATGTTTAAATAGAGCACATTTATGATTTTATCAAATATTATTATTTATAAACAAAACTCAATTTACAAGCTCTAAAGTAGGATCTTAGGGATCAAACCCTGCCTCAAGCAGTTTCTTGGAAAATCTTTGAGGGCCAGAGGATAAGCCAAAAATCTTCGGTTGGGGGATTAGTCTCGTCCTTTCTCCGGTTGCGAAGCTTAGTGCACCCACTGTTACAATGAGGGGCTAGCCCAAACGGGCCGTACCCCGAGGGCATGGTGCCCGGAGAAGGTTGAATGGGGATACCTCCTGGCAATGTACCAAAAAAAGAGAGAGTAGGATCTTAGGCGTTCATAACTATCTTCGCGAAGTTTTGTATACACCTTTTTTTCCATATATATATAAGTTTTGCTTGAACAAATCCAAAATACAATCTGTTCTGATCTTCCGAATGCTTTTTGGCAAAGGAAAAAACATATCGTAGATCTTCCCTATGAAAAGGATTTTAATGAAAGGCAAATCCCAACCAAAGCTCGTCCTATTCAAATGAGTGGTGAACTTCTTGTCTTTTGTCAAAAAGAAATTGCTGATCTCATTGCTAAAGGTCTCATCAGGAAAAGCAAGAGTCCTTGGTCTTGTTCTGCCTTCTATGTCAATAAGCAATCTGAAATTGAGCGTGGAACTCCACGGTTAGTTACCAATTACAAACCTCTTAATCAAGCTCTTCAAAATATTTAGTAGGAATTAGACCTTCTTGAATGCAGTTTGAATCTGCCCCTGTGTCAAACAGAGCTTCAATTTCAAGGTCAAAATTACCTACATTGAGTTTGATTGGGATATAGAATTTTTGAATTGTTAATTGATTAATTAATCCTAAAAATTCTTCGTCTTTAAGATTCTTATCTTCATCTGGTTTAGACAGAGTATTTTCATATATATATATATATATATGAGACAGTATCCTTTGACATCAGTGTCAAATTTCAAATTTGACACCTATCTGAGAGCCATTAGATAAAAAAAGATCAATGGTGTCACATGCTTACAAATCATAGTCGTTGATCTTTTTTGATCTAACGGCTCTCAGATGAGGTGTCAAAAGATCATGTTTCTATATATATATATATATGGCTTATCGTTTCTCAAGCTGCCAGAATTATCTCCGGCTACTAAATCATAACCGCACAAAGATGGATCAATGGTAATAAAGGGAGAGAAAAAAAAGGAATCATAACCATTAAAAGGTGAATCAATTTAATATAAGAAAATAAATAAACAAAACGACGTAGTTTGGGATAGCCGGAGATAAACTTATCTCAAGTTGCCGTAGAAATATTTTCCCTATATATATATATATATATATATATATATATATACAGATCATTTGACTCCAGAGTAAGACTTATAAGTCTTACTCCTCATCCTAGCCATTGATTTCTGTCTATCCAATGGTTATAATTTAGGAAGTTATATTAATTAATTAATTATTAATTATACTATAAATGACAACCGTTGATTTTCGTCCATCAACGGCTGAGATAGAGAGTAAGACTTAAAAATCTTACTCTCGAGTCAAAAGAACTATCTCATATATATATATATATATAGGAGAAGGATATTGTAACAACCAAGTTGTGTTACTATCATATTACTACCAATCAATCTCACAGTTAGATCGATTATGTTGATCGAACGGTTATATTTATTTCCATCTTTGTATGGTTATGATTTTCCATATTTAATACTTTATATTTATTTTCACCTTTGTATAGTTATGATTTCTCATATTTAATGCTTTCACTTTAAATATGGGGAATCATAACCATACAAATATGAAAATAAATATAACCGTTGGATCCACATAATCGATCTAACGGTGAGATTGATTGGTAGTAACATGGTAGTAACACAACTTGGTTGTTACCTATGTAGCACCGATACCGACACGGGACACATGACACGATACGACACGACACTCCGACACGTAAATTCTAAAAAATATTAGATTTCGACACGTTAGGACACGTTTTGATATCAAATAAAATTTTTAATTTATGTAGTGTATATTATATTTAATATTCAATAATTTAACAAAAAAATAAAATTAAACTTAAAATATTCATCAATTTTGCAAAGAAACATAAGATATCCTTAATATTTATATTAAATGGTAATTGTAATCCAATGAATCTAATAGTTGGAACTAAAAACTCAACGCAACGCAAACTTTGAACTTTTTTTGAATTTATATAATGCGTGTAGGAGTGTCAGAGAGTGTCGGACACGACACGTCAGAGTTTTTGAAGTGTTGGTGCTTCCTAGGTTGTTACAATATTCTTCCCTATATATATATATATATATATATATATATATATATATATAGGGGTTTGCATCTATCATATCACATGACAAATTTTTTTTTCCTACACACACAATATTTTGTGGAGCCCGCACTTTTTGAAGCAAAAAATAAAATAAAAAAATTAAGCCACGCGAAACGAATCTCTATAACATTACACAATCATTTTTCCTACAACATAACTCTTATAAAACCCATATATATATTCCCTAACAACTTTTTTGTGTGTTTGTTGAAAATAATTCAGGGTCAAAATGGTTTTCAGAGTTCAAAGAGATAAGTATGTCGGGAAATACTAACCTTAATTCGATTTATATGAATCCTTATATTTATATGGTCGTTATTTAGTTATTTTTAATTAATATAAAATTTCACTGCTTATAATTAGATGCTCAATACTTGAGTAAGTAAAAGCTTCTTCTTGTAATCACGATTCTCATGAATATAATGGGAAAATAAACTGTCTGAAAATATTACCAAAAAATTATTTGATAAGTCAAAATATTTTTAGAAATATTGAATAGATTTTCTTGATATTATGTTTGATTATTTTTGTCTGAAAAATTAATTCATATTTTCTCATAGTTTGGGATAAGTATACACCGGCCTTTTTTTCTTACACACATATATATATATGGTAAAATTATTTCTGCAGCTGCTTTACGTACAACAACGACAATCGTATGATTATGATTTCTCACATTTAATACTTTCATATTTTGTATGGTTATGATTCCCATCATTTAATGCTTTCACGTATATATATGACAAGTATTTGATTGCTGCACGTGCAACAACTACAGAAATGTATATATATATATATTCCCGAACAACTTTTTTGTGTGTTTGTTGAAAATAATTCCGGGTCAAAATGGTTTTAAGAGATCAAAGAGATAAGTATATCGGGAAGTACTAACCTTAATTCGATTTATATGAATTCTTATATTTATATGGTTGTTATTTAGTTATTTTTAATTAATATAAAATTTCACTGCTTATACTTAGATGCTCAATATGGGAGTAAGTAAAAGCTTCTTCATCACGATTCTTGAAAATATGATGAGAAAATGAATTGTCCAAAAATATTATTAAAAAGTTATTTTATAGGTCAAAATATTTTTGAAAATATTAAATTGATTTTTCTGATATTATGTTTGATTATTTTTGTCTGAAAAATTAATCCATATTTTCTCATAGTTTGAGATTCTTGAAATACCACCCTTTAGATGGTATCTTTCAGTGGGTATTTTGGTTTAGAAAATACACACAAAACAGAATATTAGAAAAATAACTTTTCCAAAAAAAAATATTCTCCAATATACTACTAAATATGAGATTCTAAGAAACTCACCCTCACTTTTCCATACATAAAAAAATAATACTCCGACCAAACAGTCTAAAAAAAAATTAAATAAATAAAAAATAACTCACGCAGTATTGGACACAAATTTAGCAAAAGAAAAAACAACATATAATAACAACATGAAATGTAGAGTATGAACGCATTGAGTATTTGTTCAGAAGTTAATTGAAGGCAGCTTTTTGCTGAGAATGACATCTAAAAGTTAATTGGTGGCAGTTTTTTTTTTTTATCAAATTTATTGATCTTATTTCGTTTTTTTTTATGTATTTACAAATTGAATCTTTTACCTATATTGATGTAAAAAAAAAAAAAAAACTAGTTTGAAGAAACTCAATATTTAATTAAGAGGCATTATTTAAAAAGGATGATAAATAGAGAAAGAAAAGTCAAGGAATGCAACTGGAATCTGGAACAAGTGAAGGAAGGACTAAGGAGGGGGACCTGGGGGCAAACACGTGCAATTCTGACAAGGTTGAAATGTGGTGTGTTACCGTCTTACCCTAAAAAAGCATATGATAGTGCCCAGCTCTAATGTTTCTCTGTACCATCCACTTACAACTTCCCACGTGGATACGCACGTGTGGGTGCTCATAAAAGTTCTGTACATCACAACCATCATTAAATTATTTTATGTTTACCTACTTTTAGGTTATCTTCTCCAACCACTTGTCAGAGCTGCCATAATTTCCTATACCTTTTTGTTTTGCAAGTGATGTGAAATATTACATGGATGGATATGTTTATGTACCACTTTCACTTCATCGATCCTGAGATCGATTTCATCGAATCAACTTCACCCAGACTAAGAAATTCAACAATGATACTTACTTGATTTCCACTTTTAATCTCCACTATTTTGCTAGTTTATAAACTAAAGAGGAAGGAGAGAGGTCGCTAGGTCAAGAAAATTGATCAAGTGTTATCTAAATCGAGTCGTTTTTCAAGGTGTAACTTAAAATACCATTGATTTTTCTCCTTTTCTTTCCATAGGTTTTATTATAATTGATTTTTTTTTCCTTTTCTTGCTAGCTTTTGTCAAAGATCCTGACGAATCTTATCAAATATATCTAGTATAATGTTTTCAATACATGATATTTTCTCTAATATTTTTATATTTTGTATTACACAGAGCACACTTTTGTTTTATTACCAAATACCAAAGTTTATATGAATCTTTTTTGAGTTGAGTGTGTGTCATTTAAAAGGACACAAGTTATGTCTTTTTAGTGACTTACACAGAATATGACCGGTCATACTCTGTGTAATTCTGAAAAGTAACTTTTTTTCACTTTACACCTCAGCGGTGTGACTGAGGAGAGAAAAAAAACAACAACTTTTCAGATTTACACAAAGTATGACCGGTCATACTTTGTGTAAGTCATCTAAAAGGACACAACTTGTGTCCTTTTAAATGATACTTCTTTTTCCCATTTTTTTTTCATATGTAGAAATTATTACGGTTAATTTTAAAATTATGATAGTTCTAACAAATTCGATAATGAAAGTGTTAGTTCAATATATTTTAAGATTGAAACATTATTCTCCTTAGTTAGAGGGTAACTAATGAAAATTCGTATAATGATTTAGCTATAATATGTTCCATTTTTTAGCACACTATAAGATTAATATACTATTATTAGATACTGAGGATGCCGACAAGACTCAGCACCTATCACAGGATCTAGGTGATGGCCATGATCATACAAGTCATCCACCAACATGACTTTTGTATCTTGTATTGATGTATATAACATGGACTATTGTACATAGACTCTTTTGATTAGTATATAATAGAGACTTTTGTATATGTATGTCTCTTTTGATTAGTATATGTCTTCGACATGTATACATGTAAGACTCTTTTGTTTACTATATGGCGTAGACTTTTCTATATGTATGTCCCTTTTTTTTTGGTGAAAATATGTATGTCCCTTTTAATTAGTATATGTCTTGGACATTTATACATATAAGACTCTTTTGATTAGTATATGACAGAGACTTTTGTACATATATGACTCTTTTTATTAGTATATAACAGGGACTTCTGTACATATAATTATATTAAGATCATTTGATTTTGATATGTTATTTATTTTCATTATATTTGTTTATCAGGCGCAAAATATAAATTGGTATTAATTTTGTAGAGAGAAATAAAAACAATTCGACGAAAAAACAATATCGTCGAGAATTGAGACAATAATTTTCGACAGAATTTCATTCGTTTTTCGTCAAAAATTAATACAAGATTTTCCACGGAATTTTGTTCATTTTCTGTCAAAAAGTTTCGACGAAAATTGTTTTCCCTCAAAAATTAATACAAGATTTTTCGACGGAATTTCATTCATTTTCCGTCGAAAAATTCTGACGAAATATTTTTTCCGTCGAAACTTCCACAGAAATTATTCCGTCGAAAAAATTGTTACCCACAAAGAGATATTCGACGACTTCATTTCCGTTGAAAACTTTGTTTTCGACGGAATTTTACCATTTTCGACAATATTTTTTCGTCAAAAAAATAGCATTTTTTAGTAGTGATTCAATATTAATATGAAAAAATTTGACTATAAAATATCTATGGGTTAATGATTTAGCCATATAACGAAATCATTATTGGCCTAAGATTATTTTGGTGTTAATTATTATTTTTATTAAAAAAATTAAACTGTATTAATTCTTATGGTATAAATTAGATCTAAGTAACAAACACAATACAAATGAGAGCAGAGTAATTTACGCAAGTATTTTGTACCGAAAATTAATATAATACTTTTAAGTCATTATTTTTCGTCTTATGAGATTTTTTAACGTTCTTTAAATGTGAAATTAATTCTTGTGGTAGTTTCCCTCTTAATTAGGTAATTTAATCTTTTTTTAAGGAATTAGCGGAGTAAATGTCGTATATAATGAAAAAATAATATAATTATTTCCTGTGCATGATCTTAAATGAATACAATCAATGTTGTTAAAATCGAGATCTTAAGCAAAATTGGAAGGGGATTAAAAAACCGTAAAACGTAAAATTGTAGTATAAAAAAATCGTAAAAACGTTTGGAATATTAGTAAAATCATTTTGATGAAAAAAAATCCTAAAAACGTAAAATCGTAGTGATAAATTGAGATTTTAACAACAATGAATACAACACGGTAAAATTTAAAAATAAAAAAGATACGCAATTCAAAGTAAATGGTAAGTTAGAGTAAATGGTAAAACTATTTTAAAAATAAGAAGAAGATTTATATTACCTAAGTTCGGGTTATAAGTCTCAATATCACTTCAATTAACTATTACCCTGTAGTTAGAGAAATAGCGAAATAGTTTTCATCATTTATTTTTTATTTTTATTTGTATATTTATTTTAATTTCTTATTGGTTCAAAGTATACCTGAAGAGCTTCCGTAATCTATAGATCACCATAATTTGTGTATTTTTTTATTTTTTATTTTTTGTTTAATTTTATTATGATTGAGAAAAACGAGAAAAAATATACCATGTCAACTTTAACATAAAAAGGCAAACGACCTCTACATGCAACTTTCATTTTTTTTCATCACACAATTTCTAAAGCAATCACTTTTCATTCAAATTTTATTTTATTAAATATTCAATTTTATAATTAAAAGAAAATATTATCAGGTCATCATATAATTAACTAAAAGTTCTCTCTAAAAATTATAAGTGGATTTTGTATAACAAAAATTGCAATGACAAAATTATATATAGATCACATTTAAACAAACTATTTAATTATATATCATAAGAATAATTCAAAAATTTAAATTTCAATTAAAATATGGGATGATAATGCGTAAAAAATTATTTTAAAATCATATATTAAAAATTTAAAAATGGCCAATAACAAAGATAAATATTTTATCAAGATAATAGATAAATAAATACATTTAATTAAAATAGTAATTTCTTTCGATACAACGGTAACTTTGAAACTAATTTATTATTTAGTCTATATTTGAAAGAATTTGTAGTAAGTTACTTTTTGGAGTATCAGACATATATAGGTAAATGTACAGAAAAAAATTATCTCCCTTGATTAGATATGTATCCTGCAGTTGAACTTTATGGTATAATGGAAAAGGGAAAGAAAAAAAAGGGGTGGGGGTGAGAAAATTAATGGAGGGTACAATGCATACCCCTCTTTCCCTAACTGCATAATTGTTATCTACGTGTATGATATGATGTTGCTTTGTCCAGTATTATTTTACCGTATATGATATGATTTGATGTGTTTCTCACCAATTATTGTGCCACTAATGCATGAGATGATTGCCAACCAACATTGTCTCCTTCAATCACAAAAATGAAGCTGTCTTCGGTTCACATTATATATAATTGAAATGGTACTTCTTGTGCGCCTTTATATTTAATTTGTAACTTATGATCTCTCATATGAAGTTTCCTAATCCAAACAAAGGGAGAGTGCCTTAGTGGCTAGTGGCCAAGCTTCACTTAGGTATAGAAAAATACCATTAATAATTATAGTGATAATACTAAATTATTAATTCTTGTGATCAATACGTACTACGATTTTCCAAGACTTTGATAGTTCTAAACTTTTGCTGAATGAGCCCAAATTTTAGTTAAAACAGATTTGTCCCTTAATTGTATGTTGCTAACACAATTGGCATAATTAAGTCTTGCCCTGTACGTAACTGATAGTTTGTTCTTTGAGAGTTCTAAAGGTTTGCTTTATGACCTAATTATTAAACAAGCTCTTTCCTTATACGTGGCTAATTGTAAGGATAATTAAGTGCTGCCTTGAAAATTCTGGCTGTCTCGTCGTTCATGGACAAGATAGTTCGTTTGTTTAATTTTAATTAGGGTACTATGAACATAAGCTGAACCACTATCAAAATTTATCTTTAAACCTGTATATAATTATATAAACAAGTTTATATACATCTTGTAAATATATTTGAAGGAAAAAAAAGGGTTTAGGCTTTGTGGCACAAGAGTTTGAATTAAACTTTGCGTGGCATAGGAGAAAATTTTCAGTGATTCCTTTGAAAAATTTGAGACATAAATATAAATATAAATATAAATATAAATGAAAGAAAGAAATAAAATAAAATAACTTTTTTATATTTTTTTTAAAAAATACTCAATTATTGATGGTCTTAAATCAAAATTTTATTTTTATTTTTGCGTCGAGAAGCACATAAAAAGCCAAATTAACTTCTCATGATATGTATAAAAAGTGATTGAGTACATTTGAGTTTCCACGTGAGACTGCCTCTCAAAAAGTTATTTAGTCTAATCAGTACCCTTTGATAAGCCCCGACTATAATGGCTCAAAGTTCAAATCATGTCCTGAGCATAGAGAAACATGCACCCCTCCCCCAACTCAACCCTTATTACCACAACATTACCAACCCTAAGCCTACGTACTCGTGACTTGCTTTCCTTTGAGGAACATGAACCCTGTTTCTCCTGCAAAACTTGACTCGGGCCTTTGTGCATGTCCCATCGCTTAGCATGTGAACTGGCTAATAGCTAATTTGACTCAAAAACAAATATTACAGTCATTAACCACTATATATATATGATGTGACCCGAATACGACATCTCTGCACCTTTTTATTTTCCTAAACTTTCACACTTAATCATAAGTGTACAGGGCTTACAGATAAAGAGAACAATCTGTTGAGATATATAGTCCCATATTGGTTGTATGTGCACAATTAATGTGGAGTTTATAAGGCCTTTGGGCACTCTCACCCTTTGAGCTAGCTTTTGGGGTGGTGTATCACAAGGTTCTTAACACAAAGCTAGCTCAAAGGGTGAGAGTGCCCAAAGCAAAGCTAGCTCAAAGGGTGAGAGTGCCCAAAGCCTTATAAATTCCACATTAGTTGTGCACATACCACCAATGTGGGACTATATATCTCAACACAATCAATTTCATCATGTATATATTCTTAAACATTTCATGATCTCTATCCTAAGTAAATTTGTATAGACTAATTCAAGCCTTGATTTTGGCAATACAACTTAGAAAAAGAAAAAAATAATAAATATTAAATAATTACGATTACGACTGGGTCTTAAATGTCAAAGAGATTTTCTTTTGGGCTTAATTAAGCCCAATTATAAACATGAGGCTCTCGGCCTGGCTTTGTAAATCCCAAGAAATCCAGATCGAGGGCCCATCGGAAGACAGTAAATAAATCGCACGTGGCTTTTATCAGAAGATAATTGATTGTCTTGAGATTAGCATTAACATTTGCTTCAGCCGAAAGATGAAAATATAAGACTAAGATTGGCAATATGTACTTAATTGGGGTAGTTCGTAAAAATCCTTTTGAGAAAAAAATATTTTTGAAAGAGTGTTTCACATTCTAAATGATATAAATTTATGTTATTTCAATTGAAATTACTGTGTTTTGATAATTTTTTTACCTTCTCTTTTCTCTATAACATCTTCATTTTCTCTCTCCTTCTAATTTTGTGGAGGAGAAAAATATATAAATCATTAATTATGCATTAGTTTCACTTAAAATGACACAACCTTGAATTTTTTTAAATGATAAATATTTTTTTCATAATCAATTTCAGAAAATTTACTTTTAGAAGAATGAAATTTTCATTTGCAAATGTTCACTTAAAAGTACTTTTGTACGAATGAATTTGGTGTGTTTGGATATTATGTAGATTTACATTTGATTAAAATCTAATTTGAAAGAATTTTTAAAGAAATTAATTTCAAAAGATTATTGTCTGAAAATAATTATCAAAACTGGTCTTGTATTGATAGGTGTTGTTTAAAAGGTGAGTAAAATTAATAAAATAAAAAAAATAATACCTTGTGTTTTGTGTATACTAATAAGTATCCCTGAGCATTTGTACAGGTATTTTTAAATACAGGTGAAATTTAAAAAATATAAAAAAAGCATGTAGAAAATTAGTTTAATTGATAAAATATTGTTTTACTGGTAATAAAAAATTAATCGAAATTAAAAATTACAAGTATTTGAAACTTTTACTTTTTAAAATTTTCAAAATTAATTTAATTGGTGATCTGTAAATAAATCATTGTGCTTAATGTTGATTGAAGAAATCTGAGCATTAATTACATAAATAAATAAAAAGTAAAAATATTCTTCTAATGAATAATCAATAAAATAGAAAAATATTGACTTAATTTGGTAAGGAAGTTCAAAAGACATATATCACAAAATGAGGAAGACATGTGATTACGTAAGAAAAATAATACGTATAAAGGTTATTCTAATCTTAAGAATGAAGACTCAGTAGATAGATTAACTTTAAAGGAAATGTGAAAAAAAACATGACATGGTCATGTAAGAAGATCACAATCATACAAAAGTAAATCAACGGTTATGATTTTGTAACTACCTATTTTAATATATTTTCTCTCTCCTCCTTTATTACCATTGATCTACCTTTGTATGATTATGATTTCCCACATGATATGGTCATGTGATTTTTCACATTATAGGATCCAGATCCAACTTTAAAGATAAGTAAATTTATTATTCTTGAAGGATTGCAGAATCTCTACTCTAATGAGTTAGGTAGCAAGTGTGTTTTGTTTCCTGGGCTAGACCAAAATTGTGTTTTGCCACAATATATTCTGCGAGTACTTGTCAAACATGTTTTGTAACAATACAACATTCATTTCGGAGTCACAATTAATTGAGAAAAAAAAATCCTTTAAAGTGTTTGTTCATGAAGTGCATTAAATAAAAATGTATCTACCATTTATTTTTTTCCCCGAATATATCGTGATCTTAGTTAATTATAATTTTTTAAACAGCACTATGACTCCTATCAAAGTTTGTATGTTCCTATCGAAGTTTGTGTAAATGTTTTGATAATAAATAAATAAAAAAGTGAGAGAGAGAATTCATGAATCAAACACAAAAGCTTAAAAAAATATCTTCGAAAAGCTTTTCCCAAACATCATTTTACTCTCAAAATTAGTTAGTTGAATATTAGAATAGGGATTAACGTTTATTCTGGAATAGAAAATAAAGTTATATCATGCAATCTCAAAATAACTATGCATCTGCTTGAATGGTTCAGACATGCATGTTCAACAATGAGACCCAACGAATTTGGGTTGAACTCAAGTCATATAATATGAGTAACAGTGGGGAACTAGTATCAGGAAATCAGTTTCTAGATTACTGCATTGCTCCATTACAAGACAAAGCAAGACAATGAACAAGTGATGTAGATTAGAATTTAACTATGCATAGTAGATGTACCAAAATAATATATTTGACTATAAGTACACAACTCCCTGCAAAATTGAACAAAGCTTCAAAAACAAGAAGCTTCCGCAACCATGTTGTCGCACATCTAAAACACGAAGCCCTAAGTTATGCGAATAAAGTGAATAAAGGAGAATTGTAATTTCAAACCACATGCGTAATTTGACACAATAAAGATAAGGAAATAATTTCAGAATATCCACAACACTCTGAACAACACTTAGAAAACAAAACGAAATAACAAGTTTGGTGTACAATATAAATTTGCAAAGAAAAAGTTTAATATCCAAAAAATCTTATGGCACGAAAAAGAGTGTAAATTTGTGCGTAAAATTTTGTTAATACAATGTGTTGGCACTTAAGAACGGAGCAACATAGCTTCAGAATAATCCAAATGAAGCCTTAGAGACTTCATTCACAAAATGAGTAGTACATAAAAAAAGATAGCACTGGCATTCTTGAATAAGCAACCAACATACAAGTTGACCTAACTGTAAAGATCATCTTCATCAGCTCCACCAGCAGCTGCAAATGGGTCAGATGCAGCACCACCACCAGAGTTGGAATCTGCAAACCTAAACTCAGTACCAAACCCTCTTGACTGCTGCAATGTTTGGGCAAATGCCTGGTACTTGCGAATGTCAGCATCGCTTACACTCCTTCGTGCATATTTCATTGATTCCTCAAAATGAGCTGCCTTGATTTCTGCTACCTCATCCTCAATATCCTCTTCCATGGCCTCAGGGTTATCTCTTCTCCTCCTTTCTCTCTCAATATCCTGCCAAGAGAATTTGGGAAAGAACAAATTCTTAAAATGAATCTGACAGGCTCATAGCTTATTTCTGGTATCTATCAGAATCCAATTTTTACAATTAATTTTTTATAGTTGTCAGGGACTTAGTAAATGGAATATAGAGAAAAAGGTGCCCAGAAGTGTACCTTCTCAATGTTCTCTCTTATGGCATACTTGCATGCACGCTGGCAAATCTCAGTAATATCAGCACCACTAAAACCTTGAGTGTACTTTGCAAGAGCTCTAATGTCAACATCCTTTGAGATCGGGGATTTTCTTAAGCAAGCTTTAAATATCTGATGGCGTGAATCCTCATCTGGGAGGGGGATATAAATCAACTGGTCTAGACGGCCTGGACGCAGAAGAGCTGGGTCAATAATGTCAGGTCGATTAGTGGCCCCAATGATGAACACAGTTTTCTTTGCTGACATCCCATCCATTTCTGTAAGCAGTTGGTTCAAAACCCTGTCAGCAGCACCGCCAGCATCTCCTACACTACTACCTCTCTGAAAGATAAAGCAAAGCAAACATTTGAAGACAGGTAACCACAAAAGATAATAATAGTTGTCTAGGCACACTACTCTCTATTCAAATTTTTTTTTTTTTTTTTGGAAAACTCTATTCAAAATATTTAGAATGAATACAGTCATAAATATTTCATAAACAAATAAGCTGCCCAAAGACAAAAATCATAGCCTAGTAACCTTTGATTGGTACAAACCTGAGTTGCAATAGAGTCAAGTTCATCAAAGAATAGGACACATGGAGCTGAACCACGAGCCTTGTCAAAAATTTCCCTCACGTTAGCCTCACTTTCTCCAAACCACATAGTGAGTAGCTCAGGACCTTTGACACTGATGAAGTTTGCTTGACATTCATTGGCAATAGCTTTTGCCAAAAGTGTTTTACCACACCCAGGAGGACCATAGAAAAGAACCCCTTTTGAAGGAGACATTCCAAACTTCTCAAATTTTTCAGGGTGTTCCACTGGATATTGAACAGTCTGCAAAAGAGAACAGTATTGAAATCCAGAAGCGAATGAAAGGAAACTATTGCATCAACGTGACTCAGTGTAAAAGATGCAGTTACCTCTTGGAGTTCCCTCTTAACATTTTCAAGACCACCAATATCTTCCCAGCTGACATTGGGAACTTCGACAACCTGGTTCAGCAGCAATGTTGAAGTTAGAGATACATCAAACTTTGCAAGGTGCAGTCAGAAAAGGTTCACCAAGAGAGTGAGAACAAGAGAACAGGAATATTAAATTGATGAAAGAAACTTCTAAAATTTCTCAATAAAATACTTACTGTTTCACGGAGAGCAGAAGGATTGCTTGATCCAAGAGCAGTATGGAAATGCTCATTTGTCACTGCCATGGAGTTCAATATCTCAGCATCAATTGACTCATCTTCCAAGTCAATCACATCCATTTTTTCTCTGATGCATTGAAGTGCAGCTTCAGTACACAAAGCCGCAAGATCAGCACCAACATATCCATGTGTGTCCTTTGCAATCCTTTCTAAATCAACCTGCAAGTGAGACAATGAACGAATTCTCTTTTAGAATTCAAAGCATTTAAATAAAATCATAACTTAAGAGGGAAATGCATTTCAATATTACATCTTCAGCGAGCTTCATATTTTTTGTATGAATTCGAAGAACCTCAAGACGCCCGACTTCATCTGGAACACCAATATCTATCTCACGATCAAACCTTCCAAACCTTCTAAGGGCAGGGTCAATGCTATTGGGGCGATTTGTGGCTCCCATAACAATTACATGGGCACGCGATTTAAGCCCATCCATGAGGGTCAATAGCTGAGAAACAATCCTCCTCTCAACTTCACCATGAGTCTTCTCCCGCTTTGGAGCTATTGAATCTATCTCATCGATGAAGATGATGGATGGTGCATTCTTCTCTGCTTCCTCAAATGCCTTCCTCAGATTGCTTTCACTCTCACCAGCCAGTTTTGACATGATCTCAGGGCCATTGATGCAGAAAAAGAAGGCACCAGTTTCATTTGCAACTGCTCGAGCAATCAAAGTCTTACCAGACCCAGGGGGTCCATACAGCAGAATTCCTTTTGGTGGCTTAACACCAATAGACTTGAATAACTGTGGGTGCCTCAGCGGCAGTTCCACTAGTTCCCGAATCTGTGCCATCTGCTTTCTGACACCACCAACATCATCATAACCAACCTCATCTAATCGATTCTCATCCTCCCTTTTAACAGGCTCTCCTTCACAGAAGATCTCTGTGTCTGGGGCAACAACACAGTACTCAGAAGGTTCAGTTTCAATAACCTTGAATTCTACACTTCTCATCCCCCCTCTCACAAGGAAGAAGTCACCCTTTCTCACTGGCCGATATGCCTCCAGAAAATAAGCTGCACAAGTAAAGCTGGACTTAGGATTCAAAATAAATTAGAATGCAACAAGCTTAAACGTCGATGAGTGGAGTGGATGCCAACATAAATAACAGCAGAGGTTAAACTATGCCATTTTGCGATCTAACTTCAATAACTTGCTAGTAATAGTTCTTAGAGAAACCAATGCTCAGTGTGACAATATAAAATCACCCTCAATATTTTGTTAAAGAGAAGAGAATACTTCATCCACGTAGTAAGCATGGACAATATACAAAATCTCAAGATTTACAATCATCTATTATGTATATAAATGAATTCATTATTAACCATTATATTGAACTCCCCATGACACAAAGAAGCCACTATATAAGGATCATTGTTGTCAGTGATTGGGATCATGATAATTCCTTCTCAGCAACCAATTATTTATTGATGTTTAACAGTGGAACTCGAGTAATGTTTCAGAAAGCAAAACAGTAACAGTCTCTTAAATAAAAAAGGGTATTCTCTTGAAAGACAATTCAGTTATTACTGTAAAAGATAAGCATTGCATAAAAACAGATGTTATCACCAAAAGATAAAAACATGTTATCACAAGATATCATAAGTTGTACAACTACTCTTCATTTTTCAAGCCTTCCCTAATCATAGAAGAAAGCCGCAGATGACTAAAGACAATTACCAATGTCTAAGATAGATATAAAATTAATAAGAAAGCAAAATAAAAAAACCATTACACGATCCATCAAAACAAAACGAAGTGGTTACTCACGTTTTAAGTAGGCATCGAAGAGATTCCCAGTTACCCCTTCAATAGTGTCATCCACAGGAAGAATGTGGACTCGCTTTCCATATTTGACATCAGCACATTGATGCACGGAGACAACATCTCCAAGCCTAACCCTAAGGTTGTTTCTGACAACCTTGTTCATTCTTATTTTTGGTTGCTCACAGGTGTCATCAGCAAGTGCAATACAGACTGTATCTTTTCTTTTCTTTCCCTATAAGACCAAAAACAGCAAAGAAACGTAAGGATCACTCAAACTTCCACTAAAAAAAAACATTACAGAGAACATAATAGCACAAATTACTCAGTACAGAATAAAAAAAATACCAAAGGTATTTGCATAGGAGTTACTAGATAGCAGCAAATCAAAACATATAGCACAGAATGTTATCTCTTTCAACTCACTCCGAATACAAAATACACCACTTATGCAGTTATGCCACATCATTGAAAGTAAAGGGAATCTTAAGGTTACACACAAGATCACAAAATTAGGTGCTTCTACGAATGAATTCACATACTGTTGAATAACGAGAGAGAAGAGAGGAACATTGAAAATAATATTGTGTATATTGATATGAAGAAGCATTTACAATATATAGACACTCTAATGGGCTAAGCCCAAACCTAATACAAAAGAAATAAGGAAACCCTAATTACATAAGAAATAGGGAAACCCTAATTACATAAGAAATAAGGAAACCCTAATTATACAATATATTTCTAACACTCCCCCTCAAGCTGGAGCGTATAGGTCATATGCACCAAGCTTGTTACATATAAATTCTATTTGAGGGCTCCTCAAAGATTTTGTAAACACATCTGCTAATTGCTCATTAGAGGGTACAAAGCTAGTTTTAATTTCACCAGCAAGAACCTTTTCTCGAACAAAGTGACAATCTATTTCTATATGCTTGGTTCTTTCATGAAGCACTGGATTTGATGAAATATGTAGAGCTGCTTGATTATCACAAATAAGAGTTGCATGTCCAGTATCTCCAAACTTAAGCTCTCTGAGAAGCTGTTTAAGCTAGATGAGCTCGCAAGTAGTAGTCGCCATAGAGCGGTATTCTGCTTCAACACTTGATCTGGCAACTACGCTTTGTTTCTTACTTTTCCAGGAAATCAAGTTACCACCAACAAAGACACAATACCCAGAAGTAGATCTCCTATCAGTTGGACAACCAGCCCAATCAGCATCACAGTACCCAACAACTTTATCATGACCTTTATCTTCATATTCAAGGCCTTTACTTGGAGATGCCTTGATATACTTAAGGATACGGATGACTGCATTCCAATGTTCTTGACATGGAGAGTTGAGAAATTGACTGACAACACTAACTGCAAAGGAAATATCAGGCCGAGTGACTGTGAGGTAGTTCAATTTTCCAACCAATCTTCTATACTGCTCAGGATCTGAAAAGGGCTTCCCCTGATTTGGTAGAAGCATGATACTTGGATCCATAGGAGTATCAACAGACTTTGAATTCAACAGAGCAGTTTCTTCAAGAATATTCAGAGCATATTTCCTCTGAGATATCACAACACCAATTTTAGATTGGGCCACCTCGATTCCCAAGAAGTATCGAAGTTTCCCAAGATCCTTAGTCTGAAAATGATGACATAAATGTTGTTTCAATTGAGTGATCCCATGTTGATCACTGCCTGTGATGACAATATCATCCACATATACCACCAGATAAATAGATCCAGAAGCAGAATGACGATAAAAGAGAGAGTGACCAGCTGAACTCCGAGTCATGCCAAATTGTTGAACAACACTGCTAAATTTACCAAACCAAGCTCTTGGAGATTGTTTGAGGCCATAGAGAGACTTACGAAGACGACAAACAAGACCAGACTCCCCCTGAGCAACAAATCCAGGAGGTTGCTCCATATAAATTTCTTCCTCAAGATCTCCATGAAGAAAAGCATTCTTGATATCCAGTTGGTAGAGAGGCCAATGAAGAATAGCAGCCATGGCAATAAAAAGGCGAACAGTAGACATTTTCGCCACAGGAGAAAAAGTATCAATAAAATCCAAGCCAAAGACTGAGTGAAACCCTTCGCCACCAAGCGAGCTTTAAGACGATCCACTTGACCATCAGGTCCAACCTTAACAGCATAAATCCATCTGCAACCAACCACAAATTTTCCAGAAGGTATAGGCACCAGATCCCATGTGCCATTATGATGAAGAGAACTCATCAATCATAGCTTGTCTTCATCCCGAATGTGAAAGTGCATCACCTGTAGTCTTAGGAACAGATACAGAGGACAAAGAGGAAAGGCAAGCAAAATATGATGGAGAAAGACGATGGTAACTAATATTGACTATATACCTGGCCGGAGGGCGAGTATCACGAGTACCCTTACGAAGAGCAATGGGAAGGTCACTATCCGAAGGTGGGACCGAAGCCGTGAGAGGAGATGCAGGTGAATGTGAGTCCACAGAGACATCTGACGAACTATGCTCGATCTCATCAGCAGAAGAGGTGATAGAAGGAGAGTCAGAAGCGTGGACGGGCAAAGACGGAAGGTAAAGAAAGTCACCTGGGAAGGATGACTGTACAGAATCAGTGTCCACAGGAGTAGTAGAGGATCCAAAGAAGGGAACTGATTCAAAAAAGGAGACATCCGCCGAGATAAAGTATCGACGTAAAGTGGGAGAGTAGTAACGGTAACCCTTCTGAGACCGAGGGTAACCCAGAAAAACACATTTATCAGATTTGGGAGCTAATTTATCCAAACCTAGACCAAGATGATGAACAAAACACGTAGAACCAAACACATGTGGAGTTAAAGGATATAAAGCCTGATGGGGAAATAAAATAGAGTGAGGTACCTTATGATTTAGAACAGATGATGGCATGCGATTAATGAGATAACATGCAGTAAGTACAGCATCACCCCAGAAGGTGTATGGAACATTACCATCAATTAACAAGGCACGAGTGGTTTCAACCAGATGGCGATTCTTACGCTCGGCTACACCATTTTGTTGAGGTGTATGAGGGCAAGATGTTTGATGAAGAATGCCATGAGATGAAAAGAAATGTTGAAATTGATGAGATAAGTACTCACATGCATTATCACTACGAAAAGTACGAATAGGAATACCAAACTGAGTTTTTATTTCATTATAAAATAACTGAAAAATAGAAAACAACTCAGACCTCTTTTTCATTAAAAATAACCAAGTACATCTAGAATAATCATCAATAAAAGTAACAAAGTACTTAAAACCCAAAGTAGAAGACTGACGACTTGGTCCCCAAACATCAGAGTGGACCACAGAAAAAGGAGAAACAGCTTGACGACTAAGACGACTTGGAAACGCACTACGAGTATGTTTCCCAAACTGACAAGACTCACAATTTAAAGTAGAAATAGACGATAAATGGGGAACCATCTTCTGAAGCTTTGCAAGACTAGGATGGCCCAGACGAGCATGGATAGTAAGAGGAGAATCCACAAAGGAGCAAGCTGAAGAAGAGGGAACTAGTTGATAGAGGCCCTGAGACTCACATCCTTTGGTAATCTCCTTCCCCGAACTCTAATCCTGAAAGATGACAGAGGTTTTAGTAAAAGAAACAACACAGTCAATGGATTTGGTCAAACGACTAACAGAAAGTAAGTTAAAAGGAGAATCGGGCACATATAGAACATGATCCAGAGATAAATTGGGTAAAAGAAGAACCGTGCCAATCCCCCTTGATTGGACCAGAGACCCATTGGCCATAGTAATCGTTGGAAAAGAACCAGTAGTACAAAGGGAAGTGAATAAGGACTAATTACAATACAAGAAATATGATCAGAAGCCCCAGAATCAAGAGTCCAAGGGCCTATAGAGTGCAACTGAGAGATGCCAGCAAAAGAATTACCAGAGGGAGCAATGGATGCAGTGGGACCTGATGTTTGCTTCTCAGGCCACCAAGTCACAAATTCATTCAGAAGAGCAGCTGAAGGTTGTGCACTGGAAGGTAACTCTGAAGCAGAGGTACTAGAGAAAGCCTGAGCAACATGAGCATTCCGAGGAGGTGGAGGTGGCCTGCCATGAAGCTTCCAACAGCGGTCAACAGTACGATTGGTCTGATGACAATGAGTGCATAAGAGCTTTCCTTTAGAGAATCGACGTCCACGACCATACCCTTGAGCAGCAACACCGGAAGAGTCAACAGAATCTTCTCGACGTCCACGACTATATCCTTCACCAGCAAAAGCGGAAGAGACAACAGAATCTTCTCTACGTCCACGACCATACCCATGAGCAGCAAGAGCGGAAGAGTCAACAGAATCCATTGGGGGCATAGGCATCATAGGAGGTGCTGATGACGGAGAGGGCTTAGAGGGAATTCTAAGCAAGGTAGACATCACGGAATCCAGTGTAGGAACTGTAGCAGATCCTAAAATTTGATCCCGATTGGCAGAAAAATGGTCAGGCAAACCATATAAAATGAACAGCATAAACAGTGTATTACGCTGTTCCTATTCCTTAGAAACATCACCAGTGAGAGGCAGAAGTTCATTAAGATCATGCAGTAGACTCTGAGCTTTCCCCAAATATTCAGTCATAGGACAATTGAAGTCTCGAGGAGCAAAGGTAGTCATCAATTTCTGACACACACCATAGAGTCTCTGGGTATCATTGGTGTACAGTGCTTTTGCCTGACTCCAAATAGCTTCACAAGTAACAGCAGGTCGAAAGATCTGTTTGATAGACGGATGAAGAGTAGCTTTAATGAGACTACACAACTGAGCATCAATCATCTTCCACCGTGTGCGCTCCTTTTCTGCCACAGATTCAGCCTTAGTGGTGAGATGGGATGTATAATTCTGCCCATCCAACCAATGTTGCAGATCGGAAGACCAAATATCATAGTTGGACCCATCCAATTTATCCACACTCAACGGAGCAAGAATATAATTGGAAAAAATAGTAGACTCCGACTTTTGTCCAGCCGGAGTCCCAGGACCAGAAACATTGGATAGAGGAGAGTCCATAATCAAAGAAAAATCAGAAAGAACAGATCGTACAACTAACCGGTAGAAGAGGGATCTGTGCGTCAACGCAAAAAGTGGTCAGAACAGGAAAACAAGACCGGATCCAGAAGCGTCTCAGCAAGACGAACAAGGCACAAAAAACCGCGGCCGGAAAAGATGTGTCACGCGCCTCCACGCGCCGCCAGTTGGAGGAGCGTGCTGAAACCTTGCACGCGCGCGTGAGAGCGCGTGGGAGGTCTTCTGGGGACGCGGCCGGTGCCGGAGTGATCGCGTTGACGAGACGATCACGACGGTGTGCTGCGTGCCCGAAAATGCCACCGGACGGTGATGGTTGACGGTACAGAAGCGTGAAAGGAGAAGAAAAATCGTCCGGAGACTGACAACGAGACAGTTCCGGAATTTTTTTTTGAAAATACGATGAACAGTGGGTTCACCGAGGAAAAAAAAATAAAAAAAATCAACATTCCTTAGGCTCTTGATACCATGTTGAATAACGAGAGAGAAGAGAGGAACATTGAAAATAATATTGTGTATATTGATATGAAGAAGCATTTACAATATATAGACACTCTAATACCTAATACAAAAGAAATAAGGAAACCCTAATTACATAAAAAATAAGGAAACCCTAATTATACAATATATTTCTAACACATACTATTAACCCTTAAAATC
Organism: Gastrolobium bilobum; assembly: GCF_033153095.1. Lineage (NCBI taxonomy): Eukaryota > Viridiplantae > Streptophyta > Magnoliopsida > Fabales > Fabaceae > Gastrolobium > Gastrolobium bilobum. The sequence continues at coordinate 430,781 of NW_026899561.1, forward strand.
AAACACTTACAGAGTTCAATCACCATCTAAACACGGAGATGGTAAAACACCAATTGCGGAATAAAAAAGCAGCATTACCTTGATCAAGATGGTGTCGCCGCGAAAGAGCTGGAGCTTCTCCATGGTATCCGGGTGAAGAGCGACGACAGAGTTGTCATCGTTGATTGCCTCGTCAACAACAAGCCGATTCGGCGCTTTCTTGCGCTCCAAAATCGCAGTGCTGAAGTCCCGCTTCGGTCCCTTGCTGAAAAACAAAACAAACACAACGCAACACAACACAACACAACACAAAGGTACAATCAGTCTCGACGAAATCGAATTGAAAAAAAAAAAAATAACAAGAAGAAGAGCAGTTAACGAGAAAAGAAGGATCGCAGAAAAACGAAGATCTGGGAATGAGGAAAAGACGTACGAATCAGAGGATTCAGGAATGTTAGCCATAGTTGAAGAACAAGGTCTTTGGTCTTTTGGTCTTTGCTCTTTGGAGAAGAACAGAGACGTATGGATCTGAATGGGTGTGGGGGGTTTGGGTTGGTGTGGTGATATTTATAGGTGGGTTTGCTACGTTTCTTGTTAAGAAAGAAATACCTTCTTTTTTGTGTTTGTGTGTGTGTGTTTACTTCCTATTAAATTATCGAATCAAACTTATATCTGGTTGGGATTTATGGAATCAAACTTATGTTTGGTTTGGATATATTTCATAAAGAAATATATCCTACAAAATTTTGGATTAATGGATCTCGAAGGATTCTCTATTTAGATTTATCATATAAAATATTAACAAACTTGCTTTTTTTAAGCTAAAAGATAATTAATTTGTTTAAACGATTATCTGTTTATCTACAACCTATAAGATTACATGACTTAATGAATATATTTACTTTTTTTTTGGTAAACAATGAATATATTATTTAATTTGTTAAGATATGCGGGTTGTGATATATTTCATATATCCTAGCAAATCTTGGAGTTATGGATCTTGACAGGCATACTCGATTTCTATCTATGATTTGAAACATTAATAAATCGTAGGGCATGGTATGCATTGTTGTTAAAATCTCAATTTATCACTAAGATTTTATGTTTTTTTTCTTCATCAAAACGATTTTACTAATATTCCAAACGCTTTTACGTTTTTTATGATTTTTTACGATTATTTTACATTACGATTTTACGTTTTAAAATTTTTTATTTCTCTTCCGATTTTACTTAAGATCTCGATTTTAACAACATTGATTATAGGATAAAGCTTGATAGTATGAGATTCGATAGTATAAGGATTGACTAAATTTTAATATTATCCAGCGTTTAACGTGATATTGTATAAGATAATATATTGTAAAAGATAATATCATTTTATGTTTGGTAATGCACTGTATAATATTAGATAAGATAAAAATAAATACTTTTGACAAAAATACATTTTAATAATGAATTTATATAATTCTTCCAAATATATCAGATGATATTAATTTGTATAAAAATCTGTTGATCAGTGTGTCCAAAAAAATATATTAATTTCTATAAAAATAAAAATCTCCAATATTTTAAAAATTTATATATTGAAAAATTATTTTATTTTAATATATTAATATTAAATAATATATTATTTCTTGAGAATTGCATTGGTTAATATATCAATTTGTCAGGCCTAATCCTACCCTCGTAGGATTGATTAAGTTATATATCATTTTGATGTATAAAGGGATCATGTTATATAAGTTTATATTTAGGGGTGAAAATGGGTTAGGTCGGCATATGACCTAGCCTATATTGGGCCAGACTTAACCTATTATAAATAGGAAATAGAATAGGTCTAGGCTTTTAAAAAAATTTATTTAGAAAATGGACCATAACCTTTTTTGTACTTGTCGGGCTTGTAAGCCTACAGGCGGCCTATATCATATTATTTATTTTAAATAAAACTATTATTTTAATAATTTTGAATAATAAAGTAATATTATGTCAGTTATTCTTTTACTTGTTGAATGTTTAATAAGTTTAAACAGGTTAATGGGCTAGACCAAGACTTTATTTTTAAAATATAGATCAACTTAGACTTGTAATTTGTGGACTAAATAGGCCAGACTAGATCCAATATTTTTTACACAGACCTGACCTATTTAAGACAAAGTCTAACCTAGCTTAGCCTATTTACACTCCTATTTATACTATACGATGGTCACACAAAATAACTAAAAATATCATAACATATAGTACAAACTTATACTATCAAGCCTTATATATTACATCAAACAATCGTTATTCTTTTTATGCTAAACGATAATTAATAATTGCATGAGACCTATTACAATTTACAGACTTATAATAGGCTAAATTAAAATTATAATTTAACATGCATCATATTAATAGATCAGACTAACTCAAAATATTTTATATAGATTTAGTTTATTTAGGTAAAATTCTGACCTACCTAATTTATTTACATGACTAGCTACAACAATGCAACTGCTTCAAGTTTCTTGACCTTTGCTATTTGAAATATAGTGTTTTCAATTTTATGTCAATCAGTAATCACTAACAAGACCATATGATAAGTAGATAAGGGTTTATTGGATTAAATTTTGTGTGAATCGATACTAAGTTATTCTTATATACGATTTTAAGGGAATATCCCCAATATGAAATAGGTGCATTTTTTTCCCAAGTGCATCCTTTAAGATTTGAACATGAATAATCTCCTCTGCTTATTGGGAGTAAATCATCTCATGTCTCACTTAAATATCAACATATCATATAAAATATCTCAATCATCCATAATTTTGAATCATAACAATCAACTTCAAGTTAGAACTAATTTTGATTAACCTTAATAGCATGTGTATACTTATTATAATTACTATATTTTTTAAAAGAAAAAGAGGAAATGACAATTTATTTGTTATCTTGCTGTTGATCATTAATTTGTCATTAAAAATTACATGGTTGAGATCTTCTTATATGAAGAAGTGGTCATATTAAAATAAGATATGGAAAAAAAAATCATTTGTTATTCTAATTTAGATGCTCTCATATCTCATTTAACATGAACATGTAATTGGGATGATTTTAGTTGTTCATATACAAATCAAAAGTGATTTAAGATAGAAAATGAGCAAGTCATATAAAATGAAACATAAGATGATTTACTCCCAATTTCATTTGAACAAATTTTTTACTTAAAAAATTATAATAATTTCTCCTACAATCTATAAGTTTTGAAATTAATTCTGATTAATTAATGGTTATATATAAAAAATTATATACTATCATTAAATGACAATGGTAATAGTTAGGCGAGAGATAAACTCTTTTAACTGTATATGCTAAATAGTTTAATATTCATGTTATATGCAAAACAATATAAAATATAATTTTAGTTAGATTTAATATTTTATACATAGTTCTTTTAAAAAAAAAAGTTCTATACATAATTATTTATAGAAGCTAGATAGTTTTAATTAAAATTTGAAAGTTAAAATTTAATTCACAAATACTAAATAGCAAACATTTGAATTAATTCAATGTTTGAAAAGTGGTAATTCTAAATTTACCACTGCTAAAAAGAATAAAACATATCTTATCACTTAGCTGAAATAACATTTTATTTTTCTTTAAAATTAGAACATACAACAAATAAAGATTAAATGATAACATAGTTATATTAATAGAGTATATACTGGAATTAAATAATTTATACACGAGTGATACATAACATTAATCTCATTTGCATGGAATATATACAGACAAATATATCAATGCATAGCTATGATTGGTATCGTATTGGATAATATTGAAATACTTTGGAAAGTGTGAATTAAAACTAAATAAATCTTAAATTGAATTGGCTTTGTAATTTGTAGTTTTTAACTTTTATTAATTTATAGGAACATATATGTATGGGTAAAATTGGAATTTGGTGTTTGTGGTTGGCTTAACTGGTGACTACAGACGCAACCTCAAATTCTAGGATCTTTTGCCGTCGAAGACAAAAGACAAAGACAATCTTCATTCTAACAAAATGGGTCTAGGTTTAACTGTTGGAGTTATCGGGCTTCTGATTCTATTTCACGCCGCATATTCAACCATCCGATGTATCCAAAAACTGATTCTTAATACTTATGCATTTGAACTGTGAGTTTCATGATTTTTCTTTGATCTGAAATCGGGTCTGATTTCGTTGCAGATAGGGGCTTGTTGAAGATTACAGAGGAAGAATTTTCAGGAGCACCATTCAATGTAATTAATGTTGCAAACTTGGGTTTGGTTGATTTTATGTTAGTGTTTGTGTACCTAATAAGGTTTTGGGAATACAGGTGGTGATTGAGCTGTCTCTTGGATTACTGCTTTGTTTGTGGGCTGCACTCACTGTGCCAGGGAATTTCTTGTCCATACACCCAGATTCTGAAGAGAACAGGTAACTTGTTCTTTTTCACTTTCAATGCTTGATTCTATTGAATTAGTTTCACCTTTGCTATCTTACCTATTATTGTTAGCTAGAGCCTGTAGGTAATTGTAAACTCATAGAAAGTTGTCTCTAAGAAAATCTATGATATATAATTCCTTGACACTGGGAGTGAAATCTAGTGATATTTGTCAAGTGTGAATTGTATGTATTGATAGAATTTCTGTCTTGTTGCTGGTCTTGTCTCGTGATCTTGATGCTTTATGTTGAGATATATAGTCCCGCATTGGTTGTATGAGCAACTAATGTGGAGTTTATAAGGCTTTGGGCACTCCCACCCCTTGAGCTAGCTTTTGGGGTGGTGTATCCCAAGGTTCTTTATATGGTATCAGAGTCTCACCGTCTCCCACTTTAATGTGGAATTAAAAACAAAAAAGCACAAAAGGTAAACCAAAAATTGGGCTTGTGCATAATCCACGCTTCAAGCCCAAAGGGCTCTTGTGTAAGGGGGCGTGTTGAGATATATAGTCCCACATTGGTTGTATGAGCAACTAATGTGGAGTTTATAAGGCTTTGGGCACTCCCACCCATTGAGCTAGCTTTTGGGGTGGTGTATCCCAAGGTTCTTTACACTTTACTTGGCAAAGAAGACTGAAATAGTCGAGGAATGCAGATAGAGAAAGTTACAGGGGCTAGAAATAGAGTAACGAATGGTGAATCTAAACCGAGGAGACTAATTCTGAAATAGCATCTCTTGACCAGTTAGGTTTTGCTATAGTTGTATGCTGTTGGGTTGCTCTTGTTCTATGTACTTGAGTGTACTTGTTTGGATAAGTGGTGATGAATGGTTTTTTAGGAGCACTAATTTTAGAAAAATTATTTTGGAAGATTGAGTTTTATAATTTATGTTAGAGGAATTATGTTTTTCAAATGGGTTGTGAAACAAGTGAGCTTTGAGATAGTTCCCAAAATGCACTATACCCGCCTTAAGTTGCTCATATTGGGTATTGGTCCTTTTATGCTTAGTCTACCTTGAAAAGTTGAATCCTTGATACTGTTCTGTTGTTTTATTTGTTGGTAATTTTGTCTTAGAACATACTTGACAGAGAGGAGTGAAGCTATACAGTAATACAGCAATAGAAATGGAGAAGGTGTTTACGTTAGGAGGGAGCAGAAAAAGTTTCAGTTTCACCTTATGCATTACTAGTGAGATGTTAAAAGCAAGAAATATTCAAAATCAACTTTATTCCACCTTACTTGTGGGGAGTTTGAAAACACATGGACATAGTATTTCTAGGCAAGAAATAAGAATAACTAGCAAATATTTATTCTTTTAGGGCTAAAATGAACATCTCATGTTCAGTGAATAAGATTGGGCAATTTGGATTTCTGTATTATATTTTTGTTTAATTTCTGTTGCTTCTTTTCATCTCAAACCAGAGGCATAATTTTACATTCTGATTAATTAATTCAGTTTTTCCATTGTGATTTTTCCTGTCTTATCTATACCAAGCAAATCCATGATTTTGTATCATGCTATATGAAGTTGATGCCTTCCTTGTTGGTTTTGAATGGAGATTCCAGTAGGTATTTTCTAGATGGATAAACCTGACTAAATAATTGTTGATATGTATTCAACTATTCATTGTACTGGCAAGGGTCCGTTAATTTGCTACAGGCCATTTAAGTTACTTTTTTATTTATAGGCAGCTGGGTTTGATTTGAGTAATATGCTCAGGATTGACATTCTTCGTCAAAAGGAAAAGGGTCAAAGGAAATTTTATGCTGTTCCTCAGCTGAGACTTTATTCATGCTTCAGCCGATCAGCCATTGAACACCCCACTTAAACTTACTAACATGCTTTATGTTATTGTGAAAGTTCTTACACCAATTTCTATCACTTTTTGGACACCATTTTTACTCCTATCTTGTTATTATTGGATCTTTTGTTATTACTGTTGATTTAATACATAAAAAATGAGTGTTTAAGTGAGGTTTAATGAGAAAGTATTATATATCAATGTTGTTCATGTATCATGAATATATGGTTAAATTAATCTGTAGGTTTTAAATAGGTCCCTATAGTTTCAATTTTTTTTTAATGGATTCACTTAATCCAGCCTACTGTTAGAGCTTACCCAATTAATTTTTTTTTTTTTTAAACTATAGGTTTCATTTATAATTTAAAGGGACCTATTTGAAAATTCCTAAAACATACGGGGGCTTACATATTAAATTTAAAGGGACTTATTTGAAATTTTCTGTTTGCAAAACTTTATAATTTCTGTCTTTGGTTGTACTGTGCTCCTTGTTGAGGGACTTCATAATATAATAATTTACTCCAACTCTACTGGCAAATATCCCTTGTTATGGAATTATTTGGATCCCAATCACCAGAGTTTGTCTCCTTGGATGCAGGATTGTTTCTTTACCTGCCAACCTAGACTTCATGATCTTCAACCACCGAGGCAAGGTCTTTCCTGTGGAAATGGATGTGAAGCTGAGACGCTGAAGACTTTTGGATCAAGTGCCTTCATCCCTTATATGAGGGATAAATATCTATTCTCTGGAAAATTAAAGAATTTGGATGTGCATTTGATATCACTGTTGGTTGGTGTAAGTTTTTGCAGTTTCCTTTTGTACCTTATACTTTCTGTACTGGCCACTTGCCCGAGTAATTTTGACAGGATATTATTACTCGAGTCATTTATGAAGTAGCTTGCACTTTAACCATACTTTCATAAGTGATTTGCACTTTAACCATACTCACCAGCTAATACAATGGACCTAAAAGAAAGATTTCCAATTTTCGCTGCAGCAGCCTGATTATTCATTGCAATCCTCAATTAATCATGTGTGCTGGTAGCATTATAAGGATTGATTTCCCTTCCCGCTTACATCACATGACTTAAGTTTATCTGACTTTGCCTGCAATAGTAAAGTTTATCTCGGTAGTTGGGGCTGTGATTTGGTCATGAAGATAAACGTTGATAAATGCCAGTATTATGCCTGAAACTTCATTGCAAGTGGGTTTCAAAACATAATGACCAACCATACTCTTGCTGTTACATAATTGATGGATATATATAAAATAATCGTGGAACCTACATCAAGTTATATCTTGCCACATGCAACTGACAAATTTCTACCTGATTAGTAAAGAACTTATTGACAAGTATCCAAGTTTCCCCTCACTGCCATTCACATAAACTGCAGAATGTGTGGCAGGTCCACCCTTTCCCACTTGTGATACTGCCTATCCTTTTTCTTTTTCCAGTTATTTTGCACTTCTAAACAATCAGCTAGCAGGTTGCAGTGTGACGCTGCAAATTGCTTATACCCCCCCCACTCCATCATAAAATGAACATATCATGGCATAGGAGCAAAAAATTCAGTATATTAATGATACTTGAATTCATTGTATAAATACACTTGGCTAAATGCCTAAATGCAAATATAACCTGCTGTGACCGATATGAGTGGGCATGCGCTGGGTTTCTACTTGTTTGAAAGGTCCTAGCTGTGCCAATATAAACCATGTTCCGTGATAGTGATGAAAAATATTAGAGAATGGAGTGAAAACTAGGAGGCGAAAAAACAGTTTTCTGGTCACTTAGTTAACGTTTTGCAAAATTACGCTACTTAATTAGTGCATGACTACTTAAGGAGTTTTGTAAATACGGCTTGTTCAATCCAAAAATACTTAAGCATAGTGCAAGGCTAAAGTTAGTGTGAACAAGCCAGAGTTGCTGCCTAAGGAGTTTTGTAAAGAGTACTGTATTGATGTTGTTGGGTTCCTCTCTGATGGACAGGTTGCACATCAACATGGTTTGTTAACATACAGTCTCTTACCCATGTAATGCAAAAAAAACATAGTCTCTTAAGTTGAGAAAAAATGTGATTTTGAATGGCGTCTTTGTTCAGCTGCTGGAAGTCTGGAACAGTTAAAGAGTTATGTGCTAAGATCCATCTAAGCAAGGAAGGTTGCTGGAATCACTTTGTTCAATTCGGTTTCTTATTGCATGTAACGTTATAAGTATAATTAACAAAATATTTTACATTGTACATAGAAGTGTTCGTGCTGGTTTTCAGTAGCGGACCCAGGAAATTATTTTTTATTTTTATGTCCGCACATTTAGTAGCGAGGGTTCGGGGGCAGCGGCCCCAAATTTTTTTTTTTTTGTAAAGAAAGTAACACTTGAACCCGCTCATAATCTAATTGCTTCCATAACAAGCTGCAGACAATAGTTTGACCAAATATTTCCACTCCTACGTCTTACCAATCCTCCAAAACAAATATGAGAATATACTCCAGTACATCCATACATCATCATTCTATTTTATAGTGGTGAATAAAAAAGTCAACACTACCTGTACAGAAGGCAATCAAAATCACAGCGAAGACCTCGTCTCTAGATATTAACTTATTTGAGAATGTCAAACCTGCAATCAATCTTCTCTTTTTATAAAAATGAAAAAAGAAACAAAGGATGAAGAGAGCATGAGAATGGATACGTGACAGGGGAGGAAGAATAAGTTTTCTCTCTAATCAATTTGCGTTGCTACGTTGTTTTAATCATCTCCGCACGTTGCTACGTTGCTAACTAATATAAGAATAAATATCATTTTTAGCCCCTAACAAAAAATTCGGTCCCCACTTTAGTTCATTATAAAAAAAAATTAGTCACCTAGTTCCTATGAAATTCAAAGTGGACCCATTTTGGTCTTTTTGAGGGACTAATGTAGGTATTTTTTGAATTTGTGAGAGACCACGATTTTAACTAAATTGATCCACTTTTAAATTTTTTAGTGACCTCGAGACTATTTTTTTTTTTGTAAGAGACTAAAATGGGAATCATATTTTTTGTTAGGAACTTAAAAGGATATTTATTACTAATATATATATTGAAGCAAGAGACAAATAAAGACATGTAACCAAGAAAAAAAAAACTGAAAAAAAAAAAATTTATGTCCGTACTTGCGGGCATTTGCCCGCAAGTGGGTTTGCCACTGCTTGTTTCCAAAAAAAATTGAAGTGTTAGTGCTTTGCTTTCTTAAACCTTCCTTCATTAAAGGATAAAACCAGTTGGACAGATAAAAAAATTCTACATTTGATATTTTTTAAATTACATACATCTTCCCTCTTGTTTACAAATTTTCACTGATTTTTTATTTTGATTTTTTCTTTTCCCAAACAAATACCTCCTCGTTTAGTTGAGTAATAAATTATGTACACCTTCGATTCAAAATAATAATAATAATAACTGACACACCTTCACTCTATACACGAACTTAAATTAGAGGACCCCTCTAATTTGAAATTATACAAAACACAAACCCCTTCAAACAAAAACTCAAATGAAGTGCAATTTGTTGTGGAAATGCTAAAATACCGTGCGAAGAGAGTTATTCATCCTTGTCAAGCCATTTGGTGTTGTTTTCTGTCCTCCAATTTTATTTTTATTCTTTTTGGAATTAACCCAATCCTAATTACATCTTTGAGACAAGTTGGCTCCCTCTATATTCCCACAAACTTGGACTCTTCTTTGAACTGACTATAAGACTATTCCGGAATGCGGGATGAGTCAGAGATGAAAATATTTAAATCTCTCTCAAAGGTGACATATAGGGATTGAACCGAAACTCTTTCCTTTCCACTAACTCAGCTTCTTTGATATCAACTAAGCTACCATCATTTGGTGTCATTCAATATTATTTTGAAAACCAATTCCTTTGCTCTGTGTGTTCTGTCATTCATTTTTTTGTCTTAAGCTTCTCGCGATCTACCCGGTGTATTCTGCAATCATCCATATTTTCTTAGGGGAAAAAATTGAGAGGAAAGTGTGTTTGTTAGTGTGATAGTTCTGCCTAATTGATAAGTTCTTTTAGTTATAGTTCTTTTTTTTTAATACAAAACAGTGGATATATCATGATTTTTCTAATATTTATATTAACATCTACATTTTATTTAAACTTTTGACGGTTGTGACATATGAAAATTGAAAGGAGGGAACCTATACGTAAAATTTGAGATCAAAGAGGCTGCAAAATATGTTTTTCTTCAAACCGAGAAGTGTGTTTAATTTAATTTTCTTTTTTAGATATACACACTTTTTTGCACACAAGTTTTTGTACATCATGAAAAATGAAAAGTAAATTGTAATTTTTAAACCAGTTATAATTTAGACAAACCTAAAAAACTCCGGTTTAGTTTGTTCAAAACAGTTTGATGAAAGAGTTGAAGTTTCTGAGAATATTCGAAGGCCAACTCGCTTTAAAGAAGTAATTAAGGTCAGTACAAAAAAAAAAATTGATTTCAGTTTTTTTCTTTCCACCATTTCATCAATTATTCAATTAATGTGATTGAGCATTGTGGGACCCATACATAAAGTCTCTCTCCCAATATATTTTTTTCATTTTGAGAACTTGAACTCAAGACTTCAATCTGATTGAGGAGAAGCAGCTCGAGGTTGATTTCATTTCTTTGATTCAATTGCAATTTTAAATGGCATATGCATTCATACATATTCCTTTTCACATGATAAAAACTGAATGTATCACTATCACCCTTCCTTTTGTTCTCCATGCCAAAACTCAGGTGCTAAAGGTGCTACATGAACATTTTGGCCTTGTACTCTAAAATATCTATACGAGCTGTCGTTTCAACACTTAAAATGGGGCAACCAGCAATCGTAAGTGCTATCGTTTTCTCCCGAAAAAGTATTTTGATGGATGCATATTGAGCATTATAGTCTTCAATTTATACATTAAGGACGGGACCTATGGGCTATCATTGCACGACCAAGATATATATGTTCGGAATAATACTAAAATTGTATAAGTGCATATGCAGATATACAACAAATAATACTATTCCTGCTCCATGCCATGCTTCCTAATTCCCATAATGCAAGCTGTGATAGTTGACATCATTATGCTAAGTACCAATATTAGCAAACTCTATGCCTAGCTAGTTCTCTAATCTTTGGATACAATGGTAGCACTGAAGTTTGAACCTATGACCTCATATAAATTATTTAAATCCCTCGTCACTAGAACATTTCTAGTGGCTTAATTAGTTGTCTAATTTGTTCAAAATTTTGAAATAATATTCTAGGTCAGCTACATATTAATATAACCTAGAGGGGCAGAATAAAAGTTGAATAATGGACAAGAAGATTGATTGCACTGCTGATGAAAACATTTCTAACACAATTACTAAATTGGTTCTGCCTGCTGATCCGGAGAACAAATGCATAGATTAACCTGTTTCTGCTTTTCTGCGAGCCTTGTTTGGAAAGACTTTTGTGTTAAGCTTATTCATTATAGCTATCTTGCACCTAACTATATTTTGAGCACATGACATGCCATCTATTCTTTAAGACGTTAGTTTAGCAATATGTCAATCCTGTTTTTGCTATCTTTTAAGGCAGTTGATGGAGTAATCCAAACACAACACTAATCTTGATAGAGAGATAGGAAATCTATAAAGACAGATGATTATTATTTCTTGAGACACTTGATTCAATGCTAGAGTCTCTTATACTAAAGTTAGAGTGACCCTTAATTGCGTAATGTCTTATTTTTAGGAATTAAATACAAAGTGCCTAGATACATCATTGAACAAGAAAATGGTTCGTAATTCCATACGACCAGAGCAATTATATACACGCACGGCTCTTCATTTTTTTTGTATATTATTATTACTTCTAACTTATAAGCTGGTAGTCCTGGAGGTTCGGTTCAACAAAGTACTTACAATAAGGAAGAGGGCCCAGAACCCAAGGATAAGGTGGTGGAAGTTTAAGGAGGAAAGAGAGAGTTGAATGAAAGAATGTTGCATAAAGGACCTTGGGAGTTTGATGGAGGAGCAAATGCAATATGGAATGAGATGGCTATGTGTATTCAGATTATGGGAAAGAGAGTGTTGGTAGAAAACAAAGGAAATGAATTTCATTCAAAGGAAACATGGTGGTGGAACGGAGAGGTGCAAGAGGCAATTAAACAAAAGAATGAATGCTTTAGATCTTTACATAAAAGTTCTAATGAAGAGAACTTGCAAAAGTTTAGATTGGCGAGAAAAAATGCAAAGAAAGCATTGCGGGAAGCTAGAGGCAAGGTTTTCGCCGATTTGTATAAAAATCTTGGGAGCAAGGATGGTGAAAAAGGTATATATAAACTTGCAAAAATAAGGGATAAGAAAAGTAAAGACCTCAACCAAATTAGATGCATCAAGGATGAAAATAAAAAACTTTTGGTATATTTAGGAGAGAAAAATACTCTCCTACAACATAAGAGTATATTTACCCTATATATATATATATATATATATATATATATATATATATATATATACTATTTTATTTTTTATCTTTTTTCAACTCTTCCGTATCTTTTATTCGGTTCATCTGCCACCGACCCCAATTAATTTGAGATAAAGTTGTTCATCTACCACCGACCCCAATTAATTTGAGATAAAGTTGTTGTTGATGTTAATGTTGATTATTAATTCTAACTTATCTTAAAATTCGTTAATGCAAGGGAACTTCTTTTTTTTTTTTCCACAATTATAGGATCCTCTTTTCATATGAAATCGGATTTTCATAAAGCTCACAGTGCCACGAAGAATAATACTTCTTCTTCAGAGCTCTGCTGAGGGCTTTGATAGTTGATACATTTGACTTTGTATGGGTAGAAAGAATCCAAAACACATCGCTCCCATCCCCAAATTACCTAAACGAAAAAAAATGTTGTAATTTCTTTTCAAAGTTTATTAATTTCAAAAAATATTATGAATAATCAACTAAAGAATATTATATATAATCTTCATGACTGCATGTTAGAGAAGTATAAAAATCATTAATGTAGTCTTACCCAACACTCTTGATTTGAATTAATTCTTTATACAACCACCTTTCGAGGAAAGGCGGGGCACACATAGCTTTCTTCTTCAATCTCTCATCTGGATAGAGGCCTATTCCTCGCCAGGAGCAAAGAGGAGCACGTAGGAATGCCGACCACTACATAAGCCACTGGTGGCTGCTTTCTCTTGTTTGATCTGTTGGCTCGAAAACTAGCTTAAAAGAATTCTTCTTCTCATTTTCTTTTTATGTGTGCTCTTTCGCTTCTTCATTTTTGAAAGGATTTTAGCTTTCTTAGGGCAGAATATAAAAGCCTTATGGTTAGAAATTAAAACTCACATAGTAGTAAAACCATTAGTAATTAGTACCTCACCCTCCACCTTTGGCACTGTGTGCTCTTCGATCTTCTATAATCTTTTGAAATTTTAGATTTTTTTGGTGGACCTGGAGCATGGTGGTCTCTTTTCAAAATAGAGAAAAGGGAGGGATTGAGAGAAAAAAAATCAAAAAGAAAAAGATAGAAATGAAATAAAAAATTTTATTTACGGGAAAGGAACCACTAAATAAGTGGTGGATCGAAGCATAATAAAATTTTTCCTGTAATTCTTGAGGTCTGCAAGGAACTGCAAGAGCCCCCTTCTGCTTGAAACCATACTCCTCGTGAGCCTGATCCAGCAGTCCCAAGAACGCAGGATCAGTCAAATAGTCCAATTCAACAATGAACCTTTTGGTTTCTTCACCTTTGATAGCAAGAACAGCAAAATGTGCTTCCTTACCATCATCTGGCACCTGTTATGGACCAGAGGAAGGCCCACGATAGCGAGAAGCCCAACCCAAATCAGCCAAGAGGTAATTTCTATAAATATGGACTAAGGACCACAGGTATGACTGACCTCTCTAACCCTATTTCATTAAGACACGACAGTGCACACACACCTCTTCTGGCTAAAGCCATCATATAGTGTGTAGTGATCAGTTGTCCCCAAGATACCTAGTTCATAGGTATCTAGAGAGAAAGCCCTAGATCCAACATCAAACACCCGACCTTCGGTCAAACATATCTGTCTCAGGCAGAACAACACCAAAGTTGCTGCTTCCAGTTGATCTCCATTCAATTGTCTCGGTGCAGGCCTTTTGGGTACAAATAGTGAGAGACTCTTTTGTATCTTCCCAACAAAAGACTTAAATTTAGTGAGCTTGGAAGCCTCTTAATTAAGAGCTAGCAGTCTGTATATCAGATTTTCGCTCTTTATATTGAGATTCATGAACATTAAGAAACACACGTTAAATTTTCTAGACTCTATGTGCGGAGCCAGTGGCTCGTGTAAATCCTAAATCTTAAATCCTAATAGTTGGCCGGTCACAATGTGCTCATTGAAGACATATAAATGGAAGGAGCTACGAACTCAGTGGACAATATATATGTATAGGAAATCATTTTCTAATGCAATATAAAAATTGTTTTCTCATGTATCGAAATTTATATTTTTTCTTTTTCTTTTTTTTTATAACAAGTTGTGAGCTCTATCACTTGTTATGTCTATTATATGAGAAATACTACTTCATGTGACATGAGAAAATAGAATCTCTCAATATATATATATATATATATATATATAGGCAAAATGATTTCTGCAGCGGCTGTACCTACAGCAAGCAAGGATCCGCGTCCGGATCCTAGGATACGGCACCGGATCCTGAGTTTTTTTTTTTTTTTTTAAAGTCGTGGGGCCCACTTTTTTGTGTCAGCTGTAGATAACACTATCTACCGCAGCTGCAGAAATATTAAGCCTATATATATATATATATATATATACCTTAAAGGTTTTAAGTTAAAAGATTTTAAGTTAAAACGTGATATGTATCCTCTTGTTATGATTGATGTAACTTAAACCATGACCTCTTGGGGTCTGCTTAACTCTGATATTAGAGCTGAGTTTGGCTCGATTAGCCCGATAAAACGGCTAGCTTAGTCCATTTGTTTTCTTGCTATCAACCAAAATGTTTATGAAAGAAAACAACTTCTAATATATCATGGCAAAGTCCCTGATTGCAATATTTGTTAGTGGAACATGTACAAACAATCATTGGTTTTTTTTATTTCTTTCCCCTTGTAAGGGATGTCTGCAGAGGACATATTTACCGTGTGTTACTGTGTCGGCAGGTAGTATAATGTTCATACCTGTTGGTATTTTGAAGTTTTTGCTGTGTTTTCTTACTCTCCCTACCCTCCAAAATTATTTTTTTCCCATGAAAATTAATGGAAAAACTTATTTTGGATTTGAGCCCGTACCTCAATATCATTTGAAGGTTCAGCAACAGATATATTTTTTTTATTGCCATAATATCTTTTGAAATAGTATAATTTTTTTTCCTTCCCTTAACTAATTTCTAGAAATAAAAGAGTAAAGTCCATTTTAAGTCTGTAATAAAAAATACGGGCCTTATTTTAGTTCCTTACATAAAAAATTAATCGCTTAGTCCTTAAGAAATTCAAAGTGGACCCATTTTAGTTCTTTTGAGGGATTAATATGGATCTTTTTTGAATTTGTGAGGGAGCAGATTTCAACTAAATTGGTCAACTTTGAATTTCTTAGGAACCTCGGGACTAATTTTTTTTAATAAAAAACTAAAGTGGAGATCATATTTTTTGTTAGGAACCCAAAAAAATCTTTACTCAAATAAAATGACAACACTTTTCGTTTCTTCTAAACCGTATTGTTGTTTTATATTCATGTTCATATCAATAAGTTTAAGGGTTTTATAATTCTCATTTAACATGATAATTACAATTTTTTTACACACCCTTCGATTTCTATGCTGACATGAGTCCTACATATAATTTTTTCTAACACATGGGTTCCACGTGCTTTTTATCTTTACAACATG
This sequence comes from Gastrolobium bilobum, assembly GCF_033153095.1. Classification (NCBI taxonomy): domain Eukaryota; kingdom Viridiplantae; phylum Streptophyta; class Magnoliopsida; order Fabales; family Fabaceae; genus Gastrolobium; species Gastrolobium bilobum. The sequence continues at coordinate 446,936 of NW_026899561.1, forward strand.
AGATTTCAATTCTCCTTCAACATGAGAATTATAAAACCCTAAGTTTAATTGTTGAAATTTTATTTGGTTTTATTTGTCTACGTAAAGAATTAATTCAACTCAAAATTAGCTTAAGTTATTAGGTGATCTTACATGAATAATTTTATATATCTCAATACGTCCCTTCACATGAGAGTCATTCCACCCCATTGGGTTTAAAAATTGGACAATGCACAGACTCACCTACGTATTTAGAAATTATACAAGAGAAAATGAGAGCGGTGAGAATCCGACCGTGACACTGAGACTGTGATACCATTAAAAAAACCAATCCTAACTATTAATTGTTTTATGGGAAAATACTTTCTTATGTTGATGGAGAAAACATTTCTCATGTCACTCATACATCGATATGTGTGCATTGTTTTTTTTTTTTAATTTCTTAATGGTGGGACCTACCTTAAACATGTGTGTAGGAGAATTCTTTTTCTCATGTGAAAGGAGAAAAACAAAGCCCTTGTTTTATATATCTCAAAAGATTCTATTATTTGTTTTATAACACTATCATATACTCTTGAAAGCACTTGGAGTTTGAATATCTGTTCTCTGTCAGGTTTTCATATGCACGCACAAAATATATGAGAGCATGCTCTATTGTCAACTAAGGTGCAAAAAAATTGGTTCACTTGCTCTGTCCTTGATCTAATCTTAACCTGACCCATAAATATCTATTTTTTTTAACAGGGTTTAAATACTGACCACTTTTATTTGGGTTAGTTGTTGACCTGACTTGTCTTAATAATGATCCATTGACCCAAAACTTGACCCACACCCACTATGTCAAAAAAGAAAGAAAAAAAAATCACAATTACGTTAAAAGAAAAGTTTTAACATAAAACAATTACATCAAATTTTTTTACAGAAAATACTTCCATCAAAATTTTTCGAAAAATTTTTTGACAAAAAATATTTTCATCAAATATGTGACTAAAAATATTTCAGTAAAAAAATTTAACGAAAAAAATTTTATGTCAAATTTTTTTACGGAATCTAAATTTCGTCAAATTATTTTACAAAAAAACATATTCATCAAAAATTTCGACGAAACACATTTCCATCGGAATTTTTTGATGAAAAAAAATTTCATCAAAATTCTTTACAAAATTCAAATTCTGGCAAAATTTTTCGACGGAAATATTTTCGTTAAACTTTTTGACAAAAAAAAATTTCGTCGAAATTTTTTGCAAAACACATTTCCATCGAAAATTTTAGACTAAATATTTTCGTCAAGTCTTTTGATAAAAAACATTTCCATCAAAATTTTCAACGGAACACATTTCTGTCAAAAAATTTCGTAAAAATTTTTGACAAAAAATATTTCGATAAAAAAATTTGATGAAAAAAATATTCTGTCAAAATTCTTTAGAGTAATTTTCGTCAAAAGTTTCAAATGAAACATTTCTCTCAAAACAATTTCTGTCGAAATTTTTTTCAGAACACATTCCCACCGAAATTTTGAACTAAAAATATTCCGTCAAATTTTTTGAGGTAATTCTTTTTTCGTTTGAAACATTTGATGGAGGAAATCATTTTCGTCAAAACTTTTGACGGAAACTAAATTTCAATAGAAAATTTATTTTTGTAAAACTTTTCATTAGAGAAAAAATTCCGTCGCTTTTCGACAAAAAGTATTCCGACGAAAAAATAAATTTGTAACGAAATTTTCATCGTTTGCAACGTAGAAATTTTATGAAAAATATGATCTTTTTTAGTATTGTTAAAATTAGTGATTTGTCATCTTAAGATGGGAAGAGCGTTCTCTCATCCTTTACTTTTCATTAATTTTCCTTCACATGTGCAGGGGCTTAAATTTACATTCCATTATTTATTCAACAAATATTAAATTTATTATAAAATTTATTTATTTTAAAAAATAATAATAATTAAATTACACGAGCTTAAAAAATAAATCAATACTTATAAAAAAATCAAATTAAAAACATGTTTTGAAACCAAGTCAAAAAACGGTTCAGGTCAGATTTGACCCACTTCAGAAACCAAGTTAGATCCACTTCAGAAATCAAGTCAGGTCAGATCTGACTCGATTCTGAACTAATTCAAAAAAATCTAAATCAAGTCAAACCTGACTTAAATCAAATTAAAACGGATCGAATCAAAATACCTGACCTATAAAAATTAAGTTAGGTCAAGTCGGCACAAAAACCTGACCGTCGACCGACCCATGCACACCCTATTGTCAACATTCCCCATTGTTGAATTTTAAAAGGGAAGGGAAAGCATTGCCATGTGATGCTTCATGAATCGTAAGTATCCTGTTTTCCCTTTTCTGCTTGAATTTAACAGCTGTGTCATTGGTATATTTTTATTTATTAATTATCATTATCTGCAATATATATGAATGGGGTGTAAGGCAAAACGCTTTTATTATACGTACGGGACCTGGGGCGCGCGCGTGGGGCCAACCATGTGACTGTGTACTACTACATACATATATATAGGAGATCATCTTCTGTATATTTGTAGTATGTACTGTTATTCAACAAGTGATATTTGGATAAAAAAATATTTTTCTCTCCTTTCCATACAAACATGACAGTCATTTCTCAATTTTTATTAGACAGATACACTGAGTGAATGATACAATAGTAGTACTATAGATATTTCTCATATATAGATTCATCTATACAAGATTAAAGTGTGTGACAGAATCAATCTTTCTTTTGCGCACTCAAATATGAAGTGCCAAGTAGCAAAGCATGTGATTTTAATTATATTTTAGTTTCTTCAATTTACTTGTTACCGCATGAGCTGAATTCCTTCTTCGTTGTTTCTTAATAATTTCTTTTTAATTGAAGTTTGTGTTGAAATCTAATTATTTCTTCTTCTTGATGGGAACATTATTTAGTGAGCTTGATAGCTTCAATTCTTTCGAGCTTGAATGTGGGAATTTTATAGTGGAAAATTACATGAGATGGAGAAGCATACATCAAATTTATTGAGAGGTAGTGTGGAGGCATCTCTGCCTGTTGGAGTAGAAACATTTCATTTAATGCAACATTTTGAGTGGTGTAGATGTGTACCCTTTTCCGGGACTTGGTACGGAGCAAGTACTTCTTATTCCTAACTATAATTTGTTCACTTTTTCTATCTATATTTATACCAATAATAACATTCAATTTCCATTTTTTTCTCTTTTCATTTAAATTGAAATTTGATCATTGGTGTTCGATTAAGGATCATCTTTAGTAAAATATCATGCATTTTATTTTATTTTACATTGGAAGCAAAAGAACTTTATTTTCTGACCATTTGTAGGATATTTTTGTCTCATATAATTAAACTATTTGGGATTTATTCATGATGCCTATTGTTAGGTTGACCTTGATATTTCTCCAAAGTTGTTTTCACTTCATCCTGTGGATATTTTCAAACACCCCCGGATTTTGTGAGGGGTCTTCCGTGCATTTCTTATCGTACCTTTGTGTCGGCAAAATTTACCATAATTTTGCAATAACTTACTCATGTTTTCTCTGCTGTTTTATAATGCTGCATGCGATTGAAGCATTTTAAATATCGTTTTATTTTTCGTACTCGAGATTCAAGAAAATAAGTCTTACACATACTAAATTTTTTTGACCATGTGATACTATAGACCAACAGATTTAAATCCGTTCTGTATGTTTAATAAATCTTAATTATACGTATAGTTATATAATATTTAGAAACACAGTGTTTACTAGTGTATATGGGCGTCTTGTTATTGATAAATTTCTGTCTGAGATCTGTGTTATCCAAGAAATATGCAAACATCATGATGTCATATTTATATCAAGGAGTCTACGGCCTAGCCTATATTAAGTCAGGTTTGACTTATTATAAGTAGTAAAATAAAATAGGCCTAGACTTTTAAAAAAATCTATTTAAAAAATAGGCCATAAGCTTTTTTTTGTTCATGTCGGGCTATAAGCCTACAGGCCGGCCTATATCATATTATTTATTTAAAATATAATAAATAAAATTATTATTTAATAATTTTGAATAATAAAATAATATTATTTTAGTTATTCATTTAATTGTTGAATATTTAATAGGCTTAAACAGGCTAATAGGCATAAGACAAGGCTTTTATTTTTTGAATATAGATCAAGCCAGACTTGTAATTTGGAGCCTACACAGGCCAATAGGCCAGGCCATACCAAATTGTTTTTACACAAGCTTGGCCTATTTAAGCCAAAGCCTAGCCCAGCCCAGCTCATTTACACCTCTATTTCTATCTTCTTTTATTAATTAAGAGTATTTGCGACGGTTTGTAACTGCTTCAGAATATGTCATTTCATGTCGATCATTAAATATAACAATTCTATGTCGGTTAAACAAACTGACTAAGAATATAACATTTCACGACAACAACCACTATGTCATTGAATTTCTTCTGATATTGTATTATTATTAATATATATATATATATAGGATCTTTTGACACCAATGTCAAATTTGAAATTTGACATCTCATCTGATAGTCATTAGATCAAAAAAGATCAATGGTGTCATATGCTTACAAATCAGAGTCGTTGATTTTTTTATCAAAGGATCATACCTCGTATATATATATATATATATATATATATATATATATATATATATATATAGGGATAGAATATTGTGACACACAAATAATGTTACGCACAATGTTACGACCACATCTTAACCGTTGATTTCCGTTAATCCACGATTATCATTTTTCAAATCAAACTCATTAATTAATTATTAATTCACAATAAATGATAATCGTTGATTGGCGGAAATCAACGGTTAAGATGTGGTCGTAACATTGTGCGTAACATTATTTGTGTGTCACAATATATATATATATATATATATATATATATATATATATATATATATATATATATATATATATATATATATATATATATATATATATATAGACACACACATACTTTTACATGTTATTTAAATGAAGCTTTTCAACTAGTGATACTTCCAATTGGACCAATGAATCACTTATCTACTTACCCAAACCAAGTCAATGATAAGTCGCATCTTCATAATATTGGTTCAACCATAATTTTGTTGAGTATCTCTTCTTTCAAAATCTCCTTGCTATAATTTAGACTTAAAGCACCGAAATTGAATGATGGTTACATAATTTCTATCTAGCCCATAATTTCTTCAAAATTTGTCATAATTTTCTTTAACTCGTAACATTTCCAATTTGGAAAATTCTATGAAGTTTCACATGTACGAGCAAATGGCAATTGCATACAATTAGCAAATGACATTTGTCACAATTGTACAGGTATATAGTGCTTAAATTAAGTATGAGAGACATGAGATGAAATAAAAACTCCAATATATATGGTGGTTTACGCGTGTAAGAGGAAACCGTTACATGTGATACAGCAATTGGCATGAAAGGAACCTAACTGTCAATAATATATAATCAGCATGTTGTCAATGTCAATATTTTATCATCCTTTCTGCAGCATTATATATACACACACTTACGCCTATCTTTAAATTTCTATACATCAAATATGATGTGTTCAAAAAAATCATTTCTAATCCGCGATATCCATCATGAAGTCTATAAAACGTTTGAATTGGGGCCATATCATGTGATTAGATACGTAATTTAATAGAGCTATTGAGCATAGATGTCAGAATGGGTCCGCTATGTTTTCCAACACTTCTTTTTCACCGGATGTTTTCCCACACATCACGCGTAGTGCCAAGAAGAAATTTTTTTTTTGTATAGAAGCCAAGAAGAAATTTAATCCAACGTTACTTATATTCTTAGATATGGTTCAATATATCATTATACCGAAAAATATTTCTACAGTTAATGCAGATAAATTATCTGCATTTACTTCCAAAACGACGTCATTTTGAGATTGAAAGATTAAAAAATTATAATTATAAAGACTATAATAATCCTAAAATAATTTAAAATTACAAAAATACCATGATAAATTATCTGCATTTACTTCCAAAACGACGTTATTTATATTCTTAGATATGGTTCAATATATCATTATACAGAAAAATATTTTTGCAGTTAATGCAGATAAGTTATCATTATAAGTAATATATGTTATATAAAATAAAATTATTTCAAGTACATACAAAAAAGTGAATAGATTTCACTCATCTTTTTATATGTGCATGAGAACATCATAAACTATATTCCCATCGTTATATCAAGAACATATTTATCCTTGAAACATGCATAAATATATTAGCCAGTTATATAATGTGAGCTATACTCTTTTTTTCTTTTGGTCATAAGTAGAGTATTATCAATTTCAAGGACTCAGTTTCATGTACATGATATAATACAAACAAATAAAAGTTGGATCAGACTACAAAAATAACATAAGCATGATAAGCTCATATCTCATATTGAGTGTGTTGAACATCAGATAAGTAAAGTAAGATAAGATAATATGTTATCATGTTGTGTATTCAATATGAATCAGATAATGTCATGATATAATATAGATAAACAAAAACACCCTTAATAACAAAAGTTTTATATATTTTTTAATCTATTTATAATCTAATTTATTTTTTAAATTATTAAAAAAAATTCTATAAGTCATAAATTTCCAAAATAAAAAAAATTTATCTTCAGCAAATAATTTTTTAAAATAAATCATAAATTAATTATCAATATTGATACCAAATGGTGGTAGCTCAGTTGGCGCATGGGAGCTAAGCAGGTGGGGTGAGAGCATGTGTTCGAATCTCCCCAGTACCACCTTTGGGAGGGGTTTAAAGCTTTAATCCTGGACCCGTCCCGAAATTATTTATAACTTAATTATATTCGATTATATGTTAATAGAAATCTTATTTTATTTCTTATATAGAAGGAACCAACATCTCAACATATTAGATTGTATATATAAATATATTAAAAGATTTTTGGGAGAGTTATACTTACTACAAGCATCATGATTTATTTGTTGGATTCATGTAGTTATTTTAATTTACATAGTATGGATTTGTTTATTGTATCTGATGAAATATATGTTATTTAGTTTGAGCATTTTACTTTCGAAAATGACTTAAGTGCATATTGTATAATGGTCTGATGAAATAATGAATCCAACCCTAATCCAAGTCTGATGAAATATATGCTCTGATTAGTGCCCACACGCTTCTCCTTCCTCCCCGAGAGATAGTTTGGAAGGTTTGCCAGAACACCTGTTCGTGCTGTGACGCAGCAGTTCGTGAGTTCGCATTGTCACGCAAAGGAACAAGGAGTGTGGAGCATCTCAGAGATCTACGCCATCAAAGAGGTAAATGATAAAACCATGATGATCATTTACATCCATACCACAATGGTCTTAACGCTTCCAGATGATGCAATTGCTCCTACATATATAATCTCAAGCGTCCAAAGAAACCATGTACTAAGGAAAAATATATACAAGCAATTGAAAGCACTTCCATGATTCACTTACAATATTATAATAAAAACCATTAAAGCACTAATATTAAATCATTGGCTATAATGTGTACCAAAAAAATAAATCATTGGCTATCTTTCCTTCATATTATGTATTTCGAATGACCTTGGTCAGAATGAGGACCACATATATAGTAGATAGGAAGTAGGAACACTAGCTACTTCCATCATTTTCATTGTAGTAAATGCACGCACATGCATGGAATGCGCTTTAACATTTTCATATTGACTCATTTTCCACAATATATAGAACAACTTAATTTATCAATGCATCTCAAAACTAATATGTCCGTCCATATCTAGCAATATGTTAATTGTTACGGACCATAAAGACCAATTTTGTATTCCTTTCGTTCTGTCATATATTTCTTGAAGAAAGTTGTCACAATAATGAATAATACATTATATATGTTCAAGCAAAACAAAAAATATTGGCAATAGGTAGAACTATCCTACATCAGATGTCTGTCTTATGCGCAAATATGCAAAATTAAATTGGATTAATGATGGCACTTTCCACTTGTCGATTCTCAATAATCTTCTCAAGTTCTTGTGGCCTGCAAGGAACTGCAAGAGCACCCTTCTGTCCAAATCCATACTCTTCCCTAGCCTGCTCCAACAGTCTCAAGAAACCTGGATCATTTAAATAATCTAACTCAACAATGAACCTCTTGGCTTCTTCACCCTTGATTGCTATAACCGCAAAATGCCCTTCTCTAACATCTTCTGGAACTCCTATTTCTGTTTCATTCTCATCATCAATGTCTCTCATGTAAGCTCTTCTCGGATATGCTGATCCACTGTGTGCCAAGAATGGAAGACCCTTTAGCACCTTTGTTATCAACGACTTGAGCATCTTCCTATGAACCTCCATGACTAAATATCTCGTTCTTCAGTGTTCTTGATAGACAATGACAGTACTGTAGTTTAGTGAGTTATAGAAATAAACTTGCTTTCTAATTTGGAACTTTCAGTACTATTGATGGTAGAAGTATGTGGATTTTATAAAGAGAAGTCAATTGAATGGAATTGGCAAGTGGAAACACACAAGAAGTTTCTCTCTCTTGATGTGGAGCCATATTCATTCCGTGTTGTTGAAGCGACATATCATTAATGCAACCTTGACGCGTTGGCTTCTTCCCTAATCTTAAACGCGGGACTTGATTACTTGGTAGCCAAAGTAGTCTATCATTTAACTTTAAGGCCTAATTTGTTGTCGGGAAAAATTTTCGTAGACACATCACACAAGTATTTTAGCAGCAGTTATAATTATATAGTATATAATTATAATATTAAAATTATATTTTTTTTTCTATTCTCAGAAGTTATTTGTTAATATGAAAAATAAAAAAATTATAACTTTAATATTATAATTACGTACTACTTATAATACATAGTTATAACCTATTAAAATGACACTAAGAACCTATTTGGATGAACTTTTTTTTCTTCAAAAATTACTATTTAAAAAAAAAAATGTTTTTCTCACTTTAAATTCGTTTGAATGCCTGCTTTTAAAAAGAAACAAAAGTCACAAAAAAGTTAAAAACTTGCTTTTTTATAAGCTAAAAATTCTAGCTTCTAAAAAAACAAAAATCAAAAACTAAATATTTTTATAAAAATATAAATAATTTTAACTTTTGTAAAAAACACTTTTAAAATAAAAAAAATAAAAATTACTTTTTCTAAAAGTCCAAACAAATGGGCTCATAATCATTTGTTATCTCTCTGAGTAACATATTATATACGTGTGTACTATGTACTAATTGAGAATTGTTTTGTAGCAAAAGTACTAGCTCTATCCTTTTAGGCCTAATTTGCTGTCTATATGACTATCACATATTATATATACGTACATGTGTATGTGCGTAAGTACTTGTTGAAGTGCCACTCTAGATATATATATAAGTGACTAATAAACATATAGGAAAATCCAGTTTTCCTCCTTGTTTGGTCAAATAAAACTAATGTCAATAGCGAAAGTCATCGATTACATTTGCTAAGGGCACATCCATGCATTTTCATCGGGGATACAACAAATCAAGGTTCTCTTGACGGTGTTCGTACATCCCTGTGTATATGTCGGCAAGGGAATTTTCAACGTGTTCATATATATATCAACTACGAATCACGTTGATTAATTGGTAGGGTATTCTCGAGTTCGAGTTATCCTAAATACGCAACTGTATTCAAAATTTGGTAGGGAAAATTTTACTATCCTTATGGTCTTGTAAAATATAAAAAAATAAAAAAAATCTATCTCTTTTTTTGCCAAAAAAGTCAAGTTTCAAATTATAGGCATGCTGAAGAGATGGCAGGATAAGCAATATGCATTTATGAAAGCCGAATGGGCTGCAATCAAAGTTATAACCTGCTGCAATGGGTATTTTTTTTAATAATATAATAATAATAATAATACTATATATATATGTATTTAAATTAACTTAGTTAAAAGACAAAAAATGCTTTCAATTAAAAGTTTCATAAGAGACCTTTTCAAAACATAAAACTTGATTGTCTGCCCGCAAGGTGTATTTCATTCCTATCACAAGAGGATACAATAAAGAAAGAGTAAAGAGTCTGAAAAGAAACATCAATTATCAAAGAGCTTTTGAAGATTAAAGAATTTTTCGCAATCAGGATAAATGTTACCCTTAATCCTATTGAATATGAAAGTCATGAATTCCTAAGATCCAAATTATGTTTTTGTATGATGAACCCTATTAAAAAATCATTATTTTTTAATTAAATTTTCTTTTTTATTATACACTGCTGAAAATTGAACACATAACCTATAATATAAATTAAGTATCCAGATCCTTTACTACTAACCAATCCTAAATTAAGTTATTTCTAATTATGCACTAAGTTACTTACTAGGCCTTGAGCACTGTAATAAACAAACTGCATTCTTTAGGGGGGAAAAAGCTAAAACTAAAATTTGAGTCACTTGTGGAAAATCATATCAATTCTTATTGAAAAAAAAAAATCTCACACCAATAAAATAGAAGTTACTACGAGTCGGGACAAATTATTGAGAAATAAGTACAAATCAATTAAAAATAATTCGGACCGATTCAGTTTTAAAAGAAAAAAAAAATTTGGACAACTATCGAACCAATCCAACCTAAATAAATCTGAGTTGGATCGGTTCCGTTCAATTCAGTTTTAATATCTCATACCTTTATCCTTGTGGTGTTCACATTCCACATCGAAGCACCGCACATGTTATTGCACTTTGATAGAGAATTTTTTAGCAATAAAGATAACTCTTACTTGTAAGGGCATAAGATCTATGCATTATTAATTAAATATATGGTGTCTATCTAAAAAGAGTGATAGGATTAACTAACATTAAATGTATACACAAATTAATTTAGTAAAGAAAGATTTTAATTTTATGAATTAAACTAAGAATTTAAATTACTCACTAAAATAAATATTAAATTGAATTATTATTTAAACGATACGACTCAAAAATCATTTATATGATCTTGAATTCACCACTAATTATGTAAAAATGTATTTGAGTTGAACGGGAATAAGCCTAATTCTATTATAGGGAAGGATCCGTTTACAAATTTTTTTTACAAATTACACTAAGTATAACCGGTCATACTTTAGTGTAGTTTGTAAGAATTTATAAACAAAAAATTTGTAAATATAAATTTTTTCTTCTATTATTCTATAGAGTTTTACAGTATTTTTTTATTTTATTTTTTAATTACTAGGCTCCTCGAGCCTTGGAGGGTCCCATTATTGGGGGTGGCCATGGGACCTAACCTTAGGATACCCCTCACATTGCACGCATACATGATGACCTGCTAATTGAGCTAGACATAATTCATGTAAGTAACATGACTTATTTAAATTATGACATAAATTTTTTATCCGAGCATGAACTATTCAAGCTTATATTAATTACAAACACATTAATTTATCGAAAATATATATATATATATATATATATATATATATATATATATATATACATTAAATACTATTGCACAACTCACACCGAAGACTATTAAGAATCAGTCATCATGTAACTAAAATATCAACTTAAATTTACTGATTATAGGACAAGTCAATCAATAAAAATAGTTTAAATAAAAAATCAATAATCACTATCATTGTGCAGTACATTACTGAGGAAAAAAAATATAATCTCATTTGAAATGCTTGATTATAACAAAGAGAAATACTCATAGCTTGAAAAGGGGGAAATCACAAAATAAACTGATCATTTGAAATGCTTAATTGATTTTTTTTGTTACCTCGTTGCTCCTCGATCCTTTCTCGTGTTGCCATCAATCTCTTCCTATTGATACTAATTTTATTGAATTCAATAACTAAAATCGGATTTATCTTAAGTATTCCCAGTTTTCTTTTTCTTTATTTAAATTTCATTCAATGGAAAATTGTTGGGTAAAAAGGAAATAATATTTTGTTTTTCTTTTTAGTTTGGGGGGCCATAAGGCCCATGAAAAAGAAAATTACGTAGAAATTACCCCAACAGTGTCCATAATTTAACAATAACATAACATAACCTATCAGCTTCAAAGGACTGAAATATCTTCACATATTCATTGCAATACGTGGTGGTGGAATGGAGAGGTGCAAGAGGCAATTAAACATAAGAAGGAGTGCTTTAGATCTTTGCATAAAAGTCCCAGTGCAGAGAACCTGCAAAAGTTTTGATTGGCGAGAAAAAATGCAAAGAAAGCAGTGCGAGAAGCTAGAGGCAAGGTTTTCGACGAGTTGTATAAAAATCTTGGGAGCAAGGATGGTGAAAGAGGTATTTATAAACTTGCAAAGATAAGGGATAAGAAAAGTAAAGACCTCACCCAAGTTAGATGCATCAAGGATGAAAATCAAAAACTTCTGATGAGAGATGAAGATGTAAATGAAAGGTGGTTGAAATACTTCAACAAGTTGTATAATGGGGATGGAGATACAAGCGAGGTGGACTTAGAGGACGCGTGTGATGATATGAATAGAAGATTTGTATGCAGAATTAATACACATGAAGTTAAGGAGGCTTTAAAGAGAATGAAGACTAATAAAGCCTTAGGGCCTGATGGTGTCCCTATTGAAGTGTGGAGAGGCCTGGGGGATGTGGCAATAAAATGGTTGACCAATCTTTTTAATAAGATTCTCCAGACGAATAAGATGCCTGATGTATGGAGGAAAAGTATGATTGTGCCTATCTACAAAAACAAGGGAGATATACAGAATTGTTCAAACTATAGAGGCATTAAGCTAATGAGCCATACTATGAAGTTGTGGGAGAGGGTTATTGAACATCGCTTGAGGAGAGATACCAAGGTTTCTGTAAATCAATTTGGATTTATGCCAGGAAGATGTACCATGGAAGCAATTTTCTTGATGCGACAACTAATGGAAAGATACCGAGAAAAGAAAAAGGACTTGCATATGGTGTTCATAGACCTTGAGAAAGCATACGATAGGGTTCCAAGGAAAGTTTTATGGTGGGTCCTGGAGAAGAAAAAGGTTCCATTAAAGTATGTAAAGGCAATCAAGGATATGTATGATGGGGCTACTACATGTGTAAAAGCTTGTAACAGATCATCAAGTTATTTTCCTATCACGGTAGGTGTACACCAAGGGTCGGCTCTAAGTCCTTACCTCTTTGCCTTAGTTATGGATGAACTAACAAAAGATATTCAAGAGGAAGTGCCATGGTGTATGCTTTTTGCAGACGATATTGTGCTTATTGATGAGAACAAGGAGGGTGTTAATAGAAAACTTGAATTGTGGAGAAGCACATTGGAATCCAGAGGATTCACATTAAGTCGAAGCAAGACTGAGTATCTGAAGTGTGAGTTTTCTCTGGTACGAGATGAGGACCAAGAACCTGTGCATCTAAATGGTCAAGAGGTACCCAAAAAAGAGGCTTTTAAATACTTGGGCTCCATTTTACAAAACGGTGGAGAGATTGATGAGGATGTAAATCACAGAATCAGAGCAGGGTGGATGAAATGGCGCAGTGCATCTGCATTTTTGTGTGACCGCAAAATCCCCCTGAAGTTAAAAGGAAAATTCTATAAAACGGCAGTAAGATCGGCAATGCTATATGGAGCAGAATGCTGGCCAGCACATAGGCAACATGAGCATAAGATGGGAGTAGCAGAGATGAGGATGTTAAGGTGGATGTGTGGTTACACAAGGATGGATAAGATAAGAAATGAAGATATTCGACGAAAGGTCGGAGTAGTACCGGTAGCCGAGAAGATGAGAGAACATAGATTGAGGTGGTTTGGGCACGTGATGAGAAGACCCATGGATGCTCCTGTAAGAACAGAAGTTTGTTACCAAGAGCTCAACACAAAAAGAGGCAGAGGTAGGCCGAAGCTTACTTGGGGGAAAGTAGTAAAACAAGATTTAATGGAGTGGGATATAGATTGGCGGACAGTATGTCTTAGAACGGAATGGAGAAAAGCTATAAGTATGGTGGAGGGTTAGACCCGCTGTTATTCCTATGTTCCAGATGGTCCCTTTTTAGTCCTTTTTCCCTTCATTTGCCCCACTTCTTCTTGTCCCTTTCTTTTTTACTTTTATTTATTTATATATACATATATTGTTATTTTATTTTATCTTATTTTATATTTTTATTTTATTTGTTTATTTTTATTTATTTATTTATTTATTTTTATTTTATTTTTTTATTTTTTATTTTTCTTTATTTTATTTATTTTATTTTTTATTTTTATTTATTTTTCTTTTTTTTATTTTTTTATTTTTTATTTTTTAACTTTTTTTCAACCGTTTTGTATCTTTCATGTGGGTTCATCTACCACCGACCCCAATTAATTTGGGATAAAGGTGTTGTTGATGTTGATTCATTGCAATACGTAATGAGACCAGAATTTGCACGAAGAATAGATTTGGCTAACAAATCCGCACATACATTGGCACCACGAGGAGTGTATTCAAAGCAAATGTATTCCTAAAATTTTACTAAAAATAAAAGGTTATTTCAAAAATAAGAAATTTCAAATCTGAGTTGTTAATATCTTCATAAAATCTTGTAATTATCTTAAAAACTTAATTAACTTTTGTAAAATAAAATATTCAATAATTTCCTAAATTTATTTTAAATTTATATTGAGATATAATAACAAGCACTTTAATTAAAAAATAACACTTATTTAGGATATTATCATGAGAATAGTATTTCTCCTATTATCTTGTGATCATTTTGGGGTGAAAAAACAAAATATCATAACATATTAATATAGAAAGACTAATTAATATAGTTTCAAAATGAAATAAAAAAAATCAACCCTAAAATAATCATTTTGGGATCACCGAGAAAAATATAACGTATTATTAGGAGTAACACTTAGAGTCTGTTTGGATGAATTTTTCTTTCTTTCCAAAAGCTGTTGTTTTTAGAGAAAAAAAGTATTTCTCAAAAAAAATCTATTTGAATGTCTGCTTTTAAAAAAAGCATAAGTCATAACAAAAGTCAAAAATCTGCTTTTTTATAAGCTAAAAATTATAACTTTTAAAAAAAGCAGAAGTGAAAAGCTAAATATGTTTTCCAAAAATCAAATATTTTTTAAAATATTTAGATAGTTTAACTTTTGTAAAAAATACTTTTAAAATAAGCAAAATATAAAAAATACTTTTTTGGGAAGGCAATCTCTTAATCCTATTATCATACACTCCTTCAAAAGCTACGAACACCCCGTAGTAGTTCGAGTGACAAAGGATTTAAACAAGGGATTGAATTTGAGTCTTGTAAGCGGTACAGGCCTGAAGAAAAATTTAACACAAATCGAATCCATCGTATACAACTCAAATTAATTGGGCCCAAAATAAATCCATAAACAAAAACATAAACTCGATACCATATCTTAATCTCAAAGCTTAAGATTTATGGTCTTTCTATTTATATGATTGTTGAGATATATAGTCCCACGTTGATTGGATGAGCAACTATAATATGGCTTTTATAAGACCTTGAACACTCTCACCTCTTGAGATAGCTTTTGGGATGGTGTATCACAAGGTTCTTTAGATGACCTAAACTTTACTATTCATACTTGGATAGCAAAAGATATCTTTGTCTATACTCTATAGTATTCGATCTCAAACAATTCTCTATTTAGCCAGTTACTATTACAGCCAGCATCCTGTGAAAATGCATTTTTCCAATTCACTGATGTAATACGACCATAGCAGTTAATCAGATATTGATCAATCCAAACTTCCAAGCCATCCTCAGAGAATTGGATCCCCTTTGAACAGCTCGGCAAGGAAATCCATCCCCTTTAGGCAGATAGAGAGGCGAGGTTTGCAGTCGCACAGCTGGTCGTTGTAGCCTTAGATTTTAGAATGTCGTGTGATATTGGTTTTACTCCAATGTGTTGTGTGATCTTGGTTCTTCTTACCACTTTGTACGTTTCACTTCTATAAAATAAGGTAGTCGTTGAAATTTACGCAAGTAGAGTAAAATTACAAAAATATTACGCTGCATCATCATTTTCAGTAAGAGAAAAGAAAAATGAAATTGTACATGTAAAAAGCACAATCATGACATGAAACAAATTTGTGTACCACACCCTCGCATATGTCTCCCCTTCCACGGGGTCCCTAACTAATAGCAAAATAGGATGTCGGTTGTCTCATACTTTATTTGGAAGCGCCACTTTATGTCCAAATCATCTGTAACTGTTCTCATGTTCTTCTCTACTCTGCCCTGGGGATAGAGACTGGAATCTGTTCTTAAATATTGGAGAATTGATGAAGACATGCATGGCACCTATCATGGATCAGTCCTGTTCATATGAGCTAACACTGTGTGGATAAATAAAACAAATAGGTATGAAAAGATTGATAATTGTCGAGGGTCATTACCTTAGACCAATTATTAAGCTTGTATATTAAGTTGATCACCTTATATTGGATAGGCATTGCATGTGACTCTTTTCCTAAAGGCGAACCTTAAATCATTAAGCATATGTGGCACTTAGACTATGTATATATATTAGGATTGTTAGCATAGTTGTCATAATTAATATCATCATAAATGATTATCCTTTCATTTTCTGTAATTAATATCGTATGGTCTTAGACAATTATAAATATATATATATATATATAACTTTCCCTTTGTAAACACACTTAAAAATAATATATAATTTATGGGTTCATTTTTTTCTAAAGTTACTTTAGAATAATTTGCCTAATGTTCACCGAAACGATATCATTTTGAGACAAAAATTATAATATGTTTGTAATTTTAATTTATTTTAGGATTATAATAATTCTTATCATTCTAATTTTTTAATCTTTTAACCCCAAAACTACGTCGTTTTGGTGAATATTACACAAATTTTTCTAAAGTAAATTTAGAAACTTTATTGGCATAATTTATATATAAAATAAAAAAATTGCCTCTATCTCCCATAAATTTCCCCAAGGATATACTCATCCATAAGCAAAGGGAGGGTGCTAGCTAGGATACCGGTGACCCCTTTAATTTCAAAAATAAAAATAATCATTTATATATCTCAAATATATATTTTATATATGTAAATACATAACTTCATTTATTTATTATTTATTATTTTTATACCAGTAACTTAATAAGCATCTTAATATACTCCATAGATCATAACCTCAGTATAGCCACAATATATATTTCCTCATCTTTTATGTAAACCTCACCAGCCATCAACCACAATAATAACTAATTAAGAAATTGAATATAATGAAATAATATTGATAACTATTCTCCTTTTAAATAGTTTTATTTATGTATACAGTGTGCACGTTTAATTCGGAAACAGAGTGGAATAGAAAGGAAGTGAAAAATTCGTTCTTATATACAAAAAAATAAAAAAATAAAAAATAAAAATCGTTCTTTGTTACTCCATCATTGCAGTTGTTTGGTGTTGTTGGTAGATAAAATTGAAGACTCAAAAACTGTCATTCAAAGCCTGCTCATTCACTTGATTTACGGTACACTTTCATTGGTATAATATATTAATATGTTTAAGAAAGGAAAATGTGTTGTTTTTACACATAAAAATAATGTATAAATAATATTATCTTAAAAAAATAATTTTCACATGACATGAAATTATTTTAACAAAAAGCATAAGCAAATAATAAAAAAAAAACTTTTATAAAGTGAATTTGTTTCAAAAATGAGCAAAGTAAGATCGCATTTACCTTTCAATTTTTAATAAGCCAAGATTATGATACACTTTATATTAAATCAACACTTCGTACAATTTTCTTATTTACTTTCAAGACAAAGTCACTTGATAAAAACTTTATCAACAAATGACCTATTGCCGAATCTATTATTCGCTTGAAACAAGAACCAGGAGTGCTTTATTCACGTTTTTTGTAAAGCAAATTATTTTAATTTTTTAATTTTAACTTTAAAACCATAAAAGCCGATGTATTTTATACTATTGGAGAACGGTTTTTATGATTAATGGATATTTTGTATCAATACATTTAAGTTTTATATACAAGAATATATTCTTCACCATAAAGAAAGCATTTTCCAAACTCCAAGGGTAGCTAGCTTACTTGTCAACTGAGCTCCCAATGATTGTATGGTTCAGGATACAAATCCTAGATCATGCAATTTCTTTAGGACGTGTCTCTCTTTGAAGGGAAATTAATCTCATTTTTTCTCCGGTGACATAACTCAATGCATCAATTGTTCTAATAAGAAGGTAGTCTTTGTGGGCGGCTTCTAAGAATAAGATGACCGTAGGATATTATGATTTAGTCCCAGGTCTCATCATTGTTGTTATTGGCCACAAATCAACCGCGACAAATTTAGAGTTGATTTAAAACATAGGTCTAAGTCGTCTTTCCATGGATAATTAGTAAAAGAAGCTATTGCGACAAATTGCATTTCTTTGTTTTCAATTTATTTTTTATAGTAAAACTGACAACATGTCCAGGCTATAACAAATATCAAAGTGACACGGCTCATTCTATTTGCTATCATCTATGTTTCATATTTACAATCATTAGCAATAGCATTCGGCATTCACAAAATCATAACCATTCTTACAAGTGGCCATCTACTCCGATAACAGAACCAGATGCTAATGGCCTTCTTTGCGCCTACAAATTGCAATTACATTTACATGCATAAATATAGTGTCAAAATGACCAACTTATTGTTTGTGCGCTAGTTCACTCACTAAGTCAGAATTACTAGGATATGAGACTCTCAAAACATTACACCATACATAGAAGTATACCATACCATGCAAGGGAAGGTGACTAAGACAACAACATAATAGACAACAGGGAAAGGTCATGCAAACTCTTATTATCCCTTTTACCTAGCAAGTAACACCCTTGTTTCTATGCTTTTTCCTTCCAATGATTCTCTTCAAATCATCTGGTTCGCAAGGAATTGAAAGTGCTCCCATCTGAGAGAACCCGAACTCTTCTTCAGCCTGCTTTAGCAACTTCACAAAGTCAGGGTGATCCAAATATCCCAATTCAATAAAGAATCGCTCTGGTTTCCATCCTTGGGTTGTAATCACCACAAAATGGCCAGGTTTCACTCCTTTTTGACGTGAGAAGGTGGTATGCAGTTTCCTCATCATAGGCAATAGCACTCCAAAGCTTCCCTTGCAAAATTCACCAGAACCACTTATTGTTTTACCCATGCCCAGCCCAGAAGAACAAATAGTAGCCTGAACAAAGTTCCTTTTTGAAATTCCTACATGCAATAGCTGGAATATATATAGTGGTTTTTATGACCTTAAGATAAATGGCAGATGACAATGAAATTCAGACAGTAGCATGTGAGTTTTCATTAATAGTAAATGTCACTGTTTCCCCCATTTTGGGGACTAAGTTATCTGTGTCCTTGATGCATCATCTTTTAACTCACTACGTGCAAGAAGAAAACATATACACGGATCGGAGGACTAGACAAAAAGTACTACTATGGTCATTTCAAATTGCCTTCACTCAACAGGGACCCTGTATTGCTTCTTAACACATGAACGATGGTAACAGGAACTATAAAATCCTGATTATTTAGCTAGGATTGCAAGTAATTCTAAGGAGAGAAGGATAAAGACAAAAAAAAAAAAAATTGGGCCATCAATAGAGACAGGGGTTGGTGACTAGTTTAATGTATACTCGAATTGAATTTCAAACATTTTAGATATCATAGGATTAATTATTTTTAATTATAATATTAACCATCCAGAGACAACAACTTCAATGCATAATTTATTCTTAAAAAAATGAAGTAAAAGAAAACACAAGATGAAAAATTGACCAAGCATGTGGGCAAATACTTTTTTTTTTGGTTGAACTCATGTGAGCAAATATTATATCAAGGAGAATAAAGAATAACGTAGCTTTTGCCTTGCAATATGCATAAATTTTTTTTTCTCTCCCTTGGCCAAGAATATCCTCAACTATTGCTAGCAACCATCTGCTTTGACAATAGTAGATATAGGATAAGTTGTCATGATCATGATAGCGACGACTAACGAGACAGGTTTCATGAAGGATCAAACTACTGAGGTGTGTTCCTACCTTTAATATTGGTAGTTGAGCATGCATCTTATATATGGGTGTAGGGATTAATATCAGCCCAACCATTTCAATGAATGTTTGTCCACCTTAATCATTGAAGAAGATTCTAGAAGAAGGTGAAGGGTTGTCCTCACTCTATATAAACACAACAAAATCCTTGTAATAGGTTTGAAGCTTGAGAGCATTTTAAGAATACTTCTGGAGAGAAGTTCGAAGAGTAATCTGCTTAGAGAAGTTCGAGAATACCACTATTATTGGTGAAGTTTGAATCTTTGTAATCTTTCTTTCCATTGTGAAAGATTTTTTAAACTAGTGTCCTGTGATTTTTACTCGTTTGCCTTAGGGGAGGTTTTCCACATTAAAATATTGATGTGTTTCTCTCTATCTCATTTTTGCATTTTTTTTTTTGTTTTTGCGTGTTGGCCAACTTGGTGACTTCAGGCCACCTGTACGTGCCGAGCTGTGAGCTTGACATGCCCACCTATGAACTGCTTTCGCACTGGAAATTTTGCAAAAGTGAGATAATATATGTATATGCAACGCTATTCTTTAATGGGGTATGATATTCTTACACCGGTGTAAGAGTTAAAAGTCTTACACTCAATCTTGACCATTGATTCACTTGTATTCAGTGGCTCACATTATTAAAAAAATTAGAGCCTTTAAATATAAATGGGATCAACGGACAAGATTGAGAATGTAACTTACACTGGTATAAAATGATCCTGACCCTTTTTCACACGTTACTAAGCGCAAACCGAAATTTACAAATTTCCCATTAGTGTTTTGAGCATTTCTCATAAGGAAATACAAACTTCCTTCCAATCAACTCAAGTTGACGTTTGATAGAGGGTAAAACGAGAATAATAATACAAACACATCATTTTATACCTACACGATCTTTACCATCTAATTACAATTAGTTTTAGGCATTTTTTTTCTCATGTTACAAGAATTCTAGCCATTGTTTTTTTATTATGTATTTCTGAAAGTACATAATTATAATATTAAAGTTATTTTTTATAATTATGTATTTCCGAAAATACATAATTAGAAAATTATTGCTGGTTTTCTTTTAATTATGTACTTCTTAGAGTACATAGTTAAAAAATGATTGCAAGAATTTTTGCAACATGATAAATATATTTTTTTTAATTTTATCTTATTTTCTGCACACTCAGTGTAGTTTTGCCACTTACTCATGGAGCAAATATTTGGTGCACCATGTAGAGAGAAAAGAGAGGAAAGAGAGAAAAAGAAGAAAGATAGAGAAAGAGATCGTAGAATTAATTTTACTGCTCATGATGTAAGACGATGTTATCTTCTTACATATGTACAACAAGCATTTTATTTTAAACAAATACACTCTAGGAAGTACGAAGTTGCATATTACTGTATTGGGAGGAAGGCAGAGTAGTAAGTAGTAAATCCTTTTGAAAAGTCACGAAGGAGGAAGCATTAAAAAAGCAATCATTACAAACACACACTGACACACTAGTAACTAGTTGTACTTGAAATATCACAAACTGATGCTCTTTTTCTTTTTACCTGGATGCCCAAGTACGTACGTAATCCGCTGCAGCAATGTAAAAGCATTGAAGAAATCAGATGGAAGACGAAATTCATAAGAAATTATGAAGTGAATCGCATTTCGAGTGTTTGATCCATCTCAACCTAAAAACCTCCCTTCACCTAGTTGTCAATGATCTTCTATTTTCAGTAAATGCACAGAAAGTACTTTGGCTTTATTTAACCCCAAGTCCTCCAGGTTACTCCATATTTTATCAACCAAGGCAAAGAGCTGGTAAACAGCTTCAAAAACCCTGAATTCACTATTTAAAACCGAAATAGATCTTATGGTCACGTGGAAAGACCACAATCATACAAAGATGAATCACGATTATAATTTTGTAATAAATTATTTCAATATTTTTTTCTTTCTCTTCTTTTATCACCATTGATCCACCTTTATACGATTATAATTCTCCACGTGACCATGTCATTTAAAACACCAGACAGGAGCAGAACAAACAAATTTTAGGCAATTTGAGGCTCGGACAGAAGAAAAAAAATTGTTTTATTTCAATCCATAACTTCAACCCTTTAGGGGAAATAGTGATACAGTGCAAAGAACCACTTTAAAGTCCACCATCATCAATAATGTGAACTGTGAAATATAAACCACAGAGCACCTCCTGCAAACTGTTTAAAATTCCTTTAGCAGTGATATAATATGTCCACTCTAATTATAAGCAGCCACCATTGTCAATGCAGTATCACAAACTCCAAAAATACCCAAACTGCCTTCGATATTTTACTATTACAACCATCAACGATCTTGCTTTCTTTTTGTGACCAAGTGGATGCCCTAAAATCTCGCATGAATCCTATATGGTAGTTTGTGGTGGTGCCATACTGCCATGTCAGACGGTACTAAGTGATGTAGACTATAAAGTGCAAACCCGTTTAAAAAAGGCCTCATCTTGTCAAAATTAAAGTACTTTTATGTTAAAGTTTGAATAGAAGGCAGAAGGCTAGTCTACCCAAAATCAACATCAACAAACACATTTATTAGGAAATACTAAGACCTTTTTTTAACACCAGATTCTTTCTAGAAGCCAAAACAGAGGTTTTACACGATTCCTACTTCCTGTCAAATACTTGATGTATGTATGGATTATTAGATAAAAATTATAATGATAACATCACCAGCATACTTTCAATCCAGTTGCAGTCCATCCCATTTGGTTTTCTTTTTACTTTTTGGGAGAGTGGGGAAGGGGAAGGAGAATGCACAAGGATAAAATTCTTCAAATAATTATAAACATATGAGGATTTTTCTGGAGGCTATGGCCATCAGAAGATATTTAAGGTGCACAGCTAGAATATAGGACAAAATTTACATGAAGGATGGTACGTAAAAGTCATGCTCTGAAATTTTTTACCCCGAGACCGTTAAAATCTTCCTGCTATCGTAATTCACCATTCCAGAAATTAATCCCTGCATAGGTGAAACACCAAAATTAATGTAATATTTCGGTTTCTTTTCAACTAACATCTGCGTGAAATTTAGGTCCGGGGATTTGTATCATAACTTGCCACAACAATACAGAACTAACGATCTTTATCCAATTGACGCTAAAATTATTGAGAGGACATAATTTTATCTTACATAAATTATTTCAACAATACGTACACTTTCATGAAATATACACAAGAAATTAAAACATATAATAATACATAATTAAAGCGTACCATACGAAAATATATGAATGTAATAACTGAAAGTTCGAACCCGGTGTTAAACATTATGTTCTTAAGAAATTTTGTCCTTTTTTATGGTGCCCAAGATTCGTGAACAAATGTCTCCCGGGATAAAACGAATTATCTCTACTTTTTGTAGCTACACTTTCACACTGAATAGTCTCATCAAACTCAACTTATATCTGACTAATCGCACTAGAGTAATGGAATGCAAATGTAAATGCAACGGGACAAAACTCTATTAAAATTCTGATTCTCTATTTATTAATAAAAAGCGTAAGGTCACGATTCAAAAGATATTTATTCGACGACGAAACAACACATCTATCTGACACAGGAATACACATCTCTTCGAGGACAAAAAGACACATATTTTCCATATCAAATTTCTTATTCATAAACGGAAGTAATTCAAAATTAATTCCAACGTGATCAAACTAAAAGTATAAATAATAATAATAAAAATCAATATATTGATAAGCAAACAAGATATTCCACTGACAACCAGGTATTTCCAAGTTAATCAGAATAATATGTTTCAAAATAGGGATTAAAATTAGGGGAAAATACGTTTCCTTTTAAAAAAATAAAATCGTGCCATTTTAAAAGAAACAAATCATGTAGGAGAAAGAGTAAAAAAAATTTCTCTCCTCTTCACATGATGTATCTTTTCTTCCTCTTCTCCTTTCAAACATACACATTTTTCCCTTACAATTAACCACAAGTAACTAGGCGAGGGTTTAGAATGTTGGAAACATGATTTTACGTTGGAGAACAAAAGAGTGCACATACACGTTTACGGGAGAGAGAAGCAACTTCTGTTTTTCTTAACATCGATGGATCAAAACACGCGAGGGTTGACCCTGTCAGTCTGTCACCACCGCATCTCCTGCACATGCCAAACCCATTAAAAAATAAATAAATAGAAGAAGAAGCATGATTCACCTCAATTTATAAATAATAACCAATAAGAAAAATGGAGTACTACACCGTTTTGGGGGGGAATAAAAGGAGTGAGAATCAGTAGGAGAAAAGGTCGACAATAAGGTGAACAAGGTTGGCGCAGAGAAAGAAGAGGAAAAGGAGAAAGAAGAAAACGAGGGCAAAGCGTAAGAAGAAGATGAGAAGAAGAAGGGTGAGGATGATAGAAATGGGATTGTCTAGAAACACCACCAACATAATTGCTTCAATGCTAGCGCTTCCCAAATGTGACAAATAAAACTCCATCCTATAATTGATTCGATTGCACTTGCGTCAACTGTGTCTGTGTGCGTGTGCAAGTGCAAGAAAACTACCTTCTTGACTTTTGCATCGCAGACCTGTGCTGTTAATTTCTACAAAAATAAATGGCACCAAATAACTCTCTCCACGTGTATTTAATTGACAGGGAATAAACACCAAACTCTTTTTTAAAAGTGAAATTTTATTTGATTCTCATTGATTTAATTATATTGGGCTTTTCTTACTCTTCACTGTTCTATTTGTATCATGTTGTATCCCTGGTTATGGCCACTGGGTATTGGGCTTTACCGCTATAGGCTTGGTGTAAATTTGGATTATAGCTTCCATTTTGTGGCCCAAGAAAAGAGAGGGAATAAAATAAAATCGAAGCCTACATTACAGCCTTCGTATACTATTGTTGCTGTTGGGATTGAGCTTCTTGTATGTATGGCACTACACCCACTGTGATGCTTGAACAAAAAAATTATCAGACTGTCACGTTAACAGTAAATTTTGTCAAAATATCACGTGGCATAATTCGCTACACAGTGTAGCGAATTATGCATGCAAGTAATTTGCTACACCGTGTAGCGAAATATGTCACGTTAGAATGCACAGAACCAAAAATGTCACATGTCAAATTTTGAAAAATTCGCTACCCTGTGTAGCGAATTTCTCAAAATTTGACATGTGGCATTTTTGGTTCTGACGTGGCATATTTCGCTACACTGTGTAGCGAATTATGTCGCGTGGTATTTTGACAAAATTTACTGTTAGTGTGCCAGTCTGGTAATTTTTTTGTTCAAACATGACAAAATGATCATTGTTCCCAATAATTTAAAGTCCACGTCCAGTCAAGAAAGCGGGACCATTTCTTATAATTTATTTACGGAAAAATAATTTTCATTTAAACTCAATCGGGAACGTAAATTTATCCAATTTTAAAGAGGAAATAAGTTATTATTTTATAAAGTTTTGAGTGCAAGATTATTTACGGCCAAAAAAGCCCAAAAATATGAACTTTTCTTGTCTGACATTGAAATGTAAGACATATTCAGTCTATTTCTGGAAGGTTTATCCATTCCTATTCAACGTAGTTGACATCGTCATTCTTGTTTTACAATACATACTGTCACTGTAGTACCTGCTACATACCTACTGCAAGGCTACATACTACATACAATTCTTGGGTCGTCAAATTCAGACAGGGGAAAACAAGCCATTGAAAATTTGGGATTCTGATTCCAAATCTTATCCATACTGCCCCATAAAAGTCAAAAAATGATACAAACTGTTGTCTTTTTTTCTCATCAAAAATTAGGGAATAAGTCAAAAGAAGCAGTGCCCATAAAATCAGGCACACTTCACTGTCTCTAACGAACGGAGATTGAATTGTGGCCAAAGTTGGATAATAAATTTTTTAGTTCAATGCACGTATTTTGAACCATAAGAGTATTGGGCCTACTAAGAATTCTGAATCTCACTCTTTTGACTTTGGGCTATGGTGGAGAATGTGGAGATTTTCAACGGAAAGGGAAAAACACGGAGTTGAAAAGTAAAATCAACAATGTCTTGTTTAGTAATTAATAAGGACTGTTTTCACTTTTCAAGGTTATTTATGAATTGATATAATCAAATAAAACCACAACAATTGAACCCAAAAAAATTGATTTTTTTAGTAAATTATATTTTTTTATTTTTAAAACTGATCCAATTTAAATTGAATATATAACCACTTTATATAAGGTTATCTACAGCTATCCAAAAATTACGTCGTTCACCCTTCATTAATTCACCTAATATTACAGAAACACCCTTCATTAATCAAAATAACGTAGCTTTTGGGATAGCTGTAGAAAACCTTATCAAAAGTGGATGTAGAAATATTTTTTTCCAAATATATATATAGGGTTCGTTTTTCTTCATTGAATATAGATAAGTTATCTATATTCAGCCCAAATCGACGTCGTTTTGGGACATATATCAAGTTATTTTTGTAATTATAATTTATTTCAGGTTATAATAGTCTTTCTTATTATAATTTTTTAATTTTTCAACCCAAAATGACGTCGTTTTGGGAGTGAATGTAAATAACTCATCTACATTCACTGTAGAAACATTAAAGTCATAAATATATATGACATCCCAATTTTATTTTATCAAATATGTAGTTTCCAAGTAGGGGTGTTAACGAGCTGAGCCAAGCTTTGGTCTTAAAAGGATAAGTCTGTATTTAAATGTGTCAACCTGACCAAGCATGTTTCCTGTTATAAATATAATCATCTGTTTGTGGCCTGACTTATTTACAAAAAATAAAAGCCTAATTTATCCTGTTTAAAAAAATAAGACAACAAAAATTTATCCAAATAGACTATACAATCAACAACATTAGTAATTTCATAAATATTCATAAATTCAATGTATATCCAAACAGCATAATATTGAACAAAATTATTCAAAAAGTCTGTTTAACCAATAAAATGGGATGAAATGGATTGAAGAGAGAAAGAAGACTATTACAAGTAGTATAAAAAATAAAAAATAAAATAAAATAATAATATATTAGGTCAGCCTGAGAGGCTCTAAGGCCGAGCTCTTGAATTGAAGTTTGATGCCTTTTTATTAAACGACATTTTATACAAATTTAAACATGCTGCCAACAATTAATTTTGGACATGTAAACTCATACATTCACAAGCCAAGTTAAACGCCCCTTTTTAACACCCCTATTTCCAAGTTACTCTTCATGGTTGTTAATTATTAATTTTTCATGTAACAACAATGTCACCAAGACATGTTAATTAACATAATAAATCAATGGGATAAAAGTAATATCAGCCAACATCAATTAAGTATGAACACGACCAGCTACCATTACAATACATCGATCAAAATGACTGCGGAGGCCGAAATGGGCGAAGAGTACGATAACAAAAGTACAAAACCACCACATAAGTTTATATTTCATCTGAAAAAAATAAAAAAGAAACAGTGATCAATGGATGAAGAGACCTTAGATTGGAGACGTGTTAAAGAGGAAAGGCCTGCTCGTGGCGTGCAAATTACAACTCCAACACGGCGCCGCGTGTCGATGACTTGTAATGGGACCCATCGAATCCAAAGCTTGTCTGGTGGTTGCTAGGCGTAACCCAATTTTTATTCAGTAAAAAAATAAAAAATAAAAAATAAAAATATCCACTACACTACCCCCTCCTGCTCCCACCTCGCAAAGTCCTTAACCATTTCATCTAGAACATTCCAAAGCCTAATTAAACCTTTTTCAGACTCAAACCTACCAATATTAACATTCCAATTTTGTGACACCGTAGTATCCACGTGGACACACATGATCCATGATGTATGCCGATGCCAAAAAAAAAACCTATGGCCATGAATGTATCATGCACACAAATGCCCCCATGAAATTATCTAGAAAAAGCAGACATTTTTCCGGGGTGTCACTATCACGGCCGAGTCATTAATGGGGACCTCACTCATGAATCATTTTCCCTCGTCTCAAACAACAGAACACCGTTTCCATTTGTATCTTGTATTTCTCAGACATGCCGTCGGCAAAATCTCCTTTAGTAATAAACTTCATTTATCTCAGTAGTTCGTACAAGTCAAAACAGTAATGAGATCGATTTTTAGAGTCTCAATTTTTGAAAAGGGTAGAGAAGTAGAAATTCAAAACTATTAGTCGGACATTGACATGGGTTAAAACCATATATTTATTGTGTGTGTAAAAAAAAATATTCTTATCTCATACGACAAATCTTTAACCCTATTAATATTTGGGAAATCATTTTCTTATGCTACATGAGAGAATCTAACCCTATTAATTATCTCATGTAGCATAGACAATATTATAGATGGGACCCACAAAACAAGAAGAAAGAGAAAAATAGAGATGGGATCCACTTCGATTTTGTGTGTGTAGGAATTTAACTTTTCTCAGGTGAAATGAGAGAAATATAACCCTTAATATTTACCCAATTTTTTTTCTTCTAAAAATTTGTGGGTCAACTGTTTGGGCAGCTGCTTGCCTTCGTACCAAATCATACTAATATAATGTGTTTTGATCACCTAAACCATGATTCTATTGTACCAAAACAACTCTTCTTTTTAAATAGTAACGATAGAAGTTAGGAATTCAAATTAATGGGAACAAATAGTGGGCTATATTTCAAGCAATTAATATCCGTTGCACTATATTTTTTATAAACTCATGCTAAAACAGGATAGGATGAATTTAAATCAGTGTAAGAATAATAAATCTTACATTAAATTTTAATTGTAGATTTTTGTACATCTAACAATTGAAATTTATTGAGAATTAATGAGTAAAATTCATTAAATCTTAACCGTTAGATGCACGTAATTCAACGGTTAAGATCTGATGTAAGACTTATTATTATGATACTGATGTAAGATGATCTTGTCCCTTTTAATATTAATAGATAGATATAGCACTTTTATGAACCTAAATATGAAAACTTAAACTCAGGGTAAATGCACCATTAATCGTGTTATACGATATTATTTGTGATTAACTATCACCATGACAAAACCCTCCCCAGATTAATTGGTTTCCAAGAGAAAGGCTATAAAAACTATAATTCTAATATATCATAATTGTATATGTATCATTCAGTTGCCAAAACACAAGGCCGTGGTAATTAGACTCTGGCGTCTGTGAAATACATCGGTAATAAAATACTCCTGAAATATAAACATATTGATTTTAGCAATTGCTATCACAATCCTCACATACGATTATAATAACGGTAAAGATAATGTAATTTATTCGCAGAATGATGTGCGGATAAAAATAAAGTATACCTAAAAGACGAGACTTGGCATTAAAATACAATATCGTTGAGAAAAAACAAATAAGCGATAACATTGGTATAATACATTTGTTAATTAACCTTACATTACATATTCCGAATATTTTAATTTTTGAATTTAGTATTTTACCCCCTTTAGATTTATTTCAATCAACATTTGAGTTATAACGTTTCAAAATGAATACTGTTCCACGATAGGGAGAGCTCGCAAGATTCAAAGGACAGTATCCAATGTGGTCAAACTCAAAGATATATTCCTCAATGAGTTGTTCTATCTGGTGACATGATAATCTAAACAGGCAACAAATCTCTGCTTCAACCCACGCACACTTTAAGTAGAATATTATTAATACGTAGATGCTGAATGTAATTTGCATAAATTAACTTTACACGTTTAATGATTTGGGGCGATAAACAAGTAAGTGGTGCGCGCAACTAATTTAGGAGAAAACTACAATAAATGGACGTGATGAATTCCGAAATATTGGCAGCTGTGATGGAACCAAAAGGACAAGATTTTGGTTTCTAGCTAAACCATTAATTTATTTATTACTTGTTCATAATTATGTTCATTGTAAATGTTTATATGCAATTATATTCACCTGATTGATTAGGTCTCTGAGACCATTCAAAAGCTCATGTGACCTAATTGTGTTCATAAAAATAATCAACTTATTGTCTTAGATCAGTTTTCCACTTCAAATAAAGAAAATCATAAATAAAATAAAATAAAAAAATTGAATTTTGTTTGATAATTGAAAGAGAGTGGGTTGATCATTAGGGTGGACTTGAAGCTTCTTGGCCCACTCCACGCATTCACTTGCGAGCCATGACACAGGAGCTGACGCGGAACGCAACCGCATCATTGGTTACGGGTTAGCATGACTCAGCTAGCCCACTAAGCCGTCGGTGGGATTGGAAGGTTGTCATTTGTCATTTTATTAAAAGTTGAAAACGTGAAAGCTGAAAGCTTACTTACTGAACAGTGTGTGGGTTTGAGAGGAAGGGCCTTGGGGCTTGGTGTGACATGCTGCTTCGTGGAACTTTCATGCTAACCACCACGTTGCAAGAGAGAATGTGTACTTGCTCTGATGACAAATGGAGAAAATCTACCTCACCCTTTGAAGGTGTCAAATTTTGAAATGATGTTTACGACATAGTCATGGATTCTTTTCAGTTTTGGTGATAATTGGTGGGTACTTTTATGGGGTAAGTTTGAAAATGTCTAGTACGCGCTTCGCGTTAAAAAATGGTGTAATTGGTCTTTCATTTCGTGATTAACCAACAAAACTTGTACGTGATGCACGAGTTCCATATACGATATTTCACGTAAGGATTTGAAGGCTTATTTATGTACTTGAAAATTGAGATGATTTGTTTTTTTTTCTATTAAACTAATTTAAAAGTTATTATTATTTAATATAATTATTAGAAAGATATAATATAAAATTATTAAAGTTCCATCACTGATTAACAGGAGTAGTGCTTTAAATAATAATTACATTTCACAAGTGTATTGAAATATAAGTGAAAATATAAATGTTCAACCCAAAGTGGGAAGATGGAAATTGCTATTGATATGGATGATCAGATCTTAACCATGTCGGCCTATGGTGCAAATGAGCTTAGGCGGAGCAAGAGGGAAAGTGTGAGTTATGGCTGGCTCGAAATTACTACATATGGAGCTAATTTAATCAGAAGCATAATGACGTGTTCGAAATTAAATATGAAAGTATGTCTATCTTTCTTATCCTCGACATGATTGGTTGGTGGATTACCCCAAAATAAAATGTTTGCCTTGCTCTGTGGTCTTTCTCTTAAAGAATAAAATGATATCTCCACGTAATCACATGGCACCATATATGTATTCTGTATAACAATGTGAACGTATAAGTGAATCTATTGTCGTTTGGGTAATGGAACCTTTTTAAAATTCCTTCATCTTCGTACGAGCCAGCATTAAATTTTAGCCATGGCCATAATTTTTGATATATTAAATTATTAAAATATTTATCATAATTACATAAATTTATTAGAAAAAAATTTACTATGAATTCTAACATATTTATCTAAATTATTTATTAAATAATGTCACATAACATTGAAAATTAAAATAAACAATTGCAAACGATTATATATCAAAACAAATATATAAAAAGGCACTAACCTTTTCGGTAAGCATTTCAAAAATAAGAGTTATTAGAGTAGCATTAATTTGTTAGGATCCTGATTGTAACTATCACGGTTTGTTACCTTGTATATTAAAATAGATTAGCTTGATTTATGCTTTCTGTTCCTTAGTTTTAGCTGATTTCCTGATGTAAATAAATTAGCTTGATTTATGCTTTCTGTTCCTTAAATTTAGCTGATTTCCTGATGTAAATAGATTAGCTTGATTTATGCTTTCTGTTCCTTAAGTTTAGCTGATTTCCTGATGTAACCAATTGTAAATCTTGGTCTATATAATAGACCCAATTTTATATATCATTTAGCTGCGAATGACAGCAACTTCTGTTATGGTATCAAGAGCTTGACGATCAACAAGCCTTCATTTTTTTTTTCATCATGACTTCCGCACCTAAAACCTTCAAGGTTTCTGATTCTAAGTCACCCTTTTACCTGCACCCATCCGACAATCCTGAGGATTCTAAATCTGTTACTACTGAGGATGACAACAATCGTATTTATCAGTTCCTTATGGGTCTGGATCACACTACTTATGGTAGTCTTATTACCCAAATCCTCAATACCACTCCACTCCCAAGTATCAATCGGGTGTTCTCTATGGTAGCTCAAGAGGAAACGCACAAGGCATTGGTCCGATCTCAGGATTCTCCTTCTGATGCAATGGGATATGCAACGCCTGGTACTGTCTCCAAAGAACTAGGAGATTCTTCCAAACCTAAAGTCACATGCACTTACTGTGGCAAACCTTATCATGACATAACAAGATGTTATCAGCTGATTGGTTACCCAGATCGCCCCACTCCTGGACGCAGCCCTCCTCCTGGACGAAGCCGTGGTCGTGGTCGTTCATCCACTGCACGATCTCACCCACTATCTGCTCGGGCTGCTCATACTTCTCTGCCTTCGGTTCCTTCTGCGCCGTCATCAGCATCCATCTCCATGGCAGATTTTACACCAGAAGTTCTACAACATCTCATGTCCTTGGCTGTCTCTTCTGCCCCTCCAGTTGATAAACTTACGGGTAAGATTTTACACCCATCTTGGATCATCGACAGTGGTGCATCCCAACACATGACGGGCACACTCTCCTATCTATCCAATGTGCATTCTATTTCTCCTTGTTCTGTGGGACTGCCGAATGGAGTTCATGATATTGCTACGCAATGTGGCAGCATTACTTTGGGCTCTTCTCTTCATCTCTCCAATGTTCTTTATGTCCCTTCGTTGGCTTGTAATTTGATTTCTGTATCTCAGCTTCTGCGCCAGTCTTGCTTGGCATTGTTTGTTAATTCTGTTTGTTTGATACAGGACCTAAAGCAGAAGAGGACGATTGGAACGGGTGTTGAACGAGAAGGGGTGTATATATTGTGTGCATCATCAGCTTCTGCTCATGTTGCCAGTACGTCAGATTCTGCAGCACTATGGCATCGTCGTCTAGGACATCCATCTTCCCGTTATTTATCTTTGTTACCTTTTATTTCCAATGCAAATAATTTGGCTCCTTGTGACGTTTGTTGTAAAGCCAAACAACCACGAAGTCCTTTTCCTATTAATAATAAACGTTGTTTACATCCTTTTGATTTACTTCACTGTGATATATGGGGGCCATATCATATGGCATCTACAACTGGTGCCCGCTATTTTTTAACTGTAGTCGATGATTTTAGTAGACATGTTTGGATTTTTTTGATGCGCAATAAAACTGAAACTTCCACATGTTTACTTCGGTTTCTCCACTTGGTTCGCACCCAATATGATGCATCTGTTAAGCGAATTCAGAGTGATAATGGGACTGAATTTTTGTCATCTGTAGTCCAAGAGGCTCTCTCATCCTACGGTATTCATCATCAATTATCATGCACTTACACCCCACAGCAAAATGGACGCGTTGAACGTCGTCATCGTCACATCCTCAACGTGGCTCGTGCTTTGCGTTTTGATGGTCACTTACCTATATCTCTTTGGGGAGAATGCATCTTGACCGCTGCTCACCTCATCAACAGGACACCGACTCCACTCCTTGGTGGTCAGTGTCCCTATGAAGTTTTGCATGGCACTCCACCAAAGTATGATCACTTACGGGTCTTTGGGAGTTTATGTTACACTACTGTTTTACCCAAACCACATGACAAGTTCGCTCCTCGCTCCCGTAAGTGTGTGTTTGTTGGCTACCCTTTCAACAAAAAAGGATGGAAGGTCATGGATATCTCCACTCATGAAATATTTGTTTCTCGTGATGTTTTATTTCATGAAACTATTTTTCCATTGGCTGCAACTTCATCTGCACCTTCTGTCCATGTACCGTCACCACAAGCTGTCTTCACCGATTATGATGTGGCACCTGTTACTGCTATTGATACTCCCACAGCGGAGCTTGATGACAGGGGGAGTTCGTCCTCCCCAGTTCCGGGTTCTATTACTTCATCCACGGATGTCCCTGGTTCACCGGTTCCGTTGACAGAACCCAACACTGCATCTGTGGCAGATATTCGTGAACAGCGTGCCAGACGTCCCCCATCTCATTTAAAGGATTATGTATGCAACACAATGACTACACCCTTTCCTCGTCTCTCCACTTCTCCAATCGACTCAGGTATTCAATATTCCATTGATCATTATGTTTCTAATGCATTATTTTCTTCGCACCATCAGATTTTTCTTGCCGCCGTGGATAGTAACCTGGAACCCAAATCATTTAAAGAGGCTATGCAATATCCTCATTGGCAGAAAGCCATGCAAGCCGAAATTGATGCATTGGAAGCCAATCATACTTGGCAAATTCAACCTCTCCCTTCTGGTAAGAAAGCTATTCCATGTAAGTGGGTGTACCGCATCAAGTACAATTCTGATGGAACCATTGAACGCTATAAAGCGCGTCTGGTTATTGCTGGGAACAATCAGATCGAAGGAGAAGATTACACTGAGACTTTTGCACCGGTGGCTAAAATGACAAGTGTGCGTACATTTTTATCTGTAGCTGTAGCTCGAAAATGGAGCATTTTTCAGCTGGATGTTCAAAATGCCTTTCTCCATGGCGATTTGGATGAAGAAGTCTTTATGCGTTTTCCTCCCGGTTTCTCCCAAACCAAGTCTGGTCACGCCTGTAAGCTTCAACGTTCACTTTATGGTCTCAAGCAATCCCCACGAAATTGGTTTGCTAAGCTTCGTAGTTCTCTCCTCAGTTTCGGCTTTGTTCAGTCTCGTGCTGATTATACGTTGTTCACTTACTCGACTGGTTCCCATTATGTTGCTATACTTGTCTATGTAGATGATATTTTGTTGGCAGGTAGTGATCCTTCTCTCTGTGACCGTGTCAAAGCTCATTTACAAACCTGGTTTAAAATCAAAGATCTTGGTCCCCTCAAGTATTTTCTTGGCATTGAATTTGCTCGAAGCAAGACCGGTTTGTTTCTTACTCAACGCAAATTTGCTTTGGATATTCTTAAGGAATGTGGACTTCAAAGTTGTAAACCGGTTGCTTATCCTATGGATCCCAATCACAAGCTTGCTCTTGCTGAAGGACCTCCGTTTGATGATCCTAAACGTTATAGACGTATTGTTGGCCGTCTTGTATATCTCACGATTACACGACCAGAACTTAGTTATGCAGTTCACACACTTTCTCAGTTTTTGCAGCATCCTATGCAGATACATTACGATGCGGCTATTCGTGTTCTTCGGTACATTAAGTCCAATCCTGGCCAAGGACTCCTTCTTCGATCTGACAGTGATCTTCTTCTTCGTGCCTATTGTGATTCGGATTGGGCTAGTTGTCCCTTGACTCGAAAATCAGTCACTGGTTATTTTGTTACTCTTGGACATTCTCCTATTTCTTGGAAAACCAAGAAGCAAAACACAATATCCCGCTCCTCTGCTGAAGCTGAATACCGTGCCATGGCAGCTGCGACTTCTGAGCTTATTTGGTTAAAGTCTTTTCTCAGCTCTCTTGATATTCCTCATGCAGCCCCTATGCAACTGTTTTGTGACAGTCAGTCTGCTATTCATATTGCTTCTAATCCAGTGTTCCATGAGCGTACCAAGCATATCGAGTTAGATTGCCATTTTGTTCGGGACTATCTTCTCAGCAAGACTATTTCTACTCAACATATCCCCACTAGTTCTCAACCCGCAGACATTATGACCAAAGCACTTGGATCCAAACAATTCGATTTTTTGACTTCCAAGTTGGGCATCTCCTCCCTCCATGCTCCACCTTGAGGGGGAGTATTAGAGTAGCATTAATTTGTTAGGATCCTGATTGTAACTATCACGGTTTGTTACCTTGTATATTAAAATAGATTAGCTTGATTTATGCTTTCTGTTCCTTAGTTTTAGCTGATTTCCTGATGTAAATAAATTAGCTTGTTTTATGCTTTCTGTTCCTTAAATTTAGCTGATTTCCTGATGTAAATAGATTAGCTTGATTTATGCTTTCTGTTCCTTAAGTTTAGCTGATTTCCTGATGTAACCAATTGTAAATCTTGGTCTATATAATAGACCCAATTTTATATATCATTTAGCTGCGAATGACAGCAACTTCTGTTAAGAGTTGCACTTTCCTCCCACAGCATAATAAGTAATGAACCAAGCATTGTCCTGAGGATATGAATATACACAAATATAATAACTATATGTATAATTACATTTAATAAATAATTTAAATATAATCAAAAAAATTGTATATGACGCTCTTTTAAATTGACGAAATTTTCAAGGATAGAATCTGTAGTAAAATTTTCAGCAATCTCTCTTTCAATATACACAACCAAATTATTTGAAAGAAAGTCATCCTCCATTTTGTTTCGAAGCCTTGTTTTCATAATTTTCATTGCTGAGAATGCACGCTCACCACTTGCTATTGAAACTGGTAGTGTTAAGATAAGACGAATTAGCCTATCAACCAAATGATAGGAATTTGACTTTCCTGTCTTGGCTAATCCTTGACACAACTAAGAAATTGAAGATAAATTTTGAAGTTCTGGATTTTTTGGGATCTCTTTGTGGAAATGCTTCAATTGACAATTCAAACTAATTCTCTCTTGCTCAGAAAAATCAAGAGGATAATATTTCTCTGCAAGGCTACAAATATCATCAACATTAAATGCTTTGTAACCATTCTTCGGATCTAATGAAGAGCTAAGTGATAATAGTTTCATTGTTTGCTCAGTAAACCTTCTATCTAACTCTTGTAATTGAAAGTCAATTGTTGAATTAAAGATATCAAAATGATAGTGATGCTCAATAGTTATTTGATCATGCTGTTGACGGCGACGACCTTCAATATATTGAGCATCAAGATCTGGAATATCTATTTCATGAAGCTTGGAGAAATTAACAACACTTTCAAGTATTCTTTTCCAACCATCATCTCGCAATTCTTGAATAAGTTCCTTTGTACTTGAAACTAATTGTATGCATTCAAAATATCTTGAGATTTTTGTTGTAATGCTTGACAAAGAATTTCAGTGATGCCCATGATCTCCTTCATCAAAAGTAAATTAAAGATAAACTCAAAAGAAGTGATCATCTTATAAGCTGCAGTAGCATCTCCTCTTTGAGAGTAATTTGATCCTTCACTACGAATTTTTTCAAGTACTGAACATGATTCATCATACCCTCGTTGAAGACTGCATATAGAATAAAAATGAGAACCCCATCTAGTATCACTTGCCCTTTTTAATGTACCTATTTGGTTAGAACCTGTACCAGTTTTAAGCTCACCAATAGCCTGCAGATGTTCAAATTCAGAAACTTGGGCAGCTTGGAATTGATCATGACGCTTAGAAGAAGTAGTGATGATATTAATGATGAAATTCAAATTCTGAAAGAATTGATAAATAGAAGAAACTTCCTTAGAAGCAGCCATCAAGACTATAATAATGTCGTCAGTGTGTTCAATTCTACGACACTTGGAAGGAGGTTGCTCATAAGAAGGTTATCACTTTCAGAAATTATGTTCACAAGATCATCACTTGATTCTTTTTTGGAGGCTACTTTCTTTTAAAGAACACGTCTATACTTTTCTGTTTATCCTTGCCCTTGCCCATACTTTTTCAACCTACATGTCAATTTGTATGTAGCACATATTTGACAATTAAATCAACACATATTTGACAATTAAAAATAATGATAAGAAAAAAGAAGTCTATTATTTTGGTATAAATGGTTCGCAGGTGGACCAGAGAGAATGAGGCAAAATGTAAACAATAAGACAAATTTAAACAAATAAATCAAATCAATCCAAGTTTGAAACAATTTATCAAAATAACACAATCAGTTGTGCATACGAGACTCACCCAATTAGTTGTGAATAGGAGGTGATAAATAATAATTATTATATAATATTTAACATTGTAAAAATTAAAAATTATGATGAACCATATGCATTCAGCCCACGACCCATGAACAATAATAAATAATAATAAAACAAATTGACATCTATAAGGATGGAAAAGTGTCGTAGAATTGCTCCCCTCAAATATAATTTGACATGTAGGTGCAAGTAGGAGAACAATAACAAATAATAATAAACCAAACAGATATAAGCTTTTTTTTCACATGCCATAATAAATAGGTGAAGTAGTCTGCTATCTATCTTCTAGCCTTATTAATGTATGCAGTGAAATGTCTTTTCATAAATTAGAATAACTTTGATATTTTTTTTTTTTATTTTATTTGTCATTATATTATCCCATCTTAAAATTATAAATGAAAGAAAGACTGAATAAACAAGACAAGATGAAATGATATATATCCTTATCCACCGTATAAACAACTTGATATGTCAGAATGGATATAAATAAAATCTGAGGAAGTTACCGCAAAATGGAAAGGTTGAGGCGTGCCACTGAGTCCAAGTCACTCGCTAGTTAGAGGCGTGCACGGTGGACGAAATTCAGGTGGCGGCGAACGGCGTCGGACTCGGAGGTCTTCAGAAATGGTGAACGACGCGAGGGTTATACATCTGCTCTGCTCTCTTCTTGAGTTTTTTTTAGAGAAGGATGTTGTTGATGATAGAAGAGTTTTGGGTCATTGAGAGGTGCCTCCGAGAGTGTATAGGTGCTATTTTAACTATCCATTTTGATGTATGCCTATGAAGCTCATTTCTCCTTGTACCATTTTGATTGTCCATTTTGGTGATTACTTGATCCATGTACAAAGTCCTATCTTTGTTTCACTTTCCTCTTCCCTCTGCACTACTTTCTGCTCTCTGTATGTTCCTTTTTCTTATATCTTCTTTTTTGTTGAATAAAAACAAAACTTGTTGCATAAAATTGATATTCACAAAGGGTGCCGTGAGGATAGATGTAGTTCATCATGTCTGAGACAAGAAAATGGTTTCATTTAGAGCACTTAGATAGGCCTAATTGCAATTTTAGCCTGGGCCAAATCAAAATTTATCATATAATTATATATAATAAAATATTTTTTTCAAAATCAGCTAGGGCCCAGGCCCCACCTAGCTGTAACGTGGCTCCGCCACTGAATTCTCCATGTTGCCCGTGGACATAGGAAACCTAATTTGGATTGTTCAATATTGTTTTCCTTATGTTTTTATTTTGATTTAATCCTTATTATATAGTTTGCGCTGAATGGATGTCCTATAAATAAATGCCAATAATGCAGTACCCTTAAGCTAGAATGATAAATAAAAGGGGAAAAAGAAGAAAAAATGGCACACAGTAGTGTAGCTTCGGTTGGTAGCTTATCTATTATAGGCATATGCTCAATTGCTACTTGCTACTTGCTACCTATACTGAAGCTAAATGTTCTTAATTTGCATGTTTAGAATTATCACTCAAACCAAACTCCATGCTCAAGTAGTATGTTTCTCCTCTCAGCCACCAATTAATTAGTAATCTAATTAAAAAGAAATTAAAAAAAAAAGTCGTGTTAATTAGGACCTGTTGACGCAATAACCTGTACCATTTGATTAACTTGGAATATTGCTGACGTTCTATATGAAGTAGATAATGCAGCATGTTGATGATGCTTTTACGCCTCAACTCCATGCGGTATTTGTGAGATATACAATCAATATACTATTTATTCGATTAAATAATATGATTAGTTAACAAAAAGAATTTTATAAATGCATGCACAAGAAACTAACTCTCTTTTTTGTCATAGATATATCTACTAATATATCAATAGGGTTTGATTTTCTCATGTTGCATGAAAATTGAATTCTCATGTTGTGACTCAACTAGTGGTGGATCCACATCTATTAAAAAGAAAAAAAGAAACTTTGCACGCAAATTGAAAATATGATAATTGAATTCTCATGCAACATAAGAAAATATTTTTCCTACATCAAATACCTTAAATGTTTCTAAATTACGAGATAGATTATTCTACTTACCTTTCTTCCTGCTTATCTTTGTCTATCACTCTCCAACACTATTAGATTAGAATCTGAATAAGAGAGAGAAATGATAAAGATAGTTGATATTCTGATCTAACGGTATTGGAGAGTGGTAGACAAAGATAAATAGAAAAAGAGATAGGTAAAATAATATATCCCCTAAATTATATTTAAAAATTATCATAAAAATAAATATGAAATATCACACCCACATAAAAATTAAATATAATGAGTATCAGAATTTGAATTTCTATCCTATATAACTTAAATTTGGACAATGATATTTATGTATAGAATCATTTCAACTCAAAAGCTTAAACTGTTAAATGAGGACCTCCTTAATGATTTATATTAAATTCTAATATGCCCCGTCACACGAGAGTCCATTGAACTTAAAGGGTGGATAATACATCAGGCTCAACCTACCTATGCTAAAACATTTCATAACTGAATGGATGAGAAGTGGTTGTTTTTCTAATATGCGCTCCTATAGGGGGAAATTGTGACTCCATCAATAAGGTGTTCCATTCCCAGTGAAGTTTTCTGGAACTGATCTTTTCACTTGAAATTTCACATTCCTTTTTATGTGAAATTTGTGTCAAAACATAAAATAAGTGGGATATTATCAAAGTTTGTGCGTTTATGAATATGAGTTTTGTTAGAGATATATAAAACCATTAATGTAGCCTCACCCATGAGCTTAAGCTTTTGAGTTGAATTGGTTCTTTACATGGTATCAGTGCCTCGGTGTCGCGGGTTTGATCTTCACCGCTAGGCGTGAAAGTGGTTTTGGCTGACCTAGCCTATATCAGGCCAGACTTGATCTATTATATATAGTCAAATACAATAATCTCGGGCTTCTAAAAAAGTCGATTTAGAAAGCAGGACATAGTTTTTTTTTTACATGTCGGTCTATATCATATTATTTATTTTAAATAAAATAAATTAATATTATTTATAGTAGTACCAAATGGTGAAAGCTTAGTTGGTGCATGTGAGCTGAGTAGGTGGTGGAAGGACCCATGTTCAATCCCCACCAATACCACATTTGGGAGAGACATAAGATCTGTGTCAATCTCTACAGTGTGTCAAAATAAACATTTAGTGTTGGAGGAAGAGTTATTAATGTTTATCGTTCTAGCTTGGCTGAAGATATCATCCAAGCTTTAATATGTGCTGGAGATTGACTACATAATAAGTATGGCATGAAGGAAAAAAAATAAAAGGTATAAAAATGTTTTATTGTTTCCTAATCTTTTTTTTTTCTTTCTATTCTTTAATCTTGTTTTTTATTTTCTACATTTACGAATTGTTTGCCAACTCATGTAACCTTGAAATTGTATTTGCAGGTGAGAGAAGATAATGAGAAGTTTTTGGCTACTACAAGCATCATAATGTGTTTGTTGGATTCACGCAGTTATTTTAAATCTGGTGAAATATGTTATTTAATTTAAGCATTTTGGTCCTGAAAGTGACTTAAAAGCAAATTGTGATGACTTGTTGTTGTGATTCATGGTTCTGTTTGGATATTGAAATTGTAATTCTTATTTTAACAACATAAGTTGAGTATTTTGTGCCGTTTATTCATGGTTATGCTTGAAGTTAAAAATTAACAGACTAACTGGTCATGCCAAGCCAGACCATTTTATTTTTTTTTTATAAATAGACCAAGTCAGGCTAACAGTTAGACTCGTACTATGCTATCGGATCAGGCCAAGATAATTTTTTTTTGGATAGGCTTAGGCTTTTTCTGACAAAGCTCGGCCCAGCCCAACCCACTTTCACTTCTACTTATCCCCCCCCCCCCCCCCCCCCGGCGCAATTTTCTCTTGTGAAATTTTTTAGCACAGGTAGGTGGACCTGTACATTGTCCACTCTTCAAATCTAGTGGACTCTCATGTGAAGGGGCGTGTTGGAAATATATGAAACCATCAAAGTAGTCTCACTCACCAGCTTAAGCTTTTGGATTGAATTGATTCTTTACAGGTTTAATGTTTCTCTTGTAAGTTGGAAATAACTTTATCATCTGCACTCACGTAAGAGTTGGTGGGGCCCTTTGAGGAGAAAGAAAGAAATAAAAAACGGGACCTACCCACCCCTATGTGAATGCAAGAGATATGCTTATCTCCAACTTATAGAAGAAACATTAATTCCTACAAATATTTATGAAAAAACGTTATATGTGAAATTTCAACCACACTATGTGTTGGAATATTCAAGTGTGATGTAGTCCCACATTGATTGGGAATGGGTTAAGTGAAGTCCATATAATGAGA
Source organism: Gastrolobium bilobum (assembly GCF_033153095.1). Taxonomy (NCBI): domain Eukaryota; kingdom Viridiplantae; phylum Streptophyta; class Magnoliopsida; order Fabales; family Fabaceae; genus Gastrolobium; species Gastrolobium bilobum. The sequence continues at coordinate 489,158 of NW_026899561.1, forward strand.
GAACCTATAAACCCAATTTCTTAAGGTTTTGGGTTGATACATGGTGTCAAACCACTTACTATGGCTGGTGTAGCTTCGCCTATTGATAGTGGTCCCTATGTCCTTAGCTATGAGCTCCCCCTGGCTTGCTTGATAGTGGTATCAGAATTAGGTTGGGCTCGAATTAACCAGGTGTGTGGATAGAGTTGAGTTGAGTACTTGGACATTGGGTACTCAGAGGGACTTTTGTTGAGGGAGAGCCTACCAATATGGAATTTACACTCAAGGGAGATATTGTAGGGATATTCAAGTGTGACGGAGTCTCATATTGGTTGGTAATAAGTTAAGTGAAGTCCATATAATAAGTGAGAAGACCAATGAACCAAATACCTTAAGGGTTTGAGTTGAAAAATAAGCAAGGGGACCCATGAACTAATATGGACTCATGGCCCACTTAACAGTGGTATCAGAGTCGGGTTGGGCTCGTGCTAGCTAGATGTTTGGCTAAAATCGGGTTAAGTACTTGGGTCATGGGTACTCGAATAAACTTCTGTTAAGGGGAAGTATATTAATGTGGGGTTTCGCACTTGAAGGAGAGATTGTTGGGATATTTGAGTGTGATGAACTCCCACATTGATTGGTAATGGGTTAAGTGAAAACCATATAAATGGATGGACCCATTAATCCAATCGCTTAAAATTTTAGGTTAAGACATGATGTCGAACCCACTTGCTACAATTGGTATAACTTAGCTCATTGGTAGTGGTTCCCCGTCATGGGTTCCCCTAGCCCACCTTAGTAGTGATATCAAAGCCAGGTTGGACTTAAGTTAGCCTGGTGTTTGGCTAGAGATAAGTTGAATACATGGGCTTGCAATACTAAATGGAACATATTAATATGGGATTTCACATTTGATAGTGGTATGAGAGCCGGGTTAGACTATCTGTCTCTAGCCTGGTATTTGGCTAGAGACAAGTTGAATACTTGGACTTTCAGTGCTAAATGGAGCATAGTAATAAGCGGTTTCACACTTGATAGTGGTAAGGTTGGACTCAAGGTAACCTAATATTTAGCCAGAGAGAAATTGAGTTTTTGGGCCTGTCGTACTAAATGGAGGGGATTTCCATGCTTGTTGAAATATTAAATATAATGGAGTTACATAATTAATAAGGGAAAACATTTTCTCATGTTGCATGAGAATTCAATTCTCATGTTGTGGCCCTTCGATTTGCGTGCAAATCTTTTTTTTTTAATAAATGCGGGACCCACCACTAATTGAGTCACAACATGATAATTGAATTCTCATGCAACATGAGAAAATCAAATCCCAATTAATAATTGTGTTTCAGATTTTAGGTTGAAAATTAATGTCGGATTCACTTGTTAGTATTGCTTCCATCCCCATTTAATGCTTTATTGGTTTGGGTATTTTTTGAGTTGCTGATGTGTACTACAAATAAATATGAGGTATTAATTTTCTGTACTGCACCAGTGATCATTATTGATGAATCCAGTTTACTTTTTATGAGAGTGGTGACTTTTGAAATATTTAATTTTAATAAGAAAAGTAACTAATTATTGGGTGTTCGGTCATTATTATTATTATTTTTATAAATATTATTTCTACACCTAATTTCTTCATTAAAGCCTTGTACCACCTTTTCTGGCAAAAAAAAGTTTATTTATTGCTTTTTAATAAAAAAATTATGCATTTATTACACTTTTCAAAAAAAATGTACATTTATTGCACAACGTGACGCCCCTTTTAGACGTCCCATGTGACGCCCCTTTCAGGCGTTACACCCTAATGGGTGACGCCTGAATGGGGTGTCACACTTGTGCCCTATATATACCTCATTTTTTATCATTTCACTCTTACTCTTACCTCTCTCTAACCACGAATTGTGCTCTCAACCGAACGTGGAAATTGTAACACCCCTATATCCGGTAATGTTATCATAATATCGTATTAAGCTGCGCTTAATTAAAATACGGAATTACTTTTTCTTTTCAATTATGATGCCATTAACATTACCAACTTGCTTAATAATCAATTAAGAAAACATCGCCTGTATGTAATTGCAAAAAAACAGCTAACTGAAATACCTCATAACATAGATAAAATAAGTGTGGCTCTAGTCACGGAACTATAACAATGTAGACCGGACCATCTAACAGTTTATACAACTCCAATCTAAAAAGTACTAACAGAGAGTGTCATGGACAATCCCCATGCTCACTCAAATAAGGAAACATGCCCAACATCAGTCTCAACAACAACATAATGATAAAAGGCATAAAACATAATCAGCATCAATATCCAGTCATGCTAACAAATAAGAAGAAACAACATAATCAGCTAAGCTCCGGTCTCCTGCCGCCTGAGGCATCAGTACCCATACTTCCTGATCCTGAAATAAGCATTCCCCAAACGTGGGGTAAGATCTCTAATCTAGAAATCTCAGTAAGTCAGTGAGTCTTCAAGGATCTTCCACCCCAAGCTCACTTACATGTGCAATATTAGTTCAAAAGCAGTTTATCATTTATCATTTCTAAAACAATGCAATGCAGCAGATAATCATGCCATGTGTGTCAATACTAATCTACTGGCCAGAGATAGTGCAGGTATACGTCTATCACCTACACACCGTGCAAGTACCACTTGCATTCACCCTGGTATATCGTCTTGTATGGCGCTACATACTCAGGCTTCCCGTCAAGATGAAACAACACATGCATATTAAAAGCCATTACATGTAAAGTTCAATCAACATATCAAATATCCAAAAGCATGTACACAACATGCATAAACCATACCCCCATGGGACATGGTGGAACCACAACATGGCTAAACCGAGGACACAAAAGCTTACCTCTAAGCCAGCTATCCAATGCCACAAGCTCAAAGTCCAATCACAGCAGATCACAATCTGATATGGACCAAATATAAATCAATAGATATGTATCAGCTGCATACAAATTTAAGACAACGCATTTTCATTGCGTTCTCAAGTCTTAAAGCTTCTAACAAAGCCACAAGCCCTTAATCCCATGATTCTGGCTTAGTCCATTAAATACAGAAGTTCAACTTCATCAAACTAGGGTCCACAAACCCCCAATAGCCTACTGTACACACAGCACAACTACTATTCGGCGAAATCCCAGAATATCCGGATATTCCTCGGGACCATATCCGGATATTCAATATCCGGATATCCAGAATCCCATATCCGGATACTCAAAATCCATATCCGGATATCACATATCCGGATATTCATCGGGCACATATCCGGATATTTCACGACAGAATGCAGAAAATGCATTTCGTGAAGATATCCTTCCAAGGTTGGGTTTTTAACGATTTAAAGCACCTAAACATGCATTTCTAGGTGTGTTCAACATTACCCAACAACAAGTTATCATCTTTAAGCCTTAACATGCATCAAGCTTTCATTTTTGAACTTAAAGACTCAAGATCAAAGGTGATGAAGCTTACCAAAGCTCAAACTCAGAAAAAAGGTGCTCTTGGAGCTCACACAATAGCTCCAAGGTTCTGTCTCTCACTGTACACGAAAATAGTGCACAAAGGTGGTTCTTTTACACAACAAGGAAGATCCTTGGAGCTTCAAAACACCTAAGGAAAGCTCCCTCCTTCCCAAAACGTGAAAACAGCAAGCTCTCCCTCTCAAGACAGAAGCCAAACTCAGAAATGAAGTCTCTTTCTCACTCACAAGGATTGTTCACACTCACCCAATGTGTTTACAAGAGAAAAAGTGAAGAATCAAGGAAGAAAATGCCTTGAACCTCAAGAAAAGGAAGGAGAAAACCCAAAGGCTGTGTTTCTGGTCAGCCACCAACACAACTCACGTAGCAAAATCTGGTATCTAGGGCAATGTGCCCTTAATAAGGGTATTTATAGCCCAAACGCACTTAAACACACAGTATTAACTTTAATTGCTACGCTTAGCATTTTAATCCCAAACTTTGAAATCTGAAACTATACAATTTTCTAAGATTTATCATATTTTTCTGAGCACTTTTCCGGTACGCGCTTTTCCAAGCCAGTACCGGTTTCTAGCATAAGTTCTCATTATTTGGACTTGAAACTCGTTTTACAAGTCCTACATATCATTCTTGTAATCATCATGCACTTACCTTAATTTTCTGGGACACTTTTTCGGTACTCATTTATACCGACTAGCAGAACCGGTATCTTCACTTTTCTTCCGAAAAGCGACTTTCAGCATTATTACTCACTTACTATCATTATTAAAGCCTCATAATAATTATTAGGGTCAATTATGGAATCATTTCTTATTTTCTCATAATTTATTAATTAAATTCTTTAATTAACGGTGCGGGTTCTTACAGAAATATTCGTAGCGAAGCTCTGCCAACTTAGGTAAGTTCGTAATACTTGCTATGTATACGTTTAAATTACAGTGCTACCTTGCGAACATGTTAGGATTTATCGTATATTAGAGACTTAGAATATAAGGATAGTCACTTAGAAATTTTGTACCACGCTATGAATGTTGTAATGATTTAGTAATTTTTTTTGTTACGTAGCTATTATTATTTTTATTTAATTATGCATTGGGGTTTAACGTATTAATTAGTGATTTAGAAAATAATGATAGTGAGTTCGTAAATTTTGTATGATGTTATGAATGCAGGAGTGTATTGATAATTTTGTAGTCATCTAGGTGTTATTATTAGTACATATTTATGAAATTATTAGTGACTTTGGGTTAAGTATTATGTAAGTATGATTTAATTTGTGTCTGACGTTTTATTATTATTTAATTACAAATAAATTACTGTACTACGTATTAATATTATTTCAGTAATTACGATTGTAGTAAAAACGTAGGGTTTATGCTTAATATTTTTGACAATAAATTAGGACATTGCTTAATTGATTTGTACATAAAATGTGTTGTTACATGTGATTAATTTCAATGTTGTTTTATATTATATAGTTTAGGGTCATGGGTGATTCATCATCATCTGCGGGTTCTGCATCGGATCCAGAGCTTACCGATCCTAGCATGTACATCATACCTGGGTCGTATAGATGGGAGGTCCTTCATAAGAGGACGCAGAGTGCCCATATTTAACAGCGAGTGTGGAATACGAAACATGTGCGTAAGTTGAAGATCAGGCGTGGGAGACCAGAGGGGGGGTCACCTACCGACGCTATTCCAGAGGTGGTAACAGACTACCTCACACAGGCTGGATTTATACATGTTGCCCGCATGCGACATATCCAGGTATGCAATTTCTGATGTTTTGTATTTATGTGATTATTCAATACCATTCGTTAACACGTGATAATTGTATAATTTATTTCAGATTGATGCCCCATTAATTAGTGCTCTGGTCGAGAGGTGGAGACCAGAGACACATACTTTCCACATGACCCAGTGTGAGATGACCATCACCTTGCAGGATGTGGCCGACATATTGGGATTGCCTACTGACGGCATTGTCGTTACCGGATCTACATCCGACTCCGAGGATTGACCCGCTGTTTGTGCTGCTGCTTTTGGCTTGGAGTCACTGGCCAGTGAGTTTCATAACCAAGGTGACCTCTGCATCTCATTCTTGGATCGTTTATATACCCGGTGGACTGATCATGCCGGGGATCATGATCGAGAGATCTATTTCACAAAGGCGCACATTGCCCGCATGCTGGTGTGTTGGTTACTGGCGGACAAGTCTGGAGGTAGCAATATCGGTTGTCGGCCCCATTGTAATATAACACAACACGAACAGAATTAGGATTTGAACTCATTCATAAATAGAATAAGAAATAAAATGAAAATACTAAATTAAAGATAAAAATTATGTATGTATGATGTCAAAATTTATGGTAGAGAAGAGATATGAAGAGTGAGAGAAGATGTGTGAGGTGTGAATAAAGTGGTAGGAAAATATATAGGTGTGGCCGCACGTGTAACGCCCAAACTGGGCAGTTAGACGTCACATGTGACGCCCAATTTGAACGTTACATTGTGGAGTATATTCGTGATTATTTCAAAAACTATTACAAATGCGTAAATTTTTATTAAAAAACAATAAATAAATTTTTTTGCCCACCTTTTCTTTATAAATAAAAATAAAAATGAGAAACTAGTAAAGTTGAGAATTTTTTTTAGAAAAGGTAGAAGAGTATAATATAAAACTAAGTGTAAAAATAAGGATATAAAATCACATCATATATTTTTTTCCTTTTATTTATTCGTTTTTGTGTCGTTGTGCACGGCGTATTCTAATTAGATTGTACTATTCCCAACGACGTCATCAGCTCTTCATCTCCCTCCTTGTGCAACAGCAAGAAATCACCGTCCTTCACCATCTATTTCTCCACTCTAGCAGTTAGATGTACAATATCCTAATAATCCGATCACGACCTTTTTTCCCCCAAAGAAATGTTATACAGCTAAAAGTTAATAATCAAAACTTTGATAAATATAATAATAGATTTAATATTTCTCATGTTTATATTTTTTTTCCTCTTTTTTTCTTCACTATCTTATATAATTTTATGTGTATGTAAGAGATAAATTTATCTGTTATAATATAAGAAATATTTATTCTTATAATAATTGATGTTTGATGTAAAGAAGAAGGGAAAAATATTTATCCTCTTAAATGACACAACTTATATCCTTTCACACTCACAAAGAGGTGTGACTCACTTTTATTTTTGTTTGTCAACTCTCTGTGCTCCTTTATCTATCTCTTTCTCTCTTAAAATGACACAACTTTACATTCTTTAAAATGACACACACTTTTCCCATATAGGAGTTTGCGTTTATCATTTAACATGACACAACAAAATTTTCTACACACACAATATTTTGTGGGGCCCACATTTTTTGAAGAAAAAAAAATTTACGACACACAAAACGATTCTTTATAACATTACACAATCACTTTTCCTACAAGATTACTCTTATAAAACCCTTAAATATATAATTATAACGAGAAACATTCAGTTATAATTCACGTAATTTACATAATATACATTTAATTATATAGGGGGAGGGGGTGGAATTCTATTACTACAAAAACTACATAAGAATTTATCCTTTCCAGTGAGCATAACTTCACGCAAAATGGCACGAGAAAGGAAAACAATTACTGTGATAAAAGTAAGGGATTTATAAGAATAATGTCATAGAAAGACCAAATGTGGGTCAGACAACATTTCACGAGACATTCGATTGTAAATAAAGTACATGTTACGCAATAGTTTACCAAGGGTGTCTTCGAGAGTTTTTAAGGAGTGGTTTCCAATAAAGTGAATTAAAAAGGTAAAAAAATCACCTCAATGTTTAAGAGTTTTGATGAGGAAATAAAGTATAACATCTCGTTTCCAAAAAAAAAAAAGTATAACATCTCTTAGTTGTTTGAAAGTCTACATGATAACTATTAAAGTGGAGTGGAGTGTAAATTTGCCTTCTGTTCTAGTCCTAGAGTTTACATAAATGGAATCTGGTACCAATTTTTCTCATCACAACTTTTCAGTAATGGGTGTTTTATGGTGAAGGGCGACTGTAGAAAATATCTCTAGTATGAAAAGAATTGAACAAATTTAAATCCTAATTGTAACATAATTTTACTTAAAAGTAAACTTTGCTTCAAAAAATAACATTTTAAAATTTTATTTTAATAATTTATTTAAAATAGGCATTATGAGGGCAAAAAATTAAAAAAAAAAATACCCCACAACGTCTAACGATACAGTTTGATGTTCAATTATTCAAAATAGCATAACTTTTATGTTAAGCAGGTAATTGTCAACTCTAAACAGAAAATGCATTTGATTTTCAACTAGGTAATTATAATTTGACAGAATTAAGTAATGAACAACTAACTATCCCAAATAAGACAAAGACTTCATCCCACCTGGGCATGGCAATTTGGAGCCAAACCATAGGTTATTAGGCTCAACACTAAAAAAATAAAAAAGCTGACAAGATTTGCAAATTTAATTACGGTAACTACAAAAGGAGCTCGAAACGATTTATATATTAGTTTTTTGAGTTTAATTTTGTCATGTCGTATGAGAATTAAATTTTTATGTTGTAACTTAAAAAGTGGTGAGTCTCATATTTATTAAAAAGAGAAAAAAAAAAACTTTACACACAAATCGAAGAAAAATCATGAGAAAATATTTTCCGATTTTTATAATACAACACAAAACATAAACCAGATCAAACAAAAAGAACTACTCAAATTTTTTTTTTTTATATCTGAACCGGATTCTCCAGCCAGCCGGCCGTACCGCCCTCTACGTCATTAAGCCATGCGGTAATAGCAAAGTTATACTATATTTTTTCTAACTATTATACAGAACTCTAATCTAGAATTTATATAATAATAAATTGTTATTTACAGCGTGCATGCGTAAACATCAAAATAATAATTGTAAACTACTCGAAAGACTCGAGGGCTCACATCACGGAACAAGCATTGGGATTCTCGTCACTGAACATCTGCGGAGGAGGAGCATGATGATGATGCATAGAGAATGGGGGTGGCTCTACCATGTACCCTTGGTTTACATCTACATACCCATGGTTTTGGGGCATGTAACTATTATACTCATGGTTTTGGGGCATGTAATGATACCCTTGATTCCAATTATGCCCTTGATGAACATCCTCCACTGCGTAGCTCCTGCTGGTGCTGCTTTCACCGGGTGCGTATCCGTGGTAATAGTAAGTGGGAGGTGGGTACCCGTACCCGTAATGCTCCATTTTGTTAACTTCCACCTTGGTAGCACCAACCTCCTCTTTTTTGCCACCGTCTCCGCCACCACCCTCCTTCTTGTTCTCCTTCTTTTCAACCCCTCCTCCTCCATCTTTCTTGGGTGGGACCACCTCCACGTTTCTCTTCAGCTTCTCCTTCAGATAAGGTACCATTTCCTTCTCCTCCATCGTTCCCTTCACCGTCACCAAATCCTTTTCTTCTTCAATCTTCACCGACTCAACTCCTGCACAACAAACACAACACGTCCCCATAAACCATCTTTAGCAACTTCAACCACAATTTTAATTAATAATTAATCATTTAATTGTTTATTAGTACCGGCTAACTTAAAAAAATATATATATAGTACGGTTTTATTATTTATATCCACGACTCCCAAACTTTAACTGATATAATAAATTTTAATTAAAATACTTGTAAATTATTTCATAATTAATTAAGTTAGGTCAAAATTCAGTCCTGGCTAACCTTTGGCCTTGAGGATAATCTTCCGAATTTTCTGAACACAACCCTCACAGTGCAATCTGATCTTCAAAACCACCGTGCTCTGAACCGACCACAAATAAATTAACAGAAAACCGGTTAGTAAAATCAACAGAAATTCAAAGTCACGCTAATTAAATAAATTAATAAGGAAAAATTATTTAGTCTATTTTGACCAAATTGGGCTGAAATTTGCGTTCTGTTTCGTCAGTAATCACCGTATTGACGAAGGTTAGAAATTCTGTGGAAGTGGCAAAGGAAGATTACATACATCTTTCGGTTTTTTCGCCTCGGGATTTTTGTCGTCGGTTTTCTTCTCTTCGGCCTTCTTCTCCGGCGGTTTATCGCCGCCGGATTTCTTCTCTTCGGCCTTGGATTCTTTCTTCGGCTGAGGGGAAACAATCTCAACCTTCTTCTTAATCTTCTCCGCCAGTTTATCTCGCAGCTTGGCGGGGTCCACTTTTCCAATAACCGTTAGCTTGTTACCAGGCATATCGGCCTTAACGTCCTCCACACCTGTATCCACAACAAACTCCACTGATTAGGGTCCGATTTTGAAGTTTCGAATCTCATTCTCAATTCGAGAAATCATCTCTCTGAATTTAACAATTCCGAAGGATAAAAAAAAAAACTCCGAATCGAGATCTCAATAGTGATGGTAGTACCGTCGAAATGGCGAACAGTTCGTTTGATCTTCTTGACACATCCCTCGCAATGCATGTCCAATTTAAAAACGACAGGGACGGGTCCGTCGTCTTTCTTGGCTCCTCCGTCGGGCTTTTTCTCGGTCTCATTCTTCGCCTGTTCTTTTTGCTGCCATGAACGACAAAAAAAAATCAAAACGCGTGAGTGAGGACTGAAACTTTTAGTAACATACTGAAAAGGAATCCACTCTCTGATCGAGTGCTCTGAGGAAAAGTAGAAATGAAATTAAAACTAACCTCTCCCATATGACACTATTGTGGTTAATTTTGATGCTTTTGTTGGTTAAATTTCAAAAGTGGAATTTGTAAAAGAAGCCAATGGAAGGTATATATAGAGAGAGGTGATCGATGATGTGTCACACTCATGTATGGGGGTTTGCAACATGTGTTATGTATGCATGTGCATACATTTATGATATTGATTTGGCGTGATTTTTTATTTTTATTATTTTTTGTTTTATTTGGTGGAATATGCTATACGTTATAATAAGACCAAGAGGATGTGTATTGGAAGGTTTCCCGGTGTTGCCGCAGGGTTGGACTTGCGGTTGTCGAGAATCATTTAATTTTGACCGGAACCTGACTTGATAATGGAATGACTTATTTACCCTTGGCTTTCTGGTGTAATTGCAAAAGGTAACTGACCCTTGAACACCCGTAGAATCCGGTGAAAAAACGGTAAAGTGAAAAAATAAAATAAAATTGTATCCGTTGGGTTAAGGATGAGACGCAGTTTTTGAAAAAAAAACGTAGGACAATCTGGTAATATAAGGATATGCTGCGTCCAATAAATAAAGTTCAGTCCCGTGGGCTTCTCCGAGAACAGGACTTGAGTTTTCCCACTTCTGACCCTTTTTCATGTCAAAAGAACAATAACCACTTTCCAATGCCTCCACAGTTCTCCAAGTGAGAATCTAGAATCCTGTTATGATGTTTATGAATAATAAATTAATAATAGGAGTGACCAAACTAAACAAAACTATCATGACAACTGATTTGGTAGTGGGTCTTACTTCTCACTTAATTACATTCCGGGTTCAAACGAGCTTATGCTCATTAAGAATCTTGTTTGCTTAAGGAAATGTCTTTAATTTGTATTTGATTATTCAAAATCGTTGGTTAGTAACGAGAACAATTTCCATATCAAATCAGAATTTTTTGATAGAGAATGTTAATGAGGGATTGGTTAAAGAATTAAAATAAAAAGTAATAAATAAAATTCAAAAAATATTGATAAAAAGTAGATACTTCTTAAATATGCTATAAGAATTTGTCTTCTAGATGAATTTAATTTGGATTAATGTAAAAATCAGATCCAATAATACTTCATGGCACAACCAGAAAGCCAACGGAAAAAGAAAAGGATGAAGACGGATCTATAAACTTAAATCCTTACGTACAAAGATGAAGACGACAACTTTTTAATTAAAGTTGATTGATTAAGGTAAATGCACGTTTTAGGGAAAACAAAGTAATTTATATATATTTGATTTGAATACATAATATCATTTACTTACCAGCTATCAACGATGTTGAAATCATTTCAACATTTCGCATTTTTAGAAAGATCAACACTATCTTATAGTCAGTGACGTCTTGGTAAACAATTCTTTCTTCGGGTATATTCATGGCCAACGTATCGTTTGGTCCCGAGCAGCATGATATTCTTGATTCGCGAGTGGAGTTAACAAATAAGCATATTAAAAGAATATTTATGTTATTTAAGAATTATTATGTGATTATTAAAATACAGCCAGAAAAACATACCCTCTAGAGTAGCACTCTAGGTTCATCAAGAAAATATTTTACCAAGAGAATTACTTATAAAATTTATCAGGAATTCTCTTGAATTGTCCAATATCAGCACTTGGGATGGGCGTACATACACAACACTTAAAACCCTTATTTCTTCTTTGTCTGTCTGGACATCTTGAATTGCTGAAATTCTTTACACTTACACATGTAATAAGGATCAAGGACCAGTTTAACTCGGTTCCAATTGGGATGATCAATTTCTGGGGCAGGCTCGTCCAACTTTAGATGTCAGCTTCATAGCAAGTTTTATGCATATGGCTTTGAAATTATCAGCGCTATGCTAGAAGGAATCGATCGACCAATTATTCAAGAAGCCACACTCCAAAAATAGAACGTGAAGTGTCAACTTGGGCCATTGTGTTTATGGACTATCTGGAAGATTACAAACCTAATAATTTCGTGCCAAATTCATACTCTAGAATGATCATCCAGTAAGCCTCAATTATATAAAGGTGCCACGGAAGAAGGTACATAATTAATCACACTATTCTTAAAGGGGTGGAGACAGGGTTTGGACATTTTACCGTCGACCGCAATAATGGTTAAACACTGATTGTGTTGGAGATAAGAGAAATCTATTTTTTTTATGCTCTTCTTATATTAGCTAGGCCAATAGGACTTTATTCTAATATGATAATAAGGTGTGTTCGATCCTAATAATAGACTGAGATTTCTGTTGAATTTGTAAACTAATACTGTTTATGGGAGAATACTTTCGGTGCACATGTGACCCCGTCCAAAAATTGACATATGGAATAATTTTTTTTTTACTCTTCTTTGTACAACTTTTATTTTTTCTCTTCAATTTTGATTGGCTCGTCGCACTAAGTCAGTGATGTGATGAGTGTACCTTAAAAATTTCATGATTATGAAAAAGACAATTATAAGTGATGGCAGATTGTACACAGAAAAGAGACTAGAGCCTAAGGGGCCGTTTGGTACACGGATTTTTCCCGAATTATCGGGAAACTGAATTTTTTTAAATTTTAAATTTTCAGATATTATTGTAAACTGAATGTAAAAATCATATTTTTGAAAATCGAGATTTCCGAATAAATAAAAATTTCTCCTGTACCAAACACCCCTAAAAGTGAAAGGGAATATATAAGTGTTATAGTGACAACAATAAGAATTAGAGTTGTAAGAGAATTAGATCTGAAACTTAATCTGTATTCACAGGGTTTTATATTTGAAGGTGGATCAGACTTGCTCCATATTGCTAGAAGGGACCCATGAATCCCGAACAAAGTGAATAAATTTAACAACATAAATAGATGGAGTGACACCTTATACAAAAGATTCAACGTCCATAACTAATAAGCCTTTGTGTTTGAGAGAAGGTTTATTTTTAGATTCCCGTAAAAGTTGAGGATGATAATTTAGTTTATTCATATTTGGTAGAAAAAAATTGAATTTTTTTTCCAAAAATGTGATTTTCCTAGAACTTTGTTTTGTGTATACAATATAAATCAATATCACCAGAAAGTGGTATTCTCACTTTCTCAAAAAAATAAAAAATCAGATGTGAAAATTTTGACAAAAATCTTGGTAATATTTTGGACCACCGAATATTTTTTTTGTAATATTCTCAAAAAAAACTCACTTTTTTATCATATTTTCGAGAATCATAATTATGAGTAAAAAAAAAAATTCTCCTCCATCAAACTCAAAGGCAAGGTTAACATGCAATAAAAAAGGTTCAGAACTTATAGATGTGACTTTAAGCCTCTTTTAGGTGATTTTTTAAGTTAAAAATAATTTTTAAGATAAAGTTAAAAATAAAACTTTAAAAAAAAAATTAAAAGCTTTCTATGATTATGTGATTTTTTAATTTAAAAGTTATTTAAAACTCAAGCTAAAATAAAGGGATTAATGTTTGTCCTTTTATTTTTATTTTTTGGTAATACGTGTTTGTTCTTTAAAGGACATAAAATTATGTCATTTTAATCAAAACTATAATATTTTATGGTGAGAGAAAAAGTTACACAATAAAATCATAATAAAAGAAAAGTGAGCGATTTTTTTTAATTTAAATATTAAAAAAGTCATTTTAACTAAAATGACTGTACTTTAAAAGGATAAATATTTTTTCCAGAAATAAATTATTTGGTAAAATAACTTATATTATGTTCTAAAAAGTTGATATACATGTTAAAAAAAACTCCGCATGAAAAAATCTTCTAATATTTTTTTTTTTGCTATTCGAAATTTTATAAAAATATGTTTCACTTTACCCATCAAACGGATACTTATGGGATACTTATCATGAGATCTAAGATTGAATCAGTTCCAATTGTAAACACCCTCTGATTAATCAACTTTTAAGACTTTTAATATTGTCGTGTCATATAAGGGAAAGATTGATGACAAATAGAGTGGGCTTAATTAGTAGTATCTTATATTGAAGGGAGTTGATTCTCATGCTTGTAGTTTGGAAAGAAGAACGAGGCGGATGCACATTGAAACGATAATTTATTGTGATTTTGACAAAACGTGCTACTTTTTGTTCCCCGGTGAACAGATACATTTTTGGAAAATACTATCCTCATTTTACATGAGGTAGTTATTTCATTTTCTCTCAATTCTAAAACCGTGTCCCTTTTTTTTTTTTACATGAGAGAACTACTCTCATGTTACATAAGAGTAATATTACCCTACTTTTTTCCAAGGAATATTTTATCTCCAACATGGAGATATTTTTGGTGGATTATTTTCAAGGGGCATCATCTGTATAATCATTACCGAAGGATTTATACCTAAATTAATGTGTACAATATAATTCGTTTACAAAAATACAAATTAAGAAGTTTGAATAAAAATTGTCTGCAGAAGATAAAAAGGAACTACATGGTAGGAGAAAACACAACGAGACTTGTGGTTTTCTGAGGAAGGTCTTTGCCGACGCATGAGATTGAGATAGTGGATGACGGTTAAAATTTGTCTATAAAAGAAGCGAACTGAACTTACGCGAGTTTAGTGAGATCCAGTAATTTAAATTCTCAATGGCAACGGACCAAACGACACTTCGAGGAAACCGTGTTGCACATATTGATCGTGATTGTGATACATGCAAACTCATGCTCCCTTTTCTATGGGATTCTCTGCCTTGCCTGCAACAAAAATGTGTAACACGGGTCAATTTCTTATGTTCCGTAGACGCGTGACATCTTCATTAAATTCCTCTTCTCTGCTACTACGCACTTACATTATTTTTGGGTGGGATAAAATTATAAAACGTGTAGATGTACCTTGGTTAATATATTTTTTTGGATCTACCCTTTGATAATATTATAAAGCCACTTAAATGTCATTTGAAATTTGTTAATAAATACTTGACGTAGTCATTACCTTTTTAGTTAATTATCTTTAATTCTTTAAAAGTGATTTGTGCTCATTTGGATGAGCTTTTATTTATAAAAAAGTTACTTTTTTTTTTAAAATAAAAGTTCTTTTGAGAATTTTTAGATGTTTGGATAACAACTTTTTAAAAAAGCAAATTTTAAAATAAAAGTTAAAATACTGCTTTTTTGTTATCAAAAAAAAAAAAAAAAAATACTGCTTTTTTTTATAGCCATTGCTTTTGAAAAAAGCAGAAATTAAAAGATAATATAAATTAATTTTTTTGAAAAAAAGATAATATAAATTTTTAAAATACAATTTTAACCTCATCCTATCATACTTATTTTATCTCTCCTTATCCCTATTTTATCTATCCTTTAATGTAAATTTATATATAAAAAGTACTTTTTTTTTTATTTTAACATCTAAACAATTTTTTTATGTAAAAAGTGATTTTCAGATCATACGTCCAAACGTAAAATAATTTTACTTTTTAAAAAAATTTATTTTAAAAAAAACAATGCATAAAAAGTCATTTTTTTAAAAGCTCATTAAGTTAAAAGTTACTTTTAAATTGAAGTTGAAACTTAAAAAAAGCTAAAAACTGCTTGGTGATTATATAAATTTTTTGAGTATTTTAAAGGAAAGGAAATGAAATATTTTTTTATTAAAATGAATTATTAAGATAAAAAGTAAAATTGATAAATAATGCATTTAGAATAAAGGTCAAACTGAGAAAAAAATATTAGAACTAAAGAACTAATATATATTTAAAAAAACTCCTTTTAAGAGTTTTTAGCTTTTGTCTTTTTTATTTATTATAACAAAATTTTATTTTTTATAATATGGCTAATAATCTATTTATAAGAAAAAAGAGAAACTTTGTACAAAAAAGAAGAAGAAGAGAAACTAAAAGTAAGACTCCCCAAATACGCAGTGAGTTTTTTTTTTTTTTTTTAAATATTCCAATCGGTTCATTGCTTCACAACTAATTCGATTCGGGGCGGGTACAAGATTACGGTTTTAAACTCCTTCCAAAGGTGCTACTGGAGAAATTTGAACACATGCTTTCACCCCACCTACTTAGCTCTTATGCGCCAACTGAACTACCACCATTTGATAATACTCACTGAGTTCTTTGTTTACGTAAGTTTTGACTTCTTTATTATATGCATTTGAAGGCATCATATAACCCTCTTCCCCAAAGCTACACAGCATTCTAACAGGTGATAATTATGTTGTAACTTGGGCCTACTACAAATTTGGGAAGAGTGAGGAGGAGGCCCAACATAAAAGGCCCAATAGTATCATATTCGAAATTCCGAACCTTTTCTAACCAAGTGCGAGTGCGCTCTCTTTCATATCCATCTAGCTGAGCTTCCACCACTATGCCTGCAACTGCATTTTCGTGCTCGTTCCTTGTTCTGCAACCTCGCTTCAATTCATACATTAACCCTATCTTCCGCTCGCTCAGCTACCAACTCTCTTCTTCGCCGGTCCCATTGAATGGCAAGTTCTCCGGCGCCAGACTCTGTTCTGCGCTTTCACGAGCGGCGGAGACTGAGTCTCCGAGCGGTGGTAGGTCAGGTGCGTTATCTCCCGGTCCGGAGGTCACCGGTAATATGCAGAAAATCGACGTGAACCCTCCCAAGGGGACGCGTGATTTCCCGCCCGAAGACATGCGCTTGCGCAACTGGCTCTTCAACAATTTCAAAGAGGTATATGATTTTACACTCAAATTGCTCAATGATATGCTATGCTATGCATGCTTCAGCTTGATTATCTGATTTCTTTTGTATGTTTATTGCGAGGATTAGGTTTCGCGGTTGTATGGATTTGAGGAGGTTGATTTTCCGGTGCTTGAGTCGGAGGCATTGTTCACTAGGAAAGCAGGAGAGGAGATTAAGGATCAGGTAATCTTTCCGCTTTATTCTTTCCTTGAGATGCTGAGTGAGTATATACATAAATAATGCGTTTACCGGTTATTATAGCCTGATGAATATATTGTTAGGATATGTGGATTTGCAAGAATTGTCCATACAAACATCCCACTGTTGAAATCTCATTAGTACAGAAAATGCACTGAAACTCCAAATTCCTAATTTTTATTGGTTTGTGACTGACATAAATCCATCAGCGTTTTTGCAAAGATAATGTCAGTGGACAATGGTTATGCTAATCGTTCTTCATTTTGTTGGTTTGACATTGCTTGTACTGAAGACTAATTATCTAATTTGTACCTCTAATTTATCTGATAGTGGTTCTGCATTTCAAAGTTTCAATATGCTTGGAACAAAGATCAGTTCTGAGTGTTTCTCAGTTTAGCTTTAGTGATGCTATTAGATGTCTATGATGAGCTACTTGTGTAGCATCTTCTTGGATGATAACGTACAAGATGGAAATATTTTATTCAGATTTTATTCTCAGAAGTCTCAAAGACATATTCTTCCTTGTCTCATTGCTTTAGTTGTAGATAAGCTTGGAGCAGGTCTTTAGTATGTAATTGCAGGAGCAGCAGAAAGAACTATGGTTTCATGAGTCGTGTTGTTCCACTTGCAGTCTTCCAGAGATATCATCAAGGGAACCATTTATTATTTTCTAATTCATAAATTCATTTGGAGAAGTTCATTTATTTTTGATTAAAATTTTAGGTAAATGACCTTGGTGTTTCACTGTTTCTGCAGTTAAGGCTTGTCTTTGTTATTCTGCATCATATATTCAACTACTTTTGGACGGTTAATACTTTAAATCTGACAATAGATTATGTACAGTGAATCCTGTTAGCATCATTCTATTCTTTGACTTCATTGGGAAATAACATTTGCAAATAGAGCAATGATGTGGCCTTAAGGTGTTTAGAGGTAATCAATTTAGTTCTCCTAATGGAACAACCATAATTTAGGTATGTGAGACCTGTACATGGCTTTATGATTGATGATTTTCTATGCGAGGCAGCAAAAGTTTTCCTGTGGTGCCTGTACTTTGATAGCAATTGTGGCACACAAGCAGCATGCTTGTCTTAAATAATCAACATTATGATTAAATATTTTTTAAAATAAAAAAAAATCTATTAAAAGAGAAGGAAAGAATACCAAGGAATTTTGATAAAATGATAAAATATATACATTACAATTGTGCAGCTTTATTGTTTTGAAGATCGGGGTAATCGTCGTGTTGCATTGAGGCCTGAACTTACTCCTTCTTTGGCAAGGCTGGTGATCCAGAAAGGGTAAAATTATTTTTGATATGCTCATTTTAGGTTTTCCTATATTTGTAATTTTGATGTTGAGTCTGTCTCAAAAATTATAGTTTAACTTATATAACTATTCCTGTTTTTTGTATGTGAATCCAAATTCTCATCTTCATGTTTGTTCTTTTCTTTCCAGGAAGTCCGTGTCTCTGCCATTGAAGTGGTTCACTGTTGGACAATGTTGGCGGTATGAGAGAATGACAAGGGGGCGTCGTCGTGAGCACTATCAGTGGAACATGGATATCATTGGTGTTCCTGGGGTTATGGTATGTGCTGCTTGCCATGCATACTTTTTGAAGCAATGGGATGCCCTCTTTCTGGTCAAATGTTTAACAATTGATCCAGAAAGCATTGCACTGAGGTGTTATGAATTTATAATTTATAGTTTTGACGTTTTAGTTATGTTAGTTTAGCAGTTATTTAAGCATAGTTATTAATAGTGTGCTATAGCAACTGCATTGCAGCCTCAGGCCTCTATAAGGTTTCTATGAGGGAGCCTTTTCCAGTCGTGGCTGCTATCCCTTAAAAATGCGGCCATTGTGGCCACTTTCTAGTTAAAGGGGCAAAACCCCTTTTTTACCCTGTCTTCTAAGTCTTTGAACCCATTATTTTGTATCTTCATGATTTGTTGTCATTTTCCATCAGAAATATATAGGGTTTCTGTTTCAACAAAAAAGACACTCATTGTGACTCTTTTGATGAAGAAGCCGAAGTGTGACCTCAGTTTCATTCCTGGTCACTGACTCACTGCACTGGCGTTGTTTTTGGCTAACCCCGACATTTTCCTACAGACCTCTGCTCTCTGGGTCTCGGCCAGGTCTCTCTTCATGCATCTCTGTTCTTCCCTTTCATTGGTCCCTGTTTACATCAGGCATCATAGCTTCACAGTTCAGAGTTCTATTCTTTTTTTCCCAACTCCTTTTACCTATGAGATTCGATTTTTAATTATGAGCATGTCTTTAATTTTGGGTAATTCTTTTAGTTTTCAAGTATGTATACAGGTGTAGTATAAATTAATTATCTTCTACTTTTAATCTTTGGTATAGCAGCCATCCCACTATCTGCTATCTTGCTATAACGTTTTTGTGGTCAGCTGGTCTATGCCACTATCAGGGATTGATAACTATGATTGTGAGATATCCTCTGATAAGTGATTGCTCTCTCTCTCTCTCTCTTGCCCTTCTCTTTCTCTCTCTATTTGTAGTTGAGTCTCAAATTAATGAAAATTTCTGGATGTTCCTCACAATAAAGTCAGGAGATGTGCTGTTTTTTATTTCTTTGGCATGCTTCCTTGGGTAAATTTTCATGGTTGGTTCACATTGTGTACCTTATTTTATGATTTTGAATGATGGTACTGCTAATGATATTATTGAATGCATTGGACTGTTATCCTTTGTATACATTTTTCACAAAGCTTTTTTATTTTTTATTTTGTAGGCTGAAGCAGAGCTTATATCTTCTATTGTCACTTTGTTCAAGCGAATAGGAATTACAGAATCAGATGTTGGATTTAAGGTTTCTAGTCGAAAGGTGCATATTTTATTTTCTTTGTACGAATGATGTTCCTAGTTTCCTTCCACAGTGCTCTTTATTGCATTTCCCCTTATTTTCTCAAGGGCTTGTGTTAGTTAATATTACTCTTTGACATGTATCATGTCCTGCCTGCTCCTAAAACCTGTCTATTTTGCTCAGTGTTGTTTCTGGCTTCAATTTTAATGAATATGATATCTATATATTAACTTGTCGAGATGTATGATAGATTGAATTTATCAAAACCTTTTTAGCTATATGCTTGATTTCTGGTTGAAGGTTCATTTCTAACATCACGTGTTGTCAAAGCTTTGTTCACTGGACTTGGCTTAGTTTATTAGGACTCAGGAGTACAATAGAGATCTTTACCCTATACTTCTGTACAATATTACAATTCAAGTCCTTGCTATGCTTGTTATTGAGGATTGTTTTGGTGGCATGCTTGCTTTATCTTCATGTAATGATGCAATTAATTTATCATATGTTGTGAAGTGTTGTTATCTCAATTTTTGCATGTAGTTTGTTTCACCTTTGTAGGTATGCAGAGTCTGCAATAAACCGTGTTAGGAGTTTAGTTCTTAATTTTTCTTAATTCGTGTGGTTCCAGGTATTGCTTTAGTTATGTAATAGCCTTTCACTCTGTTGTATATTTCCTTGCTTTACAGGTTCTACAGGAAGTATTGAAACATTATTCAATACCTGACAATTTATTTGGCAAGGTCTGCGTCATTATTGATAAAGTGAGTTATGCATAGTGTTGCTATTTTAGTTTATTTTTCTAATTGTTGATGGTGCTCTAAGATTCCTGATCTTTGTTTGTTATCGAGAAACAAATATGATAAGGAGATTATGATATCTCCTGTTTTTTCTAATGGTTTGTAATTACCAAGCAACATAGACTGATATTTTTTGACCTCATACACCTACTAGGGCAGAGCTGATGAGGTGGCTAAGGGTTAAGATAGGAATTTAGGTTGTTACCCTGTGATGGAACCCAGAATATTCAACAACAAAGATAACCACAATTGAACAGTAAAATGCTTCCATTATATCAGTATTCATTACAGAGACGCTAACTACTCAGCATAACAAAGAGATACAAGAAATATAAAGGAATAACAAATAAAGCACCAAAAATCTCACTCACTCCCAAGCCAAAATACCAAGGCCAAAGAGATCCCAAGAGATCCTCTCCAAAACCCAATTTACCAAAATACTCAATAATCTCCTCTCCCCCTCCCCACACTCCTTTTATTCTATTCTTTAGGAATATTCTAGAATAATTTCTCTAACAACTAACTAATTTACTATATTGCTAAACTTGGGCCCACTAATCATAGCCCATCAATACTCCCCTTTCAAAATTCACCTTGTCCTCAAGGTGAGGAAGAGAATAGGGGATGTAATTGAACATCTACCAGGGTCCCATTGCTTGAAGAACATTGATCCTGTCACTCTTGAAACTGAAAAATTGTCGGATCCCCTTTCCCCCTTCTCTCCATACTGCACATATCTGGCCATGAAACAAGGTATATCTCCATATTTCCCATGCTCTGTTTTTTTCTTGTTTTGCTGGCCCCTTCCAAACAAAAATTTCGGGCCACAATCACCGTTATTCAAGCCTAAATGTGTCTGGTCGTGTAACCCCATGGTGAAACCCATTGGGTTTGACCCAAATGAACAGCTCAGTAATTTTAACATTACTCCATCACCATCCACAACCTCCATCCATCGTCTTTGTAAGTTTCCAAAGCTCAGTAGAACTTCCGCCGCCGGCAACCACAGGAACCGCCCGCGCCTGTCACTGTCGTTTGTTGCCTCCGACGACCCGTCTTGTTCATAAACCAGCCCCTCGTTCTGTCCGTTCAAGTCCAGCTCCTCTTGAGTTAGTCTTCCACATCGCGTTCCTCGTCGGTGTTTTTGGTCGCTGCTCGCCGTCGTCACTCTGCCTTGGGTGGAATTGTTTTTGTCGATTGTTGCCCCTATGAATCGATTAGGGTTCACACTGCCCACACTAACTGCTGAAGATTGTATTTCATGGGTTGGTTTAATGATTTGGGCCGCTGGTGATTTAGGACTGTGGTGAGGCCCAACTCGACCTCCCCCCATACTATTGGACCTCCGTTGGGAATTAGTAGGCCCCTGACATGTGTTAAGACCCAGCCCATTACCTCGGTCCACACTTGTCCTTTGCTGATTAATGGGTTTGTTCATTAATGCGGGTTGACCCATTTTTCTCGCTTCATTGCTGGCCAGCCCAAATCGCTTTTTTGATTCAGCAAATCCAGGCCCAGGACTATGAGGTAACACTTCGTCCCTCTCCTCGAAACGTTGCGCCCCTGTCTTCATGCGTTCCACATCCATCAATGGGTGCAAACAGATTTCAACTCCAATTTCTTCCGTCAAGCCACTGCGAACAACCGCTCCCATCTCCTTCTTTGTGTATTTATCTTCTGCTCCCTCTACTTCATCCGCTTCTGGATCTTTGTCATCCTCTTCTTCGCCTTCAACTTCTGCGTCTTCCGCTTCTTCCCTTTCTGTCTCTTCAACTTCTGTTTCCTTCGCCGTGTCTTTTTCTTCTCCTATTTTGATTTCTTCTTTTGCTATTTCATTACCACCAACTGTTGGATCTGATTTTAGAGC
This sequence comes from Gastrolobium bilobum, assembly GCF_033153095.1. NCBI lineage: Eukaryota > Viridiplantae > Streptophyta > Magnoliopsida > Fabales > Fabaceae > Gastrolobium > Gastrolobium bilobum. The sequence goes on from NW_026899561.1 coordinate 511,685, forward strand.
TGTGATTCCCTCCTTATCTTCTAGAATGGAATGCTCCGATTCTGGCTCTTCATCTACCAATAAAATTTCCGGTAAATATTTCTCTATGAACGCCTTCTCAAACTTCTTCAAGTTTGCGGTAAGATTCAACCACTTCCAACCTTGATACCAATTGAACGCACTACCTCTTAGCCCTCTCACCGTTTCCCTATATTTTTTATCTTCATTGATTCCTTCGTCTGGAAATATTGTTCCAAATCGATCAGCCATCCCCAAGCATCATCTCTTTCTTCTCCAAAGAATTTTGGAACATCAGTAAATCTGAATTTCATTTCATTTTTTTTCTTTCTTTTTTTTTGTTTTTTTCTGGATCTGGACCAGAAAGCACTCCCTAGATCGGAAATGCTCTGATACCAAATTGATGGAACCCAGAATATTCAACAACAAAGATAACCACAATTGAACAGTAAAATGCTTCCATTATATAAGTATTCATTACAGAGACGCTAACTACTCAGCATAACATAGAGATACAAGAAATATAAAGGAATAACAAATAAAGCACCAAAAATCTCACTCACTCCCAAGCCAAAATACCAAGGCCAAAGAGATCCCAAGAGATCCTCTCCAAAACCCAATTTACCAAAATACTCAATAATCTCCTCTCCCCCTCCCCACACTCCTTTTATTCTATTCTTTAGGAATATTCTAGAATAATTTCTCTAACAACTAACTAATTTACTATATTGCTAAACTTGGGCCCACTAATCATAGCCCATCACCCTGCATGCGTGGCAGGTAGGAGTGAGGGAAGATGGAAGTGAGGCGTGAAATCTGTCAAGGGAAATGATCAAAAGGCTGGAGGGGGAGAGGGTGAATTAGGCAATCGTTCATTAAGGAATTGGGGCCTTAGGGAAGGGAGGAAGTAGGCCCTCAAAGATCAGCAGGTGTTTCTGTCTTTGTTTTCTGTTTCTCAGTTTCATAAATACGGATTTTCCCTATTGTAGGATTCCTTTTCATCCAACCCAATGCCTAGAAAATTTTACGGCATTAAAATTTTTCCAAACAGGAATTTGAAAAAAATGTCACCCAATCTTCACCTTGCCGGGGAACAAGTTGTCTTAATCTCTAATAAATACATTAGTTTTCTTGTGGACTATCTACCAACAGACCACCCATCAAACTGTTCATTCAGCATATTGCATTGCATAGAAAGAGTCACCATGAGCTCCACCTCGTCCCAGAGTTATTCAAAAAAGCCATGCCATTTCTCAGTACTTTTGTCAAGAGTTGCTCCATGAGTTATTTCTAATGCTCAATCTCTCGAGGCACGGCAGCACACTCATCATGGGCCAACGGTTTAATACCAAGATAAAAAGAGAGATATAGAAAACAGTGCTTGATTTAGTTAGGTTTATGTAATACATATACATACATGTATGTAATTTAATTTATTGCTCCCAGGAGAATTATTGCAAAGTTATGACTAGGATTCAAATAAAATCACCCACATTTATATTCTTGAAGTCCCTTGACCTTCGAATGCGTCAGGTTGTGATGCTCAAACTGGAAAATGGCAAATGTTTTTCTGGGAAATTCTGGGGAGCCCGATATTGTAAATTTTTTAATGAGTAAATACCCTTTTAGGTCCTTGACAAAAAACATGGTTCCTATTTTAGTCCCTTACAAAAAATAATTAGCTTCGGGGTCCCTAACAAATTCAAAGTGGACCCATTTAGTTGAAATCGTGGTCCCTCACAAATTCAAAAAAGACCCATATTAGTCCCTTAAAAGGACTAAAATGGGTCCATTTTGAATTTGTTAGGGACCTCGAGACTAATTATTTTTTGTAAGGGACTAAAGTGGGGACCGTATTTTTTGTTAGGGACCTAAAAGGGTATTTACTCTTTTTTAATTTATGCTTGAATTAAAGTTATCAGCGATTTTTTAGTGTTCTTTGCAAACTTAAGTTCTCGTGGGAATCAATTTATCATAAAGTGTGAAGAACTAATTCCCGTCTGTACTGGTGGAAATTCAGTTTTTAGCCTCATGAAAGCTGTCCTAATCATGAAATATTTAGTTTTCAACCTCTTCCACCACCTCCACTATCACCATAATCGTCGTTGTTGTTGATTCTACCACTGTAACCACAATTACCATCATGAAGCCTCTACATCACTGTCACCATCTCTATCTTCATAACTACCGGGACATTCACATTGCCACTGCTTGCTTGTGTGGGTAACTTCGTATTATCACTGATGGTTCTAAAAAGACGATATATATTGAAATATTTTCTCAGGAGTTCCATTAACCAACCAAACATGGTCATTTTATTTGCCAATGAGTCCAACATCTTAAGGTAAGATTCTCAAATAATTATTTTGAGCAGAACATATGCAGTACTGCATTATGTTCATTGTTTGATATGCGAGATACTTATAACATTCTCCTACCAATACCTTTATACTTATACGTATGGAGAAAAGCTATAAGTATGGTGGAGGGTTAGACCCGTTGTTATTCCTATCTTCCAGATGGTCCCTTTTTAGTCTTTTTCCCCTTCATTTCCCTCACTTCTTCATTTCCCTTTCTTTTTTACTTTTATTTATTTATATACACATATATATATATTACTATGTTTTTTTATTTATTTTTACAACTGTTTTGTATCTTTCATGTGGGTTCATCTACCACTGACCCCAATTAATTTGGGATAAAAGTGTTGTTGATGTTGATGTTGATGTTGACGTATGGATTTTTCAACCATATTTTTATTGGTCCTAAGCTGGTCATATAGTCTGGGGAGCCTCTAATCCATTCTTTTTGGATACATATGATTTTACCCACTTGTAATTCATGTCTGTTTTTGTAGTGACTTAAATTTCATTTTCTGGCATTTTTCCTTGTCTCTATAGGTAAATGTATGATCGTGATCCCAAAGAAAATTGTTTTTAATAATTTTTTTGTTTTTTATTTTTAATTTTGCACAGATTGAGAAAATTCCAGTTGATGAGATAAAGAAAGAGTTGAAAGCTGCTGGTGTATCACAAGAGGCTGTCCAGGAGCTATTGCAAGTCCTTTATGTAAAGTCATTGACAGAGTTGGAAGGTTCACCCTTTGCTGTAAATTGTTTCTGAAATTTTCCAGTAGTATAACAAATTTCCTGAAAATCTTATATTTTGTAGTCAATGCTAGAAAAACACAATAAAATAGCCAGTTTTAGGCTTTTACGTTTTACCTTTGTGCTTGAGAGTAGGTTTACAAATTTAAGAATATACGTGATAGCTCTTGATGCTGAAATATCATTTCCTAGGTCATGGCATGTCTATTTGATGAAACTTCAATTTTGTATATATAGAAATCAGAAACAGTTCAACAAACAATATCAAAGCAAGTCAAGTTCCTATCAACAACAAGAGACATTTTAACAATGGCTGACATAGCCTTGAAGGAAAATAAAAATAGAACCCAAATGGAAAATAAACGAAGGGACTCCACAGTACCCTTCCTCCCACAATTCACCACTGAATTGGTTGCATTACTCTTTTCCTGCGTATTCCTTTTACAAACCCTCAACATATATTACTCACTCCCAACTACACTCTCTCTCTTCTAACAACCTCTTCCCTACAGACTCCTTCATCTGTTATAACCAATTTGGCATAATTCATTTCGTTTCCTCATTGCACTGTCTCAGCTCATGTTAACGGACCATCCACATCAGCATTCAACAATGGATCAGCCTCAACATCTGTCATTTGCCTAGGCCCAACGTTTGCATCTGCTTTAGGCCCAATACCAGTATCAGCAGCCTTATCACTTGTAGGTCCAATATCATCATCAACAGCCTCATCACAAAGATCAATCTTAGTCCTCTTCCTACGGCTATAAACCTTGTTCAGCTCCTCACCAATTACTCCCATGAAAGATTCATTCCTGTTTCTTAGAGAATATCTTACATTTGTTTGTCTTTTTGATATCCTGGGTGAGATTTTAGAAACTTGGTTAGCTTGATAGATTCTCATGGAGTTTGACCCCATTTTGTATTATATGCTACTTGATATCATTTATGTTTCTAATTTTTTTTTTTTTTTTTTGCATATCATATACCTCTTTATTTGGGATAAAGGTGTAGTTGATGTTGATATCCCTCTTTGTGATATCAAAAATATTCTCCTCGCTTTACCTTTTTCTTGAAGCTTATTTATGTTTAAATAATCTGTATTAGTTTGTGAAAAACAAGTCATACAACTTATGTGAAATCTTAATTTGGTTGTATTTAGAGAGACTTGGAAGCAATGGGGAAGCAGTTGCCGATCTGAAACAGCTATTCTCACTTGCTGAAAAGTTTGGTTACTCTAAATGGCTTCAATTTGATGCATCAGTTGTTCGTGGCCTTGCTTACTACACTGGCATTGTATTTGAGGTTAGATTTTCTCCGTAGTTAATACTTGTTAGATGTTATTGTTTACATGAAGACTAAATTCTTGCGTATGGATTGCCTCTCTGTTGCGTATCTCAATACTTTTCTCATTGGAACATGACTTGATTCTGTAACAAGTGTATAAAAGGTATTGTGAAGTTTCTTGGGGATTGTGTTTTAAAATTTATACTCTTAACGCATAATCGCACTGAAGACATGTATAATTATTGAAGTTGGCAAATAAAGGCTGAAGTGCATGATGAAAACCATAATCAGGGTTAATTTTTCATAGCCCTGAATATATTAAAAGAATACTTTGTAGTTCTTAACAAGATATTGTGATGTTCGTACCTACTCACATAAGATACTGTGGCATGTAAGATCCTTGGTGATAATATTATTTCATGATCTCCAAGAAGATGAAATGCATATATGAAATCCTATTCTCTCTTTTGTTCTTTTCTCTCTTAATGAATTCATTATTGGGATTAATGTTTCTCATGTTATAGGAAATAAAATTTATTTCCTACACATATAAAAGTGTATGGGACCCATGTGGGGCCATATGAAGAAAAGAGAGAGAAAAAGAAAATATGGGTTCCACATACATTTATCTGTGTGTAGGAGATAATTTTATCTCCTACAATATGATAAACACTAATCCCTTCATTATTTGATATAAAACAAAAATAAAAAGAAAGAGTAGATACTATATAGAGAACATAACTAATGCTTGCAAGTACACCAAAGTTTTACTGGCTATATTTTGCTGTAAAAAAGTTGCATTCTTCACTATGCTTTCCATTGCATTTGCACAATAAGAAAAACAGGAAACTTTGTTGATTGCAATGGTTCCTATTAGTGTGTTCATTTCTAGCTATGTTATAAATTGCCTGTTGTACTACTTTTCTTCTTTCAAATGATTAAATTATTCTTCAGTAGGGTTTCGATCGAGAAGGAAAGCTACGGGCTATCTGTGGTGGTGGCCGATATGATCATTTGTTCTCAACTTTTGGTGCTGATGACATTGCTGCTTGCGGTTTTGGATTTGGGGATGCAGTCATAGTGGAAGTAAGTAAGTCTATAACTTTTCAGTAGCAAGAGGAATGGGAAGCCACCAATGTTATGCATAATAAACCATCTTGTACATTTTTTTGAATTCCTTTCTGCCTCAATCTATGACACATTTTTAAGTTTCGAAACAGGTACAGTGAATCAAAACGTGTAAAACTATTGAATATAGTAATGTCATTTATTATCTATAGTTCTATACAAGCAGTTTTTTAGAAAGCATATCTTTTAATGTCAGTATAATATGTTTTGAAAGCTCCTAAAGCAATAATATTCTGTTTCTAAGTTGCACAGCTTGCCTAATAATGATGTTGGTTTGTTCTGAGAAATTTGAGCAGCTCTTGCTTCTTGGTATCAATCTAGATGTTTTGGGAGCAAAGACGATAGTGATTTTTAAAGGAGGAAATTCATGAAAAACTTCGATGGATCCAGATGGGTTAGAATTGAATGTTTTAAATAAAAATCCATGCCTTCCCAGCTTCTGTGCAGTAGAAATTTCTTTTGGACCTTTATGGTACAGCTTTTATATCTTGAATCTTGAATCTTGAGTACTGAATCTTCAAGCTTCTTAAATGGTTTTGCTTTATACTGTTCATTTTGTTTATTGCTTTCAAGTCAAGACTGCTGAGTTTCTTTGAAAATGCTGATCTGTGCTGTCAACTGATATATTAATTTTAGCCTCAGTACTGCTGTTTAGATTCCTGTTTCTCCTCCTTTTTCAACTATGCCTGACCTCCCTTTTTTTTTAACAGTTGCTCAAAGAGAAGGGTCTCCTACCAGAGTTCAGCTTGCAAATAGATAACATTGTTTGTGCCTTGGATGAAGATCTTCAAGGATGTGCTGCTATGGTTGCTAACGTTCTCAGAGAAAAAGGACATAGTGTTGAATTGGTTTTGGAAAGCAAACCACTCAAATGGTATAAAATTCTTCCATTATTTTTGTTTCCTTTTCTTAAAGCATGCTCGAATATCTTCTGATATGATGTTATAAATCCTCATATTTATTCTTCATATTTATTCTCTTCTAGGGTTTTTAAACGAGCAGCTCGAACAAAAGCTCAGCGACTGGTTTTAGTGGGGAATTCTGAGTGGCAAAGGGGTATGGTTGGTGTCAAAATTCTCTCTACTGGTGAGCAGTACGAAGTTAAACTGGATGATCTAAAGTAAATCAGAATTTGAACTTTTTTTGTTGGTTTATGTATTTTAGCTTCATTATCGGTATTTCATTTACCTTGGTTTTACTTGGGTACTTGTTTATATATACACTCACAAAACTGCATGCGCACACACATATTTATCTATACATATACATTTACCAAAGCTTCTGCTTCTGTTCATTTTCACTTGTTTCTGTTAGAGAAGTATATAAACCATTGATATAGCCTCAGCCAACAACTTAAGCTAGTGGGTGAGGGTCTCTATAATGTAAAGACCATTGATGGGCTTTCACTTAATAGCTTGAGCTTTTAGGTAAAATGGTTTATATACTTCTCTAACATTATCCAATCAAGTTCTTCGCCCATATTGTCTACCCTTTTCCCCCCTCTCCTCTCTCTCTCTCTCTCTATATATATATATATATATATATATATATATATATGAGGACACATGTATATTGTGGATAGATCAATGAGGGAATTTTCACGTGAATTCTGGAATTGAATGATTTGTTTGATAATAGATCCTTTCAACTTACAATTGAAAGCTTTTCTGCTCATTTATAGCAACCAAAGATGCTTACACTTAGAGGTTTATAGTTATTAAAATCTATTTTCATTAAGCCGTAGACTGCTGCATTCAACATTTGTCATCGTTAGGATAATATTTCCAATTTATCATTACTTGTGGCCTTAAACAATTTTTCAAGATGGTCTTATCTAAAAGTTTTGAAAGGCATTCTATGTGAATCTCTGCCTGTAGTAGAAAAGCTAATGACTTAATGGAGGGGAAACTAGATTGGAGGATGGTGTGTCTTAGGACAGAGTGTAGGGAAGCTATAAGCAGTGTGGAGGAGTAGACTCGTTTTTTTCTATTTTCCAGATTATTTTTTTTTCTATTTTCCAGATTATTTTAAGTCCTTGTTCCCTATATTAATTTATTTAATTATTTATTTATCTGTCTTTCTAGTTTGTGTTTTTTCTTATTTAATTATTTTTCCTCTTAATCTATTTTTCTCTATATGTTTCATTTTTTGTCATTTATTATTATTATTATTATTATTTATTGATTTTTTTTTCTTTTTCATCAATCTTTTCTTTTTACTTTTTATTTTTTGGTTCATCGATCACCGACGCCAACTGGTTTGGGGGAAAAGGTGTTATTCATGTTTATGTATATTATTTTTTAAATTATTTGATTAGAATGTTATTATGCTTCCTATGATTCTGGTGAGTTCTTTGTCCGTATATAATGCTTTTCTTTTCAAATCAGTAAATGTGGTAAGAGGAAAGGAGCACAATTCAATAGGTTTGGTTCAGTACAAATTAAGAAATCTTGGCATATGATGAATGGTGAATCAACATGTCAAATAATATTCCCAAGTTTATGAAGTTGAATGATTTGAAGCTTCGATATTTCATCAACATCAACACCACCTTTATATCAAACTAGTTGGGATTGGCAGCAGCCAATGAACTCAATTAAAAAACTAAAAAAGAATGAGGAAGCTTTGATTTTTCATCAATAGGGACAAATTATTAAGCTTGTTGAAGTTGTTCAAACTAGTTATGGTGAATGCTACTGCATGCCTCTGTGAGAAGAGGATAGTAGTGTAAAAGTTATGCTTGCTAAAACTAAAAAGTCTGTGGCCATTAAGCAGGAAAAGTTTCAGCAGTATTACTGACATATTTGAAGTGACAGAATTTGCTTGGAGGTACCAACTTAATGACAATGATGCGGTATGGAGTTTGAGTGAAGCTGCATGCCTTTCTTTTCTTTATAATTTCATTTATATATTTAGGAGAAACATCAATGAAAGAGTGGGTCATATGGTTAGAGTTCTTTTTTTTCATAAATTTGTTTTTACTTGATAGGAATATCGGTTCATTCACCTTTAAGTTAGTAAGTAGTTTACTGAAGTTATACTTATCTTGATTCCCTCTTTTCATATAGCCTAAAGGCATCCATCCTTGTGAGAAAGAGCAAGAGAGAGTGAACATGGTAGGATTTTCCTCTTTCAGGTGGTGTCGGGACTTCAGTGTCCAATAATTTGATGGATAATTTCAATTTTTATATTTATCTTTTCTTGTTATGTTTTGGCGTGGTTGATACATAGCCCCATCGTTTGCTGATTGTGAGACTAAGCTGGTTTTAGAAGAGAAAGAAACTTCACAAGTTGTTCCCTTATATTCATTCACGAATATAATATTGAGCAAACAATAGACTAATTTAAGCTGCATATTTTGGACATACATATAAACTTTTATTGTACTTAATGTTCATGGAACAAAGAGGCCATGATACCCATGTGGATTGGTTCTACTAGGTAGGAAGTTGTAGCTACTCATCAGTTCTATGCTTACGGATAGCATTACTAGTTTTGCAAACACAAACAGTACTGACTGATACACTAATAGTTTGATAATTGCCTTTAAGCTTTAGTTGGGTACAATTGTTCCCACTAGCCCAAATCCCATTGTAAAGAAAGCCCCTGCCTGCAGCAGCAGATAGACAAAGAAATTATCGTGTCCAAATAACAGGTCATAGATTGCACAGTGCAGCATGTACATCCCCACTATAATCTCCAATGGGTGGATCCTGTTGATTAAAGCAAAGGGTCATAAGTATGCATCAGATGAGTTAATAGTGAGAAATAGTCAAATATCATAACTTCATCCTTTACCTTATAGTGTAATGTTATCTACTACATTATCTTAAGTCCAAAATGTTCTAAAAAAGAGTAATTAAAATATTATGGTTGTGTTCCTATTGCTCTTTTTGCCTATTGATGAATTGTAGAATGATTCAATGGCAATTTGTGGTGTTGGTTGAATAAATTGATTGATTTAGACAAACTAGCTGCAATGCAGCTGGTACCTCTCTATAATTCGAAACCGAGAAGTTCGTGATGGCCTAGCATTGTTCCTTTGTTTCATCATATTTCCAAGTTTCTCAGTCACAACCCATTCGTTGACACGGTTTGCTTCCAAGAGTCCTATAATTGCTGCTTTAGTTCGATGGAGTGACATGACATTCTCAAAGAGTATCCAGAGTACAAGTAGGTGCATGGATCTGTCCCATTATAAAAGAATGTAGAATAATTAAGATAGCCGAGGGAAACTAAATAAATTTTGCACTGCTGTCAGAAACCCATTACCTCGGGGTGGAGACTGCATTTAGAATTGTAATAGTTGCTGGGATGTATATGGCAATCTGCTTTTTGAGATTGACTTCTGGAACTATCACGCAAGCTGGTATAACTATGCAGTAAAAGAAGAACGTGACCCAATGTGCAACTATTTTCCTCACAAAGAAGAAGGCATAGATAAGATGAAGTCGCTTGAGAAGGGGTACCCTCTGGATGTTACATATAGTTTTCAATCAGTATAAGAGTTTGTAAATCTTGATTCTACGAGGAATTGAATTTGTTTTTAGCTGTTGATTTACTTACTTCGCAAAAGAGGATTTCCTTGGTCATTTTCTTAAGGAGATTAGCTGGACCACATGACCACCTGTGCTGCTGATATCGGTATGCTTTAAATGTACTTGGCAGTTCATTTTTGACCTAGCAAGCAACAACACCCCCCCCCCCCCCCCCACCAGGGGGTATGGGGTAGTTTATGGGTTATTCTAGCTTAGAACACGATATTGTATTAAAGAATTTAGATAAGTATGGATAACTCACTGTCACATCACCCACAAAAACAAATTCCCAGCCCTGCAGGCTTGCCCTAACTGCAAGGTCCATATCCTCCACTGTAGTTCGGTCTTTCCATCCTCCAGCATCTTTTATTGCTTGAATCCGCCAAACCCCTGCTGTCCCTATATGTTATAAAGGAAGTTTGAATAAGCCGATCTGCGAAGGTGCTTCTCTGAATTTAGTGTGATGAGCATCTTAACTTACCATTGAAACCAAAGAATGAGTATGTTGAAGAGCCCACTTCCTGTTCAACACCAAAGTGATAATCAAGTGACATCTCTTGAAGCCGTGTCATCATACATTCCTCTGAATTCACTGTGCAGACCAAACATCAAAACAGTTTTAAAAAATGTTGATTTACTGGGCTCATGAATAAGGCATACTGTCACACTGATGTGGTTGCAATAATTTAACAAGTTAGTTTTACCAGTTACTTACCAAATTTCCATCTCGCCTGCACCAAACCCAACTTTGGGTTCTCAAGCAGATAAGGAATTGTCCTCCAAAGAAAATCTGCATCTGGCTGGAAATCTGCATCAAATATTGCTACAAACTCACAATCCTCAACATATTGCTTTTCCAATCCCTCTTTTAGAGCACCTGCCTTGTAACCATTCCGATTTTGCCTTGTTTCATACTTGACATTTACACCTTTCTGCATCCATTTGTGACACTCCGATTTGACCAATTCCTGCATGTTTGAAAATGCATGGTTACTGTAAATTTACAGCACAAACACATGGGATCTGCAATGAAGCTTTACTGGATCAATCAGATACCCTTAGGACTTGATTTGTTGAGTCATCAAGAACCTGAACTATGAATCTGTCAGCTGGCCATGAAAGCCCGCATACTGCTCCAATCGAAAGCTTGTAGACCTGGAAACAAAAATTGATTTTTTTTTCCTAGGTAATTCATCTTTGTTCTTTAATAATCACCAGCATTACTGTAGCCCTCTTATTGCACATTTCTAGTCTAGACAAGCATAGCCGACTTGTGTATTCCTTTACTTTGTCAGTTAGCTGTGATTTATTAATGTTATGCCAACATGATTATGTTTCTGACATTAGTGATTGCAAAAATGATGTATATGGTTGTATAGATATTAAAATATATTAAAATAAGGATATTTGAAAGATGCTAGAGTTTGTTGGTAAAACTAAATAGTGCAAAAAATAACCCAAAAAATGTATGAATAAAAGTGAGAAAGTAGGAGTAAGGGAATTAGTTATTAATGACATGTGATAAATGTGAGAAGACAGAATCTAGTTGATTTCTTTCGATTTAAAACCAGTCTTAATTGTTTCTACTAATTACAAATGATAAAAGGACAGCATTATAGGATAGGATATCATATATTAAATGGTAGTAAATATGCATGGATATCATATAACATACTAAAAACTTTATTCTTTGCAAGACTTAATTAAAAAACTAGGTTACCTCTTTCTCATTATACATAGGTATTTGGATCAACACCATGGGGTATCTTTTGTTTCTCTCTATGTTCTGTTTCATGGCGTCCAACTTGTACTTGGTGTATTTTTTCTTCCTCAACACTTTGACAATAAGAATTACAGCTGCCATGGATACTCTTTCAACAAATAGCATGATTGACATAACTGAGCACAGAATGACTGCTAGTTTTAGGAGTGGTATGACCACTGGGGCTCGTATTGATTGCCAAGCATAGCGCAGACTACTTGAAGCATATTCTGGAACGCCTTCAGTCTCCTCAAAGATTAGGTTTCTCATGGTTTCTGGGGTTGTAATTATGGAGGAATATAGAGCCTGAAGTAGTCACTTGGGGGCTGAGGCAAATGCTGGATGGGTTGGTGACTTGTTGCAGGCAGATCAAGTGGGTGTGATGTGTCTTGGAGATGAAACCTTTACTTTAAATAGGAAGAACGCAATGGAGGAAGATGAGGACATGCATTTGGGTTTAGGTGGATGAACGTAGTGTGATGAGTGCGCTATTAAGGGGAGAACTATTCTTTTTTGAGAGACACGTTTTTCATGCAAGCGATGCTGCTGCAACGTAGCTACCTGATAGCTGGATATGTCTTTTCTTGCCGACAATTTCTTCAAGAGTTTTACCGTCGATGGTTTGGTCATAGTAATAATTACTTCTTGTATTTGATCTAATTTATGAGATTGTGTTATATTGCTAGTAAATATTAGATAAAAGGCAATAGAGTCAAGCTGGCATTTTTGGTACTTTTGTAAGGCTTAGATACGATCTTTTTGTGATTGAAATTTTCTCTTATCTTCTGTTTATCTTTCAAATATGTTGCTTTTGTTCTTTTGTGAGCTGGAGCATATTCAATCATATCAAACTTTGTTGATTTGCTTTTGTGATTGATTTGTTTGGGAAAGGTTGGTGAAAGAATTTAAAGTACTTTTTATTTCACTACAAAATACTTTAAATCCATGTAGAAGAGGTAAGAAGAGAAAATGAGAGTGAAGTAGAAGAATGATGGAGACGATCCCTTGTTTGAAAAGTTTGATACAACTGTCTAAAAGTGGGATGGGTAAAATAAAGTAGAAGAGGGTGTACGTTTTTATTTTATATCAAAGTTTCGGAGTTGCTTGACGGCAACGTCTCTACTTAGGGTATTGTAAATTAGAAAGCATATAATCTCCTTTTGAAACATTTGGCAGACAAAGAAGAATAGTTCCCTTCCTTTCTGCAATAAATTTCTTATTGGATATGAGAAAGGAAAGACTTTTCTTTCTGCAATAAACTTCTTATTGGATATGAGATGATTGTCATCCTTTCCTTTTATTTCCTGTATTAAAACTTAATTTCTCTAAATCTTCATTTTCCTTTCAGGGATACATAAAACATATATGATGTCTTTTTGTTACTTAGCTCAGGGATACTTTTGTAAAGTGCTATTATTTCTTTTCATTTCCAATGTTCTGATAGTTAAGAAGGAAAAGCTAATCTGATTGTAGCCTGTTTTGAAGTTGAAACTATTCCATAGAAGTAATCAGAAGGGTCTACTCTCCATTTTAGATATTTTAAAGTTGAATTTGTTTTGCATTAATCCCAAATTATGGCTGGTTTGTGCTCTCTGGTTTAATAGAAATTATACGAAGCATATTATGCTATGAAATGACCACTTGGGAAAATTTACCATATAAAATTGATATATTTTCATGTCTGACTCAGATAGCGTGTTTGTTCTGGAACGCCTTGTAGTTATTTGGATTTATCAAAATGTCTACCTTTCTATTTTTGCGTGCACTCAAGCTCAACTTGAACAATATTTTCAAGTGCTTCAGCTATACTGTCGGCTTCCTTATCATTGAGTTGTCTGTTACAAGTTATCATGGGGAGAGGGGGAGTGTACATTTTCATGGTTGCTGCCTTTATTTTGCTAAACTCTTGGCTTCTGCCATTGGAAGTTGAAATAAAATACAAATTGCCCAGTTAATGTTTCGTGTCGGCTACAAAAGTAATGAGACGTCCAAAATGATTTGGTCTGCTAGATGGGTTACATAAGGTTGCTTCCAATTTTAGAGAACTGTTTATTAGTCTTGGATATGTCTTTGGTATGCGTGAAATGGTAGCGAACAAACAATAAATAGAGGAAGTATGTTATTTGTGTGTCAGTTTTGCTTAGGAACAATTAATATAGGATGTATGTTATTCATGTGTCATTATTGCTGAGGAACAATAAATATAGAAAGTATATTATTCGTGTGCCATTATTGAGTCAATTATGCTAGTCGGATGTCTAGCGCAGCCTTGGCCTAACATCTTGACATGAACTTCTTAGCATGTGAGTTGCTGATGTGGCGCAAAGGTGCCTTAGCATAATAGTAGTTGTTAGAGAGATATAATATAAAACCATTAATGTGGTCTTCACTTAACAACTTAAGTTTTTAGGTTGAAATGGTTGCTTTACATGGTATTAGAGTTTTTGTGACTAAAGGGTCACGAGTTTGATCCTCACCGCCTCTATTCTATTAATAAATAAATATTGTGGAGTTTCTTAGTATAGGTAGGAGGGGTCTGTGCACTATTCAGCCTTCAAGCCCAATGAGTTCTCGTGTGAGGGGGCGTATTAGAGAGATATAATATAAAATCATTAATGTGGCTTTCACTTAACAATTTAAGCTTTTGAGTTGAAATAGTTTTTTTATAGCGGTGTTGTCGCCATGTAACCTAGAGGACATAGGTTCGAATCATGTAATCAGGCTTTTGTAAATGCATGGTAAAGTTGCCTAGTATAGACCTATATAAGACCCTGCGCATAGCGGGAGCTTTTTAGCATTTAAACATGTAGTTGTTTTAAGGAATTGTTAGAATGATTGTGCTTAACACAACGCCAAGCTGGCCTGCGGTGGATTGTTCAATCGTTATAAATTGCCCATATATTTAGCAGATGTGGGATCTTTTAATACCCCCTCTCATGCCCAGGACAAGTTATCTGGAGCATGAAAATTACAAGAGGCTTGGACATTTGCGGGTGGCCCAGGACAATTTATCAGGATAAGCTTTGGTACCATGTTAGAATAATTGGGCTTAACTCAACTCCAAAGTTTAGCTTGCTGGGGGGGGATTACTCAATCATTGTAAAGGGTACATTGCCCATATATTTCACAGTTGTGGGATGTCTTAATACCCACTCTTATGCCTAGTATAAGCTATCTGGAACATGATCTCTTAATATGGATAATTAATCATAAATCTCTTTTCCTTTATTTGTATCAGTCTTGATTAGTTCGTTACATCTAGAACAAAACTATGAGCTCAGTCAATTTTGTTATGTCTGTATCTTGATTTAGTCATGCCCTTTCACTGTTTTACCTGTTTACTGTACCACAATGCGGCCACAGATCAGACTTTCTGTAAGTTGTCAAAGGGTTGCATGTATCCTCAATAAAGGTAAACTATACGTATATCGAAGTTTTACCCATGTGGGGCAAGTTGATTTCATGTTAAGTTGGTTGGTCCAGTTTAATTGCATTATGCCTTGCTGGGAGCATTAGCTTGCTGATTTTGCTGTATAGTGACTCTTGTTAGATGTTTAACCAATGAAAAGGGGAGAGTGTATTTGCATGGTTTCTGCCTTCATTCTGTTTCACTTATTTGGTTTTAGCCATTAGAGATCATAAAGGGAAAAAACAAATGAATTTCCCAGTTAATTTTACATTCCAGGGATAATATAAGTAATGAGATCTCTCAAGTATTTTAGTCGGTAGGATAGGGTATATGAGGTTGCATCCATAATTGCTATATGTAATAGTACGTCTGGAGCAATTAATATAGGAAGTCTATTGTTTCATGTGTTTGGGTCAATTATTATCTGGACTATGGGACGGCCTTGACATATATGCCCTTCACACAAACTTCATTAGCATGTGAATTGCTTTTGAAGTGATTAATTAATCAAAGAAACTTACTTTGCATTTTGTATATCTAAGTCTTGATAATTTTGGTACACCTCATACTAAACAGAAAGCTTCAGAAATTTATGTCTATATCTTGATTTGGTCCTGCCTGTCCACATACTTGGTTTACACTATCTGATTCTCTCATTCTCTCTGCACTTTTTTATGCTAGTGTTCCAGAGTTCAGCCTATATTCAGATTTAATTTCAGTTATCAAAGGCATGCGTTTATCCTCGATATAGCTATGCGTATATGCCTTTCCATGTTTTCCCAGTATGAACCAACATTTTCCAGATTTGTTTGGTTGGTCCACATTAGCTGCTTTATAAGGGAGCATTAGATTGCAGTGTTCAATATATAGTGATGCTTGTTAGATGGCAGACTAGTGAAACTTTTTGTTTTTTGGGTTAAGGAAATCATTATTGCCCTACTTTGGAAGGGACAATAGTTCTGATTTGGCTTGTCAATTAAATCTGACTCTCTAACTGTAGTAATATCCCTTTTTTTCCCTTGAAGTTAGCAATTTAGATTTGTATACTGGATGGCTGGACGCACTTGGTCATTTGCATCAAGCAGACAGGCCAGTATTTTCTGGGAAAGAAAAGTATGGTGGTCGTCTTTTTATGTCCTGCATATCATAGTTTTATTTACTCCCTTTTCTTTTCTTTTTTTCTCTCTTTTCATATGGATAAGCTTATTGGTTAGTTTATCTTCAATTGCAAAAGTCCTTTGTATTGAATGTTCGACAGATCATATTTTCTGTATTGCGGATTGGATGACAAATCATGCATAGAACCTTTTTATAGGTGTGCCTAACCATCCCAGGCCTTGTGGTGTCATCTTGGACGATGATGCCTGGTGTTTCTTTTCTTTCTTGTGTACCTTACTAGGACTTGCTCCCTTGCATTACCATGCTTTCACTTTTCAGACATGACTTGCATGTATGGTGAAGTATTGGTTTGTTATAAGTAACGGGTGGGTTATATTTTCTTAAAATGTATGTTTATTCTGCTGCTGACTGTAGTATCGTGAGCAAAATGAGCTTACCTTGTAGCTATATCAATCTGGAGGCATGATTCGATTGAGTTGTGGATTTTTGGGTCTTTATTGTCGTATTTGGACGCATGTAATTGCTGTAGTTGTAAGTATACCTTTTATTCTTTTAGAATGTGTCCGTTAAAACTTCATTTTGGACATCCCCTTGATACAACTCAATTGATAGAGCTGTAGGACATGCAATGAGAGGTGGGAAAACGAGAGTGGGGGTCCGATGCACTTTATCATCCTTTCCTATTCCTTCCCTGTGAAGCCTCTTGTGGACCACCTTTCCTTGGACCAAAAATAAGGGGAAAAAATTATTTTGACAAACCATAATGAACCAAGATTAGCATGACTGCATTTATCGTACGGAGGTAAATTATTGAATGAATGGTGTGTGTACTAAATGCTAGTCTTTGGTTACAGCAGCACGTCCAAGGGTGTCAGATGGACGCAGCACGTCCAGTTTACGTTTTGGATTCATTAAATGCCTAATGCAATCGTGATGGGTCTGTGTTATGGTAAGACGTGGTTGATCAGCAGCCAACAGAAACGAAAACAAAATAGAAAGTAATAGATTTCTAATCAAACGTGGTAGAGTCAGGGTTATTTCTACCAAATGCAAGATTTATTAGAAGGTAGAAATGTGTAGGGTGTTTTTTGGGCAGTGACTATAATAATCGTGAATGTTGTCCGGGCGGATAAACAGAAAACGCGAAGCTTTTTTCCCTAGCTTTTATGGATATGGGAGATTAACAATATGTATGGTTACGCGTCTCTGCAATTTTACATTAAGGATCATTTTGAAATTGGAAGAGAAAATGTATAAAGCTGCGTTTAGTAGTGCGTTTGTTTTAATCGTTTTATTTTAAAAGATATATAGTAGCAATTTTTTTTTTTTGGAAGTACATATGGCTTAAGTTGTAGCATAGGGACCAATTAGGGCGTGGTACAAACAGCGAAAAACATTTTCGAAATCTGTTGAAGGAAGATATCTTCAGTATTCCCAGGTTTATTATATTTGGAAAAAAGATATACAAATGACTTTTTATTTTATCCATTTTTTTTTGTTTTCAATTAAGTTTTATTTTTTTCTATTTTAATTAAAGGAGTGCATATTCCTATTGAAGAATGTAGACACCTTCACCCCTCTCTCCAAATAAAAATTAAAAGTTAAAAAAATATAATCTACCGAAGTAAAGCTATAGTCATGGGCTTGTAACTTTCCATATGATATGTTCTATTCTGTTAAATTCGTATTCTCTTTAGGTTTCCCCGTACATATGTATTTCATACAGGCTCCCAGCAGCGGCACTTTGACCTTTATACAACTATTATGGGAGTTGGTATATGGGCTTATAAGGTTTCATAGTAATCAAGACTGTAAATGACGTATCCCTAACTACTAGGGCATCTTGGAATATTATTTAGTTCATGGGCTCTGAAGTAAAGTGGATATGCTGCTACCGCTATTTAATTTTTTTCGGGTAAACTCTACCGCTATTTTTTATGAACGAAATGTATTCATCGATTTTTTATAATTTTTTTAAAAATTAATTATACTTTACTAGATTAAACGAGTTAATATAATTAATAAAAAGTGAGCCTACTTTTAGTACTTCCATTAATTAAATGAGTATATTATTAGAGTGATGCAACATTTTTTCTGCTAGGTTATACTGTTTACTAATCCAATCCTTTTACCTTTACTATCATTTTGTCTGTTGTATGGTGTCTAAATCAATGATTTCCAAGTACTTTTCATTACTTTCTTTATTTTTTTTTCTCTCCTCTCTTTTTACTCTCTGGGAGTGGGATCCAATGTACTTAGAAACTACTTATTTATATATCATCCAAGGGTTAAAAAATGGTAATAAAAATAGGAAGATTAAATTAGTAGTTGACATAACCTACCCCTATTTTTTTTTTTTAAGTTTTACAAAAATTCCGTGTAATAAGTTTGTCTAAACAATTCATCTTTTAATTTATCTTGTATAGTGAGCTTAACATTAACATGTTAATGGGTAATGTAATGTTACTTCTCATTTTAAATGAATATTTTACTCAAATTTATCTTTTTCTCTATTTTGGTTGAATATTAATTTTATCCCCAAGATAAGGAATATCAAGTAGCCTGAGTCCTTCCCACATACTCAGACGAACAATGCAGGAAAACTCCCAGCTGTCTTCAGTTCTACCTAATCGATTGTCTTCTGAAGTCCCATTTGATGCTTCCCACCATCTTCATCACTTTAAATTGGCATGGGTCCTTCCCACATATTCAAACTGCAGAACCTGTGTTGCAGTTAAAGCCTTCAAGTGATCGCTCTCTGCAACGATGGAGGATTGGTGAAGAAGGGAACAATGATTTTGGGATTCATGTTAGAAGCGCATGGGGGTGGACGTTAAATGTAACAACTCCCTAACGTTTTCATTTCGCTTCAAACCTCGGGTTATGTCTTACAGAATAAACAGTGTATGAGAAGTGACAAAGATGAAATTAAATGGGAGTAATCTGTCTTTTTTTTTTCTTTTTTGGTGAAAAGAGTAATCTGTGTTTTACCCTTATTTTCATCTACTTTGTTTACAGAAGTTTAACGTGGAAGATATAATGGCCATGTTTGAATACTATTTTTAGAAAAGGTTTTTTGGTTTTGAGAAAAAAAAAACAAAAAAAACTCGTATCTATTTTATAATTTTTTTTTAAAATAATAATAATTTTTTTGTTTTTAAAATCAAATTTATAGAACATGTCTGAGTTATTTTTGTTTTGTATTTTGACTTTTAACTTTCAAAATAAAATAAAAAATACAAAAAACACCTATTTTGATCACTATTATTTAAAACAGTTTTAAGAAAAATAAATAAATCAAAATACCTGATATTTGATATTACTGATTAGGAGTCGAGTGTCAAGCAAATGGTGGGCCCTGCCCCACATACTCACCTGGATGCTGAATTAGCTGCAGGGATGGGTATGCGCATGTATGCCAAATAACCGACCAAAGCTAATGTATTTCTAATTTATTTTCCTTTGTTTTTTGGTAAAAGGGGGGGTGTAAGAAGCTGAGGGCTGTGTGTTGATGGAAGATAGGATTTTATCAATATTTTTTGTTTGTTTTATTGATCTGTTATTATTGGCTATTTTTAAAATCTCTATTAAGCCTGTTTCACATACCATGTCCACAAGCAAGCACATTTTAGTTTTGAGGTTTGTACTTAAGCCTAACCTAACCAACTTTTTAGCCTTTGCATTTGCATTGATCCTAATATTTGGCTCACATTCACATTGGTCTACCCAGATATCATTTTATTTTATGGTATTGGCTAAGCAAATTTTGTAAACGAGTGGGTTTTCGTATCCAAGGTCAAGATGCTTATCAAAATATTTTCTAACTGGATCCCAAAAAGAGATGCTTTAAAATTATATCACATAATTTACTAGTTGGATTTATGCCAGACCACTTTTCATCAACCCTAAGAAAGAAAAAAAGGAGAGGACAAGTACTCATCAAGTAATAAAATATTTAATGAATTTTCAATTTTGCATGTAATTACTCTTGAGCTGCCAGTGTGCTTATCGAATCATAGCACCAATGTCAAACAAACGTCAACCTAAGCCATATTAAATTTATCACATCTCCCAATTGGATGTAAAGGTTAAGTGATTAATGTTTCTCTACACACTTTTATATATATGTAGAATATAAAATTATCTCTTATAATATAAAAAATACTAATTTCAAAAGGCTAAATAATTCAGCCCTCAATATATTTTCATTTGTATCAAATATCTGGATTAACTAGCCCCAGCCAAACAAACTTGGGCTATGAAATATAATCTTGAGTTAGCATAGATTCAAGTATGAGTGGCCCATTTTAGCTAAACAGGTTAATAGACAAAACTTTTGGTGCATCGTATGTACTCAATTGGATATATCTTTTTTTCATATTTAGAAAAAATTTCATCAATTTTGAAAAAAAAATTTCCCCCACATTGAAATTTTTTTCCTTTTGGAAAAAACGATGTACCCAGTTGAATACTGAACGAAAGTTTTTTCATCATAACACAGGCTTATTTCGGAACACGTCAACTTCACCCAATTGTACGGTATACGAGGCCAGTGCCTCTGGTTCTATAATGAATGCCCTTTCATTGGGTTCTCTATTTGGTGATAACACTATGTCTATTTTGTTGGGGGGGAAAGCACATATAATATCTCAATTATTATTAAACCATATCAGGGTCGAAGCATATGTTAATGTCCCGAAATTTGTCGTTAAGCAAAAGGCTTACCAAACTCACTATCATTAAACATGAGCTGAGGCTCTTTATCGTACTGTGAAGCATGTCATCCCCACAAAGGAGCCACTTTCAATAAACCACTTTCAATAAAACCCCGTATGTTGCTATTCATATCTTTACCTTTTTTTTTTTTCTCAACAAAGCAACCAAAGTTTGGTCCCCATTACGGATAACACGCACTTAAGCTAGCACCGTGGACACTCCTCCTTTTGTGTCATTTTCTCACGCATGTCCACAAACTCATTCCATATATATATATATATATATCGATCCTTCTCCGGTTTTCAGTGATCAACCTCAAAGTCATGCACGTTTGTGCCACAATCATGTGGTTTGATTTTTGTCCCCTACAAGCTCCGTCACATGCGCCTGCATTTCATTGGGATGAGGACCATATAAGATTTAGAGTTGCCATGAAAAGGATCGTGCATCATCTTGAATTTGGATATCTGATTGCGATGTTTCTGAAATGGTCAAGAAGCTAAAGTGCCAGAGTCCCAGTTTTGCATTCAAGGCCACCGCCACTCTATCAGTGTTGTGGAAAGTGATAGGATTTTAGTAGGATATTTCACTACCCAACCCAACACTTCACCTAGTTATGATTTAAGCAAGAAAAATAAAATAAACATAAAAGTGAGTTTGTTTATAAAATACACAAGTAATGATACATTTACTATTGAATTTTAATATGTTAATATTTTAAAGGGTAAGATATTGTGCTGCATATTTTTATGTCTATTTCATCTATTCTTTTCCAACACCGTTAGATCAAAATCTAATAATATTGGACAAAAATAAGTAAAATAAACATAAAAATAAGTAGACATAATATCCTATTACATATTTTAATGTGCTTTATATTGAATCAACAATTAGATATATACACTTTTCAACGTATAAGTCGATTTTAAAGTAACCTTATCCTTTATTTTAATATGAAATATTCTAAATTCACCCCCAAATGGATTTTGTATGTTTTTGACAAAATATAAAAGTAATGGCGTATTAACCATTGAATTTTAATAAGCTAAGATTATAATGTATTTTAAATTAAATCAACGATAAACACATCTTTATGCAAATATATATATATATATATATATATATATATATATATATTTTATAGTTGCCTTATCCTTGATTTTAAACTTAAGAACTCGAAATTCACGGGCAGATTGATTTTTTTGCGTTTTTAACAGAATATTATGCTAAGCGTAGCTCGTATTACACCTAAAAAATTGCTCATAAATTAGGTATGTACATATAAAACTCACTTATATTTTGCATTACCTCAAGAAAACACATTTTCTTTGGAAATAAATTCAATTTGATGACAGTGCTTTTTTTAAAAAGCACTTCTAATAATTACTCAAATCCATTTGTGGTGCAGCCAAATGGAGTAGGTTTAGCACTTGTTTATACTACTAAGTACAGTAGACAGTAGATATTGAGTTGCTCATATAGACTCATTAGTGTTGTTGATTCTTTTTTTTTCTTTTTCTAGTAATCTGAAGGATATCCTCCTGCCGTGTTGTTGATTCTTTAGAGCAAAGGTGACTAACAAAATGCAAAAAAGAGGCTTTCAATAAATTCATAAGAGACTAATCATCCATTTCAATCTCGTTCCTGTATGCATCTTCGTCATTTCCTTAGTGAGATTCATAAAGACAAGAAGATACATTCTTGAATAGGAGGGGAAAGGTAGGGAGATACACAAACTATACTATTGGTCAAGACAAAAAAAATGGCAATAATTATAATGGGTGGTATATGGCATATATTCCTGTAGCTGGTAATTTCATTTGAGTGGCTAGCCTTATTTTTCATCATCTTTTGGTCTTGTTGAAGAACTTGAACCAGAGGCCATCCCAATGACTTGGTTGTGTGTGAACCTTTGTAATTGAATCATGCGTGCATAAATCCCATCAGGGTGATTTTTCAACAACTGTGAATGTGAACCTTGCTCAGCTACTTTCCCATCATCAATAACAGCAATGAGATTCGCATTCCTGATTGTTGAAAGTCTATGTGCAACAATAATAGTTGTTTTTCCTGAGGAGGCACGGTCTAAAGCCTCTTGAACAGACCTCTCAGATTCAGCATCAAGTGCACTTGTGGCCTCATCAAGAAGCATGAGTTCTGCCTTCCTCACAAAGGCCCTAGCAACTGCTATTCTTTGCTTTTGTCCCCCGGACAGTTGAACACCTCTCTCCCCAACAAATGTTTTGTATCCATCAGGCAAAGCAGATATGAACTTGTGAGCATTGGCAAGAGTTGCAGCTTCAATTATCTCAGCCTCAGTAGCTGAGTCATGTCCATAAGCAATGTTTTCATAAATAGTAGTAGCAAACAGGCAAGGCTCTTGAGGTACCACAGAAATATGCCTTCTTAAGGACTTGAGGTTGTATTTTCTGATATCTTTTCCATCAATCATGACCCTACCAGATGTAGGATCATAGAATCTCTGTATAAGTGCAATGACTGAGCTCTTACCACAACCACTAGGTCCAACAAGTGCAAGAGTTTTACCAGCCTTGGCACGAAGACTAAGGTCACGAAAAACTGGCATATCTGGGCGTGTGGGATAAGAGAAATCTACATGCTTGAGTTCAACTTCACCGCGAAGACGATCAGGAACAGGAGTAGCATCTTGGTCATCAGGTTCAATTTCAGTTCTACGGTCGAGGAGATCAAAGACTGACCTCATGGCTCGACCTCCCTTGATGAAATCAGGAGCCAGTGTTAAAGTTTCAGCAGCACCATTGGCAGATACCATGAGGACCATAAAAACTCGGATTGTTTTAGAGAAATCAGAGATACCATGCTTCACAAGCCAAGAAGCATACCAAAGACCAAGTGCATAGGAAGCATAAAGTGCAAACTGAGCTATCCCATATCCACTTCCAGAAATTTGTCCCTTCCAAAAGCACCTTTGTAGTGGAGTTTCAAGGTTGGAGGAGAAAAGGCCAACAATTTTTGTTTCTGAATTGAAGGCTGCAACAGTCCTTACATTGGCTATAGCTTCACCTGCTAGTTGTGTGGCCTTAGCATGAGCAGCTTCCAGGTCACCAGAGAAACCAGTCATGAACATTTTCTGTACAAAACCCAAAACAATACAAATAATGAAGATACAGAATTGAATTGCAAAGCATGTCAAAAAGAAATGTGAAAAAGCAAACCTGCAAAACAGTGGCTGCTACAACAACAGGGAAGACAGCTATGAGGACAAGGGCAAGACGCCATTGCAACACAAACCCTGCAGTGCAAGCAACTAGCATAAGTGCAGTGTTCTGCACAATTACTGAAATTCGATCTCCAATGGCTGATCTAACATTGTTGGCATCAAGAGAAAGCCTTGCAGCAATCCTAGCGCTCTCATTTTCCTCCTGATCAAACCATGCCATTTCATTTTTGAGCACTGCCGTCAGCATTTTCTCCCTCACTCGTTTTGTAAGATTTTCACCAACAATATCCCAGAAGAAGTGTTGCAACGTATTGAAAAGAAGTGCAGTTGATGAAAGCCCAATCAACAAGTAGCAATATTTGTCTATTTCTCGGATCATGTGTCTGTGGTTTGGATTGTAATAGACACTGAGGACAGCACTAAGAACATAAGCAAAGAAGGCACTAAGGGATCCACAAACAACTGAACCTATAGAGCCAATTAAAGCATAAAGCCATTCAGGAGAGTTCATTTTTGCAAGTCGCCAGAAGGAACTGGCTTGCTCTTTGAAGGCTATCTTTTCAAGCCTGTAATTTGGATGTGATGCATCAAGGGACAGACTAAAATCAGATGTAGAGAAATCAGACAGCCTCCGCGAGTATGGTGACCGGCCATAAGAAGAATTCCGAGCAATTATGGGTGAGCTCACAGAGTTTCTTGCACTTGAAGGCCTGCGAATGAAAGTGTCATGAATATCTAGCAGTTAAAAACATGAATATACTCTCATAGACATTGAAAATGAACTTCAAACAGTTTATCACTTTAGTTACCTTGCACTACTCTTTCTGGCATTACTCATAGCAGTTTCATGTGCCATCTCCTGCATCCTTATAAGCTTGGCATAGACTCCATTTTCCCCTTTAGAAAAGAGCTCATCATGAGTTCCAATTTCAGAAACACTTCCTTGCTGAAGCACAGCTACGAGGTCAGCTTTGCGAATAGTGGAGAGGCGATGGGCAATTACAAGAGTTGTTCTGCCAATCATGAACCGGTCAAGGGCTTCTTGCACCAGCTTTTCTGATTCAGAGTCCAATGCACTTGTTGCCTCATCTAAGAGAAGAATTGCTGGGTTTTTCAGCATTGCCCTTGCAATTGCTATTCTCTGCTTTTGTCCTCCAGAAAGTTGCAATCCTCTTTCTCCCACCTGCCATTACAAAATAATTTTTTTCTTTATCAAAAATTACTTTAACAAATTACCATTTTCTAAAAGTCTTATAATAATCCAGATTGGGAGCAAACTTATCTCAATTAAATTAGTCTAGGACTAAAATTGTCTTGAATATATTAGCAGTTTCTGCCCCATCATCCTTAAATTATCATATATGATATATATGATCCCTTCTATCAATTCATAATTAGTTTATTAATAGTCTCGTGCAGAAATTATCTATTCTTATGGAGGCCATACAATGAAGATTTTTTTTTTTTTGTTTTATTCTGCGCATTTCCAGCTTGGTTGTTTGTCTTAAGCATGAACATGCACATGGTTGACTGAAGCATGTTACCCTCTTGGTCTTTTCCAGATGCAATGCACGAGCAAGCACTTCTTGACTTTGACCTCTAAACAAATTTCACATTTAAAAAAATAAAAAATAAGAAAAAGAGTTTTGCTTGTTGACCAAATAAATAGTCGAGACATTAAGCTGTTTCAGTATGATGTTCATTACCAACAGTAACAATTGTGAGATAAATAATTTCTATTTTTATTATCGATTTTTTATTCTATTTAACAATGTATATTTTATTTTAAAATATTAAAACAGTGACTGACAAGAACACGGTGGAAACAATCCAATGCATCTATAGTTCCATGCTAGATATTCAAATCCAATGAAGTGATTGGTTTAACAGTGCCATCATCATCACACAACATGCATTTCCTGGAGCCATTTTCACAAAACACAGTTGACTAACCTGGGTTTCATAGCCATCAGGAAGTTTGATGATGAAGGAATGTGCATTAGCAACCCTGGCAGCTTCTTCAATCTCAACCTGGTCTGCATCAGGCCTACCCAAAAGTATATTTTCTCTAATTGTGGTAGCAAATAAAGCAGGCTCTTGGCTCACCAATCCTATCTGCTGTCTCAGCCATTTAAGCTTCAAAGTTTTAATGTCATGACCATCTAGCAGAACTTGTCCTGCACAGTTGTTCAGCAATGTTACAACCAAAACTAGCATAAAACTTCAATCTCAAAATTAAACCAAACAAGTTCAAATAAAAACTGTAACTTTCAAATTCATCAAAGTTTACCTGAAGTTGGGTCATAGAATCTCTCAACGAGGGAGACAACAGTGCTCTTTCCAGAGCCACTGCTACCCACCAAAGCTATGGTCTTGCCAGCAGGCACATTCAAGGAGAAATCATTGAGGATCCGAACCTCAGGCCTGGATGGGTAAGAAAAGTCCACATTTTTCAGCTCCACAAGTCCAGTAACTGTATCAAGTTCCAACCCAGATTCACTGTTTCTGTCTATACCGGGTTTGTGATCAATTATACGGAAAATTTTTGCAGCAGCAACCCTGGCCTTAGTAAATGCAACCATGCTGGGTGCAGACTGGCCTAAACCCCTGTGTTGATCAATAAATCAAAATTAAAACGATTTAATCACTATGTTTTTGCTAAAAGATGAAAATAATGCACTACTCACAATCCACCGATCATAACAGCAAACATGGTTGCAATGGCAAGTCCTCCATTTGTGGAATGATGCCTAACCAGATAGCCTCCATACCACAGCAGAAGCGCATAACAGCAGAAAACAACAAAGTAAGTGGCACCCAATCCCATTCCCTTTGCAAACCCAGTTTTATAGCCAATCTTCTGAGAAACCTTCAAAGCTGATGAGTAAGCTTGCAATGCTCGAGACTCCCCAACGAAGGCTAGCACTACTCGGATTTGCACAACCGTCTGCAATATGAACAAAACCCCACATGCTATTTAACAACAAAAGTTCAAATTTTTGTCTCTTAACACTCAGAAAGTTGAAACTTTGGAAACATGGGGTGTCTTACTCTTACCTGTTCTACAATGTTGCCAGCTTGAGAAAGAGCTTCCTGGCTTTTGCCGGAGAGTTTGGCCAACGTGGTGGTGTGAATGGCTCCGATCACAGCTATCATAGGAACTACAGCGAGAGTGACCAGAGCCAATTGCCAAACAGCAGTGAAACCCACAACAAAACCAGAAACAAACGTGGCCATGTAGTGAATGAAATTCCCCAACTGCACATCAAGCACCAAGCAACAACCCAATTAAAAAACTAGTCCAATCTAATGAAACAAAAAAAAAAAAAAACTCTTGCTCAATTTGCTACTCCACCTTCTCACTAATGGCGTCCTGAACCATAACAGCATCAGTGTTGATTGCAAAAACAACATCGGATGTTCGAACCTCGGTATCAAAGAACTCAATGTCCTGATTCAACGCAGCTTCCAGGTACTTGATCCTCATCTTCGTTGATTGACGCTCTCCGCTCCACATCCAACACGAAATCTCTGCAACAACACCAACCTCTTTTACATCATCCACAACTCTAAAAAATGGAACTCAATTGAAAACCAAAGCAGAAGCTTAGTTCTACTCACCTGCCCATGAGGATGCCCATATAGCAGCACCAACCACCAAGAAGTAAAACGCATACTGCAAAAAAAAACATTACCTCAAAACTCTCAATAATTCATCACATTACGACTCCAAAATCTCAATCACAAAAAAAAAAAAAAAAAAGCCATGGAACTTCTGAATACTGTTATTAATTGTTACCTTCACCACTTCCTGAGTCATCTTGTCCACGTTATTAGCATTGGACCCAAAAGAATTTACAAGATCCGCGAAGAACCGAAGAAAGATAGGCAAAGAACAACCGTGTACTATTGCTCCAACCGTTCCAATTGCCATGAGAATGTAATCCAACCCATCAGCAAATCTAAAAAGGTCCCCAAACCCCACAGAGGGAACACTCTCACCTTTCTTTCCAACACCAACACCAACACCATCTTTGTTGGGTTCAGAGGTTTCCATTACCCTTGAAACTCCTTGTTGAGTAGCACTAGCACCTTCCTCTGCCTTTGTTGCCTCAGAGTACCCTGTTAACGTTGGTGGATTGGGTTTATATGGGTGAGAAGTGGAAGTGGAAGTGGAAGTGGAAGTGGGAGTAGCATTAGCATCATCATCACACACGAGCTCAAGGCCTTGCATTTCAGACCATTTCCACTGCTCAATCGTCTTTATCTCCTCAGAATCTTGTGACATTTGAAAAATTCCCTTAGCTTTTTATGCACAACTTCCCAACCCCCTCTTTCTCTTCTTTATTATCTAACTCTTACCTGTCTTTTGTGCTCTCATGTTTCTCACGCTAACTAACTTTTCTATTCTCTCTCTCTCTCTCTCTCTCTTAATCCTTTTTCTAATTATTGTCTTTATCTGTGTATGATGGATGGGGTTCTTTCACTCTTAATTTCTCTACTTTTTATTCTTCGTTCATTCTTCTTATTGTTCGTGTAAGTTGCTGGTTGCGGTGGTGGTGGTGTTGTGTGTTGTTGGCATATTCCTCAATACCATGATCCTATTATCTTCTGAGAGTCAAGAGTGGGAACAGCCACTGTTAGTGGTTTAATGTTCAGTTTTGCTTCTTCTGTAAAAAAACACACCGAAAGTGACACATGGTGAGAACCTAGACAGAGAAAATTTGGAGGCATGCACACACACACACACACAAAGAGAGAGAGAGAGAGTTTTGATTTTCCACCCGACAAAGAACACTGTAGTTTGAAAACTTGAAGATCAATTTTTGACTGAAACAGATTCAAACTCATTAATAAAAAAAACACAAAAAAGAGTAAAACTATTTTTTTAACACAACCCCTTTTTGTAATCAAATAAATAAATGATCATCAATTTATATTCTTCAGCTTTGGCTTCAACTTGAAGTTAATTTGCTAAAATAATGAAAACAAAACAAATAGTAATAATAATAAAAATACTTTGCATCTTGGTCTCTCTGTCTCCGCTTGGTGTCGCATAAAAGACCGGTATTTTTTCCAAAAGAAAACATTTCCACACATCCACCACTAAAATTGTTTTCTTTTATCTTGTATCTAATTTTACAAAGTGGTTAATGACATAAAGCCAATACGTGTCTAGTTAAAAACTTAAAATGCGGTTAGAAAACCATAAAACGTATTCATAGGCTGCAAATCGAAACTCAGATGTGTTAATTCCCAGCAACATTGAAACATTTTAGGAATCCTATGTACTAAAATTGAAGAAAGCCAAGTACGATACCAAATTTGTCGGGCAATCCTGGAGAGAACGGAAGAGTGATCAAAGTGTTATTGTTTAGCAAATTTTTTATATTTTTTATCTAAATATCACGTTAATCGTATTTTTTTTATCAGATCATCACGTGACGTAATTCGCTATTATTGGTAGTGAATTACGTTCGCTTATGATTTTGTGACACGTGACCACATTACATACCAAATTCGCTACAACTAGTAGCGAATTTCGTCCAATCAACTTTTTTCTCTGAAAATATGCCGCGTCTCATAAAATTATTGGCGAACATAATTCACTACCAATCATAACGAATTACGTTGCGTGGCAGTCCGGAGAAAAAGTACTATTCACGTGGTATTTGGGTAAAAAATTTGCCAAACAGTAGCACTTTGCCGAATTTTTTACCCAAATGCCACGTGAACAGTATTTTTTATCAGACTGTCACGCGACATAATTTGCTACAACTGATAGCGAATTACATTCGCAAATGATTTCATGGCACGTGGCCACATTGTGTACCAAATTCACTACCACTAGTAGCGAATTTCGTCTGGTCAATTTTTTCTGCGAAAATGTGCCACATGTCATAAAATTATTGACAAACATAATTCACTATCGGTCGTAGCGAATTACGTCGCTTGACAGTATGATAAAAAATATTGTTCGCGTGATATTTGAATAATTTTTTTTTAAAAATAGTGACACTTTGATCAATGTTTCTAGATCCCTACAAATTTTGATTAAGTAGTGAAAGAGACAGCAAATTAAATGATTTATTAAAATAATAGACCATTATTCATATTTTATGCTTCAAACATTATAATTAACGTCTGTATCATCAGAGACTATAAAGTAGCATCTTACTTACATCACTCTCTGATTTTAACAGAGATCAGAAACAACAACCGGTCAGGTCCTTTTTTAGCTTAAAAACGATATCGTTCCTGAAATTCTGACGCTTAAATTTCTTGAGCTTTTAGAGTTTTTTTTTTTCTTTTTTTTTTTCCGATTGTGGTCAGTAGCATCGTTTCAATAATTTGATCAATACATTAGGGTAAACAATAGTAGCTTTTCCTTTTCATCGGATTGACATGAAAACTAAGAAAATAAATTCGAAAAAATAGTAATTATCTGAACATAATAATATTATTATACAGATAAAAGGGAGGACAAAAAAAAGGACATATGTTAGGATTACTTTCTTTCTGACTTTTCACGCTTACCGTACAGTCTTCGCCTAAGGCTCTGTTTGTTCTGCTCAGTGGCTCAGTACCCTACATCCATGGGCAATTGTCGAACCTGAAAAAGAGCCTGGA
Organism: Gastrolobium bilobum; assembly: GCF_033153095.1. NCBI lineage: Eukaryota > Viridiplantae > Streptophyta > Magnoliopsida > Fabales > Fabaceae > Gastrolobium > Gastrolobium bilobum. Next base: position 542,579 of record NW_026899561.1, read on the forward strand.
TTGTAAAATGGGGTAATTGCCAATGAGCATCACCACTAGTTTCTTTTGAAAATAATAAAAAATTTCCCCCTTGTGTTAGGCTGAAAACGGTTGGGGGTATTTACTATAGGCAGTGTCTATGAAATTTCGACATTTTAAATTTTTTGAGGTATTGTCTCTCACATTCATTGATATTTTGACACTTTTTTATATTCTAATATTTGTTGTAAAGATGTATCGTATCCGACATTCATCGATATTTTGACACTTCTTGACACTCCAATATTCGTTGTAAAGACTCAAAAAAGATTTAAAGGTTACGTTGCGTTACATTTTGAGTTCTCACTATTAGATTCGTTGGATTACGATTATTATTTTATTGAGTTTAATATAAACATTTAGGACATCGCATGTTTCTTTACAAAATTGATGAATATTATAAGTTTAGCTTTATTTTTTTGTTAAATTATTGAATATTAAATATAATATACACTACATAAATTAAAAATATTATATAATATCAAAACGTGTCGAAATTTAATCTTTTTTAGAATTAACATATCGGAGTGTCGTGTCGTGTCATATCCCGTGTCGGTGTCGTGCAACATAGGGTAGTGTTTGGTAAGAGTTATGTTTGAAGATAAATAGGCATATGAGATTGGTATTTCATTTATATCGTATTTGGTACAGGACATTAGAATATTTTACCATCAAAGTTATTTGTCTGGCGTTCGATACTTGCTTGTAAAATGGGACCAAATACACTATGCAAGAATACCACTTGTGATGTGGTATTTGAAGATAACCGGAAAAATGGAAAAAAGAGCAATAAATTATTGACAACAATACCCTTGATTCTAAGGGTTATTCACATTCAAAAATTATAAAAGGGTTATTTTGGTCATTTAAACTCATTTTCTCATCAATATTTTATCTTCGACCAAATATACACTCATAAAATTTTATCCAATTTTTCCAGTAATATTTCGGTCTTCCAAACAACTTTTTTTAAATTTTCCTGTCAAACTTGTTTTTCCACTATATTCCTAGTAATTATATTTCCTTGGTAAAAAAAATATTTTTCTTCTATCAAACGCCCCAATATTTCATTTGTAATTAATATGTGATGTGATTAATTTGATTTGTAATGATTTTTTTTTATTTTCACGTAAAAGATGTGTGCTTGACTTCGAAGTAAAATTAAGTAAAGAAATATTTATTATTAAAATATTTAATGAAATACAATTATGGTATACCGTAGATTAAGCTAAAAGTATATGCATTCATTAGTAGGTGTATTATTAGTATTAAAAAATATTCATATGAATTTAGTAATCTATATTACAATGAGAAAATATTGTGAACTGATAAAGTATATCAATGTAACATTCATCGTTGAGGCATTAATATGGTAAACAAGAGCTCAAATCAAAAATCACATGCATAAGGTTTCATACGAAGGCTAAGAATAAAGTGAAAGGTGCAATGACACAATTTTGTTGTGTATGTCCGTAACTCGGCATAAAAACAACACAAAATTGAGTGTGATGATGAAGATGTCCACCCAATGGAAGAATGAGCTATTTATAATTGAGAGAAAGATTTTCCCATTGTTTTGCCATGTAGTAGTTCCCGGATGTTTTTTCCAATGCAGGAGTATTCAAGTCGTTATTTTTTTTTTCTAAATAATTTTTTTTATTCCATTTAAATTCAGATTTTTAACTATATTTTTCTTCAAGTCCTAATATTTTTTTCCATTTGGAAGGGATGTAAGTACTACATGAGTACAGAAAAAGCTCTCCTAGTTCCACACTCTTATGCAAGGCAACTTAATTCCTTATGTGACAAAGACACATGTGTAAGGAAGAAAGAAGAAAATTAACTATTAAATGTCATAGAAATATATAAAACTATTAATATAGTCTCATTCATCAATTTAAATTTTTGGGTTGAATTAATTCTTTATATAATATCAAAATCTCCGTGTTACATGGTCAATAATATATTGATCCAGAACATATATTGACTGACTAAACAAGAAAAAATTGTGTAATCTAACTACAAGAATAACACATTTATCTATATGCTAGATTCAATTCATACACGTTATAGAAAATTTGTTGTACGGGAAGAAAGTTTCTGAAAAGCTCACATGACATGGATATGGCCATATGGGTGAGAGAGTTGAGAGTTGACACTGAACCTATCGACCACTGATGTGGAATAGGTACATAGGTACGCTGCATATCTGATATATATGTTAATCTGAAACTTAAATGGGAAAGTCGTAAACTGCAAATGGAGAAAGTCACTTCTGATACAAACTTGTTTGGGCTTTTAACCAGTTGTTGCCAACGCCATGCACTGCATGCATAAATGGCCTGCAACAAGTTATTCACTTCGTATGGATAATTTATTGAGTATATTTTCTTAATATTTTAATTGGTATACTTTATTTTATTATTTATTAAAACTAGCTCGATGGTATGAATTACTTTACCAATGAGTTAACACTCTTATTCATTCTTTTTTTTTGGTAATTATAAAACATTCAGAAAAATATTTATGCAGCTAATGCATATAAGTTATCTCCATTTACTTCTAAAATGATGTCGTTTTGTGATTAAAAGATTAAAAGATTATAATTATAAAGACTATAATAATCCTGAAATAAATTAAAATTACAAAAACACCATAATTTTTACTTCAAAATGACGTCGTATTGGACTTACCACAGATAACTTATATGCAATAATTGTAGAAAAAGCAAACTCTAAAACATTTATCACTCATGTATGGATCACCTACCGCTTCACTATTAGTCGCAACTCATTTCTAAATTACCTTCATAATTTTCATTATTAAAAAATAACATTACTCTTTAAATCATTCTAATTCAAAAAAGGAAATTAATTTTAAGTATAGAGATGAAAGTGATTCAAAGCAATAGCATAAAATTTTTCTGAACTTTTTCCTAATAAAAATTAAAGAAATAAATAAATGTTAACATAATTTTTAATATATAAATAGGAGGAGTATAACATGATAAAAACATACCCTTTATTTTTTCTCGTGTATGTTTTCCTACACTATTTGGTCATTTTATATATTTTACTTATTTTACAGAAGTCATCAACTTATTGTGACGTTTTCAAATACATGCGATGAAAAATGTTTTGTTCGCCTTAGCACATGCCGTGTACATTTGAATTACTACTGATTTTGCGGGCTGACTTCGTGGCTTCTTTGTTTCATTTGACCATTTTTACTTTATTTTATTTTATCCAAAGAAATTCAATTAAATGCTTTTTAATATAAAGTATATTCATCTTATTCACTTTTTTTAATTATGTCAAAAACCTTGTTTTTATTATTACGGTGAAGAGTAAGCCAGATGCCACTCATTCGCAGCACTTATGTGGAACTGAGAAATAATTATTTAACGACTAATGTGATTAATAAAATAAAACTATTGAATATAAATAAATTAACAATTGGGTGTAAGTTTTATAACTTTATATCGGAATAAGTTGATTCCAGTTTCGAATCACGGCTTATGTGATTAATAAATTAGAATTGTTAAATATAAATAAAAATTAATTGTTGAAATTGAATATAAGACCTTTTACACTGGTGTAAGTTAATTCTACTCTCGGATTCAATCTTAAAATTATTATCTCTCACAATCTTCCAATATATTTCAGAGTAGTGATTAAATTAATCATGAGCAAATTTATTAAATATGAACTAATCTTTTAATTTTCTATGATATCTATGCAAACATTTTAAAATTAACCAAGGATCAGGAAAGCTATTACAAATAACTATAAATTAGCAACGGTTTTACACTAATAAATAATTTTGTACAAAAAGTTGCCTACCGACCTAATTCATAATTTGATTAAAAGTTTGTACATGTGCATCATATTTATAAAAATTTATATTTATCTGGTGATATTTTATACTCCATGGATGTCTTATATAATATAATTTTTTTAAGAATTAAAATATTAACTAATTTCTTAAATTTAAAAGAAATTGTGACTATAATTTGTCGTATAACTTGTTGTGTCGATATGCATTTTCCGAAACACTCTATTTCCAATAACTGTTGTCCATAATCATGATAAAATATTCTCCGTTTAACAGCAAAAGTTATAAAGGAGAGACTTGGACCATCGCCCTAAATGTTTAGGCTTCATATAATATTTAAATTTATTGCCCTAAATTACAAGTTAATAGGAAAACAGAAAATGCACTATCGTACGTACCAAAGAAAAAAGAAAAAAGAAAATGCACTATCGTAAATGTATCACTCCTCTAAACTAAATTAAGAATGATTTGATTTGGCCCCACTATTGAGTAGGATGAAAATCCCTGAGAGATTGGATTTGTAGGACACATAAAAACAAAAGGAAAACATAATATATTATATGGCGAAGAATTCCACTTTCAGAACAATTTTATAAATCAAATTCTTGTCTTGAGCGTTACATAAATAAAGAAATAAAATAAGGGCTTGATTATAGAGGTATGGCCCTGCCATTTACACAAGAAGTCCAACATCCAATAAGAATGAAATAAAATAAAGGGGAAAAGTCAAATAAACTTTCATTTTGTTTGTTAAAGATTAGGTGTAAAGAAAAAGGGGTCGGTGATCAAATTTCCATTAAAAAAAAGGCACAATTAACAAATCAAGTTTCACAGCACAATGATATTGTATTCGCTTATAATCAGGCAAATTCGGGGGAGAGAGACTGCCATTGAATTGAGAAGGTCAAAAAGAGGTAACAACTCTCTTTCTCGTATTGAGAGAAGTAAATTATCATGGCTATTAATTAAGCCCTAAGGGTGATATCAATAAGTAGTGTTATTAAAATCGACCTAATCCGTCCCACTAGTTGACCCGTAAATTGGACCCTCAATTGGTCCGTTTTAAGTATTGAATTGGTTATGTATTTGACTTGTATAAAATTGGAGAATTAGTCATGAATTGGCTTCAACGGGCACCGATTTAAAAAAAAAAATCAATTTTGTGGAATTTTTGACAAAATACTTAAAAAATACTATCAATGGAATTTAAATCTAGACCATGTGAATTATAACTTACTACATTTACCCTGAACCAACTCTATTTATTAACTATAATTTTTTAAAATTTTATATTTATTATGGGAAAAGTGTTTGTCATTTTAAATGACAGAAAGTTATGTCATTTTAAGAGAGATACAGACACAGAAAATTTGAATTTTAAATTAAAAAAATCACTCACTTTCTCTCTCCCATGATTTTCATTTTTCTGTGTCTATCTCTCTCCTAAAATGACATAACTTATGTCATTTAAAATGACAAACACCAAACTCTTTTATTATATATTTAATTCTAATGGTTAAATCAATTACTCATTAATTAAATTAGTAATCCATTAATCCAGTACCCGCAACCATGACTGTTTGGAATTTGATAACACCGTAATAAATGGTTTTCCATTCTTGTGCCAATAGGTTAGATGATTAAAGTTTAACCCAAATATCAAATACAACAAATACTCAAGTGTCCACTCAAATACTTCTCTCAAAAGTGGTGCTTTGTGACACCAATTATGTCATTCCATTGTCTTTCTTGTGGTTAGCTGTGCACACTTTTGTACACTTTTAAATATCAAAAGAGATCATGTGATCTTAATTATTGAGTTATGTTGATTCCATGCGTTGCATATACAACTTCTACCACAAGATGGTTCCATTGGCATCCTAACAACTGAACTTGTGACAATATTGCTCATGGACCCACCTTTTTTCTTGCAATTTCACACCTTTCAACATCTACTGCCCAAAAAAATCAAGGAAAGAGAGCAAGGACAACTTGTTATCAAGTAGAGTAATAGACATAGTAGTCTATTCATATGTGTTTGGAATAATCGCTCAGATAATTTTACTTTTGGCAAAAGGAAAACAACTTGATTAACAAATATCCTTATGTAGTGTGGTCCGAAGATTATGAAAATTGTAGGAATCATGCTTGTAAAGATTATATATATTATTTATTTCAAAGATATTATCAATGTGCTCCAAGTTAAGAAACGAGAGGAGTACTCAGCAAGCCAACGTTAGCAGAGCTTTTCCATTTCTTGAGCAGTGCAAATTGTCTTGTTGCTTATTACTGTTCAAATTAAGATAATGTCTGAAATGGCATAAAATACGGAAACAGTGACTATTTTGTCGCGTTTGGCCAAAACAATTACTAGACTGCTACGTTAATAGTAAATTTTGTCAAAATGCCACGCGGCATAATTTGCTACACAGTGTAGCGAATTATGCATGCAAGTAATTCGCTACACAGTATAGCGAAATATGCCACGTCAGAACCAAAAATGCCACATGTCAAATTTTGAGAAATTCGCTACCTTATGTAGCGAATTTCTCAAAATTTGACATGTGGCATTTTTGGTTCTGTGCATTCTGATGTGGCATATTTCGCTACACTGTGTAGCGAATTACTTGCATGCATAATTCGCTACACTGTGTAGAGAATTATGCCGCGTGGCATTTTGACAAATTTACTGTTGGCGTGGCAGTCTGGTAATTTTTTTGTCCAAGCGTGGTACTTTGGTCACTGTCCCTAAAATATGCTTGCAATTATATGTAGTGCCTGTTTGGATTTTTTTTTTTTAAGCTATAAATTATTTATAAGTATAAGTTAGGCCAAACAGATTTTGAAAAAAACTCTTATAATGAAAAGCTAAAATAATGAAGAAAAAAGTTGAAAGCTCTTATCCTAAGAGGAGCTTTTTTTTAAGCTCTTATCTGCTTTTCTTGAATTATGTGCTTTTTTTTTAAATAAAGAGTTATAAAGATAGAGAGAAATAATTTTCTTGAAATATGTGCTTTTAGATAACTTTTAAGCTAAAACTTTTATGTAATTACCAAATAACTTTTAGCTTTTTTTTAAGCTCTTTTTTTAACTTTAGCTTATAAGTAACTTCTAGCTTAAAAAAGAGAGGATCCAAACAGGCTCGTAAGGTCAGCTTCGCCTTAGGGATTAGCATGATTGCCAAAGTGTAAACATTCAGAGTTGGAGATGTTTTGAAGTGCTCCCGGATCATTTTTTATTGGGTGGGACAAACCAATGAAATTAGGAGAGAGAAGAAAAAATAGAGGAGAAAGAAGAAAATGATTTTTTTTTTAATCCACATGTCATTCTCTTAATGGGAGGAGCACAAAGTCCTGGTGCACCCAAAAAAATTTCCCGAGTTGGTGTATGTCTCTATAAGGGGAAAAGAATTTGAATAATATAAATAATTAATTAAAGAATATTTTAATATAAAAAATTCTTAATTAAGTTTACCTTTTAAAGTGAGTTTTTTCTTCTTGTATTTATTTAGAAAGATTCCTATTTGGATATTGTACTGTTGAAATTTGGTGGTACATAGAAGTGTCCCATAAGGGTGCTCATAGTGACAATGGTAGATACCAAAACACTGAAGATGCTTCCCATGGTGTGCATAAAAGGGGTGTTTGTGTATGACAAAGATGGCTCTGCATAGGGGCAGAGTTACACCATAGGTAGAGAATGGAGAAATCCCTTCCTCCATGTGTGAGAGGGGTATTCAGAGAGGAGAGCTCTTTCCAGCATGGGGAGCGAATTGGTCAGTCTCATGAGCTGTCTCATCAAGCCATGTCTTGTCTTGAGACAAGGCATGCTACCCACTGTCAGTTACAGGGGCAGCAGTACAAGGAAAGAGAATGTCCCAGTGGTGAGCCTTTATGGCTTGCCATGGGTGCCCTTTAAAAAGTTCTAGATTGTAGGCTTAGTGATATGGGCCCCAATCTTGCTAGGCCTAAGTGGGTATCCAGAACAGAAGCCCCCCAGCTTGGTAGTTTGCGAGTCAGGGTACCAAGATGTATGACAGCTTAGGCCGGTTACCATAGTGTGCAGTGTTCTAAGCAGGATAAAGCCCGCAATCTAGAACCTTCTAGAGGGCACCTATGGCAAGTCATAGAGGCTCACCACTGGGACTTTTCCTGCACTGCTGCCCCTATACACTGACAGTGGACAACATGTCATGTCTCAGGACAAGACATGGCTTGATGAGTCAGCTCATGAGACTGATCAGTTCGCTCCCCCATGCTGGAGAGAGCTATCCTCTCTAAATACTCCCCTCACACATGGAGGAAGGGCTTCTTCACTCTCTACCTATGCTATTACTCTACCCCTATACAGAGCCATCTTTACCATACACAAACACCCTTTTTATGCACACCATAGGAAGCCTCTACAATGTTTTGATCTCTACCATTATCACTATGAGCACCCTTATATTAACATACTTCATCTTTATGGGACATATCTATGTACCACCAACAGTACATATATAAAGTAAAATAGAGAAATGATTGTTACACATGGTGAGAAAAATTATCATACACACATTAATTGGCTAAGTGAATCCGACACTATATTTAAACCAAAAACCCTTAAGTATTAGATGTTTCATACTTTCATTCATATATTCTATACTTTCATCTCCATGCAAAATTTTATCACTCACATCTGAATTCTAAAATAATGACATGCATGGAGGAAATGACCCCTAACTAAACAACAGCGTTTCTCAATCACAGTGAGAAATTTAATATGTACAAATTTGACTTTACTTTTCTATCCAAATTAAAGAAGAAAAAGAAGGGACTGATCTGTTTTTTTTTTTCTCTGCAGAGGAATGCGAATTTGACTATACTCACTTGATTGATCATTTTTGTTTAATATGAATGTTTCTTTATCATTTTCAACTGAGACAAGACACGAACCTCGTTTCTGGTGTAATTTTTTCCCCCTGTCCTGCTCATGTTCTTGTAAATTAGCAATTTGCCAATGAGTTCACATCCAACAGTTTCCCATGAGTTGACAAGTAGAGCTATTTGAAAACCCCAATTTCCCAACCTGGCCATTTTCACTTGAGTATTGTCCAAATTCTCAACTACCAAGCATGACTTTCTAAACCCCTCCTTTTGGTAACTTAGTGACTAATTTATACATTCCCTCAGATCAGAGGCAACTTTTGGCTTTAATAATTCGTTATTAACCTTTTCTTTGATTAAAGCGCCACCTAATAATGGCAAATAATTTCAAAATCCTACCAGTTGTGAGTGCCAAATCTTATCATCTAGACTGGGATTTTGTAGGCAAATTTCTACCAACAGACATACATGGACAACCTAGTGATTAGGTGAAGTTATTTATGTTAATTATTTGTTCTTAATTATATATAAATAGATACATATACATAAACAGGAGCAATTTTTTATTGTAACAGTGAGAGAAGTAAAATATACTCATCAAAGTTTATTTCTTTGACTTGTAAAATAGGGGAGGATTACGTTTACAACTTTTTTTATTTACAACTCTTACAATCTCAATTATGTTCTCCCGGGAGTACACTACTGGAGAGTGTACTCCCGGGAGAGAACATAGTTGAGGTTGTAAGAGTTGTAAACAAAAAAGTTGTAAACGTAACCAGTTTCTGTAAAATATACTAAAATTTTGACTTCATATCTTCCTTTGTGTCATGAGCAACACAACTTAATAGTTTTTAAGTCTCTGCCAGGCTTTTCATAGCGAGTTTATCTATATTTCAATAACATCGTACCAAAGAATGATAATTCAGTTGGCGCATGAAAACTGAGCAGTTGAGGGTGAGAGTATGTGTTTGATCCTCTCCAGTATCACATTTAGGAGGGGTTTAAAACCTTAATCCTCTACCCGTCCCGAATCAGACTAGTCGATGAACCGACGTAATATTTTCAAAAAATAAATAAATAATAACATCATTAAAAAAAGAGGTATAAATTTCTCATGTTAGATGAAAAATCCTGAGTTTCTACATATAGAAAAAAATTGTGGGGCCCACCATATTAAAAAAAAAAAAAAAGAGTAAAGGGATGTTTTGTTGTGTGTGCAAGATAGAATGAGTTTCTCCTATAACTAACTGTAGAAACTCATTTCCCTAAAAAAAAAATTAACAAATGAGAATAGAATTGTAAGAAATGATGAGTTACTGCAATTGGATAACTTAAATATTGATAAATAAAAAAGAGAGGGAGTAACTAATCAATAAATGCGCTAATTTTATAACCAAGAATAATGTGATCCAAGATAAATAAGATTGAAAATAAAACAATGCAAATTCATTTCAATATCACCAAAAAGAAGCAATTAATTAATCAAGCAGGTAAAGGAATGTTCCAGCTAGTTGTGAGCTGCCTCAAGATATAAACCCACCAATGGCTCACTGAAAAAGGGGTAATTTAAAGTAGGATACAAAGTTCTTGATCACAAAGATATTGAAGCTTCCATGCTCTGTTATACCTTATAGATGCCAAACACAATAAAGCAGATATATAATGATTAAAGAAATGGCATACAAAAAAAAAGGATACGCATTATTACCAATTCATTCCCTCCATTTGTCAGGATTTGCAAATGCTTTGTGTTAAAGTGCGAATCAGTTTCAGCTCAGCTCTTCCCTTTAGTGGGTGTAACAACATATTTTTCCTGCGTGGTTATATGATAGGTTCATATAGTAATGCAAATCGTACACAATATTGTTTTTGTAGTCTGTAGTACTCTATCATTTGCTTCCAAGGGGGAAAATAAAAAGTATTCCCACTCCCTTGTCATTAGGCTTTTAATTTGTTTTTCAAATAGTACAAAGGTGCTTTAGTGGATTCCTACAGAGAAGAATCAAAGAAAGGTCTCCCTTTTCTGTTAGAAGTATCCTTAACGGGCAGAAAACCTAATAACGTTTCAGGAAACTAATTTTGTTTTTAAGAAAAAAATACTAGATAAGAAATTTCATGAGCCCTAAAGTGGTGTGTCCACAATATGTGCTTTTCATTAGGTGGGTTTGGGACATAAAAAAATGTTGAAGCCACATGGCTCAGCAGGTATCTTATTTAATCCCTGTAAGTACAGAATTCCGCGTTTCATTTTAATAGAGAAGGAGGGGTTTTAACTTTTAAAGTGGCCAGAATTAAATTCATTAGGAAAAGTAAAAATGTCATTACTAGATAAAGTTTTTTTTTTTTTTTTTTTGGTTACATACTAGAGAAAGTTTTTAATGTTTAAGATTTGGGCTCTGATTAACGTTCTGAAACTCTAATTAAATGACTGATTGAAATTGAAAAGTTAGTTCCAAATTCTATACGGGAGAAGATTTTAGGAAAATTCATCTTCTCTCATTCTTAAGTTTCCTATGATCAATAACTGACCGCTATCAGAAATTGAACCCAAAATTTTGAGTTGATGTTCAATTCTATCAATTAGCACACTCTAATTCTAATAAAGTCGTTAAAAGAGGGGATATCATTAGATATGATGATCTACAAATAATTAGAATTTGGAATTCCTTGGATGCCTTGTAACACAGTATAAATTGGGATTGGACCAAAAGAAAAGGATCTTTATATAGTTGGGTTTTTCATAGGATGAATGAGGGTTTCTAGAAGGAAATTACGAGATAAAGTAAAAAAGGTTGGGTAAAAATAATCAAATTTTATTTTACTAGGAGAAAAAGGTTTTATATTTTTTTTTATTTCTCTCCTTGGTAATTTTATAGGTTTCATATGGACTAATTCGGAGTTCGGGACGAATCCAAGATTAAAGCTATAAAATTCTTCCAAAAATAGTATTGGAAAGGATCGAACACACATGCTCTCACTCCCATCGAGAGAAAAATATTTTATATAATAACACATCCAAAAATAGGGAGAATCCAGGATTAAGGCTATAAAATTCTTCTAAAAATAGTATTGGGAAGGATCGAACACATGCTCTCATTCCATCGAGAGAAAAATGTTTTAAATAATAAACATTTTCCATTGCTCGGTAAGGTTGGGGGTGGTGGAGGGTTTCTAAAAGGAACTTATTTGTCAAGGGTCAATTTTACCAGAAAAAAAAAAGAGTTAATTATATGTAATGTTTGCGATCGCTTGATGAGGTGAGGGCAGAGGGACAAAATAATTTGAGCATGACAAAAGGTAGGGAAAACTCATGGAAGGGTCCTTTTGGGAGTAATCCAAAATGGCTAGTGGAGGTTTGAATGGATCCATATCACGGGGTTTATATGTAAGTTGACCTTTATTGAATTCAATGACAAAAAGAGTGGGTGCTAGTGTTGTGCATTTTAATCATGAAAAATTATTTGTTTCATAGTGGCAGTTGGTTTTGGTTTCCATGTGTTAATGTTAGTGACTCTATGCATGTGTGAACCCTTTATCATCACTTTTCATCTTCCATCCCATGCTTCAGGGCCCATTCCCTTGCGTCCGTTTCACTATTTCGTTTTTATTTCTTCATAATTTCCCTTTCTCTTTTGCTTCTTAAATGTGAATTTAAAAGTATTCAATTTTTTAATGGAAAAAGTATTTCTCCGGTCACCGGAGATAAAATTATTTTCAATGAGTTCAAAACGACGTCATTTTGGGTTAAAAAATTATAATGAGAAAGATTATTATAATCCTGAAATAAATTATAATTACAAAAATACCTTGATTTTCGCTCCAAAATAACGTCGTTTTGGGCTCACCGGAGATAACTTATCTCCATTGACTTGGAGAAATCCTTTACCCTTTTTTAATTATTTAATTTTTACTTCTCAAAACTTTGAAAACGTATTTATTTTTTGTTGAACTTCTTGTAAATTTTAAAAATATTAATAATATAGTTCAAACTAGAAATATATAAGAATCATATGGTTATGTGGTGTGTGTTTTGTCAAAATTCACCAGCAGATGAATATATTCTTTTTAAAGCAATAATAAATTAAGAAATTAGATTATTTTTAAGAAAGTGTACTCTATCTAATTTAATATATAGAGATATATTAAAATCTTATTAATAGAATTTTAAAAAATGATTATATAGTTTAAGCAAGTATATTAAGCACAGGTTGAATTAATCATTTGAATATTGTTAAGTGCAAATTCATTAATCTTTATTTAATTATTTACATGAAATAATATATATTTGATGTGAATTAAGGAGAGTGCTAAGCAAGATGAAACACTTGACCGCTCATGTGGTCAAGTTCATTGCTTATCTTAGTTTTTTATTTATTTATTTAAATAAAACAATCATACATTTAAAAAAGAAGTTCCATGCATCAAATGAATAAAAGTATGAAGCGCAAAATTGCTTAAGCGTTGACTATAATTTCTCATGAATTAATTATATTTTATTTCACGTTACCTGAGAGTAGCAAAGAAACACATGTGTGTGCTTCTTATGCACGTACATTATTGCTTTTATTTTTAGCCCCTTTAGCTTGGTCATCTTCTCTTAACAAAAGATATACTCTGGGTACAAATCTTTTGTTGATCTTTGCCTAAATCAATTCCCCCCTATAATCACCAAATTAAAAGTTTCCATGGCATAAACTGCATGGATCAAGTAGACCAAAGAGAATCTCTTCCTGATATGGGATTATCGGACTAGTTTATTTGTTGCCCAAAATGAGAAGGGGTTATGAAAAGGAAAAATGTGGCAATTGGTTTTACACGTAATACATATATAGCATGAGGGGGAATTTATAGGTGAATAAGATTCCACAAAAAGGAGTGAGAAAAAATTATAATAATTTTTAACATTTGTACCCCACTAGGTGTGAGTAGAGGTGGCAAAGTGGGCGGCCTGCCATCAACTCGTCATAAAATGAGTCAGCCCGCCCTGCCCCGCTTTTGAAAGTGGGTTGAAAAACTCAGCCCGCCCCGTCCCGTTTGGCGGGTTGGCCTGGCTCAAGCCTATTTTATTTTGATCTGCCTTGGCCTGTCTATACCCGCCAAAAAATAAGTCCGCCCGGTTCCGCTTTTGAGATGAGTTGAAAAATTCAGTCCGCCGGCGAGCCCGTTTTGCTGGCTCTAAGTGTGAGGCAAGTATGAGTGAAATTCAGTATGATGAGATAACATTTATCTCACTTTAAAAATTCAGGTGAAGGGTTTTTATTAAATAGTTGAATCAAGCATTTAACTTTTTAACTCAAAAGTTATACTCGATAGCAATAATTATTCAAATACTATTTCTTAGACTAAACATGCATGTGTGTTGTTAACTTAAAAGTTATAATTTAACAGCGACAGTATAATTTCATTTTTAAAAGTATTCTAAAACTATCACATTTTTACGGGGATGCATCTCTTTCAAGTAGCACAGACTGGGATGTCAAGCTCAAATTTTAAGAGAGACGCACCAAATAAAGTCAACAAAAATGTCCCTCAATAAGGCTATCTCACCCGGAAAGAGGAAGCTATTTCTTTGATATCTTGTATGCTTTTCAAAGAGTTATCTGTATCATTCATAGCCCCATCTTTTTCATAAGTCACATCACCATCATACTTCAATTACTTTATATTATAATGAAGAGTAGCAGTAGCATGGAATTGATGATCACATTAATATTTTCATTTCCTTTCTTGTAAGCAAGAAGACATATGGTCATACAAAGGTAGGAAGATGTAACATTACAAGCTAGCTATCAAGATCAATTCAATAAGAAAAACAAGGCTGGCCCTTCTAGATGGTAGACATGTGCTACTTACAACCCATGATTTGGTAAAGATTCAAATCACAGAGCATGTATAAAGAAGAAATTGAGGGTTGATGACTATATGTGGGATATATTTGATTATGGCCTATGGAACAAGGCGTTGTTATGAAATTGATGTCTTTAAGAACAGAAAAATATAATTGATGGCAGAAATGGACAAGTCTAGTACTTATGTGTTTATTAGCACCAGAAAATATAGATAAGGATGCTGCCTCGCAGAAACCATATAATGGAAGGGCTTGTCTGCACATTTGGTTTTTCTAAGTCACTTTCTGATAGCAACTGATCAAGTGAACCAGATTAAAGCATATAGATTAACCATGGAGGAAAGTTAAGGGAAATATATAGATGGTGACTAACTTTTCTTTTTTTACCTTAATTATTGTATAAAACATATTTGGGAGTTGGCTAGTTGGCTAGTTGGAGAAGAAAAGAAGTTAGGTATTTTTCAGCTATGGGTAGGCTATAGTTACTGCAGCACATGTTAGTGAAATTTCCGAATTTTGATGTTTTGAAAAGAATACACTAAGGAGGCAAACAAGTCAAAGAGAAATAGGAATGGACGCTACATAGAACAAGTTAGTTATAAAGTGGGATGGGATTGACAATTAATTGGCGGGGCCAAGACTTGAAAAGCTGAAAAGTTTGGGGTCATGGCGTGGACAATGTTTTTTCAATCGGTTCCCTGAAGGAAAAGAAAAAGGTTGAAAAGAAGTGCATGTGCTAAACTGAATTATTGAACTATAGAAGCTATACAGGGATGTGGTGAAATTGCTTCTAATGTCAAAATCTTAAGTTGGGAGGGAGGGAAAAAGTGTCCACCCTAATTTTGGACCACTCGGTGCCTAACTGCTAGCCTTAGAAATCAACTTGTAACTTAACCAGAGCCATTTTGAACTTCGAAAAAAGAGAGGGGTAGATGGATAAGATATTATGTTTGATGTTTTCTTCATTCTTATTTTATTTAATTCTCTCCAATATTATTAGATTATAATCTCAACTTATCTTTATCCATTTTATTTTCTCATTATAATTTAATGATATTAAAGAGAATTATATAGAATAAGTATAAAAAAGATAAGTATAATATTTTATCCCACAAACAAATATGTAAGTTATTAATGTGAGTTGTTATACAACAATAAAAAAATATAAGAAAAAAAGCCCATATATCTTAGAAGACAGTCAAAATGATCACCAACTTAAAGCAATTTTTTATTTCTTGTTTTGAATGATTTTGCTAAGGCATGGCTGATGGTAGCCCACTGATAGAATTAACAAAAGGCTCTGGGATTGGACAAAGAGGGGTGGTTCCATTTAAGCCCATTTCCTTGACAACCCAAAGCTTGAATCAAGATTGGGGGGGAAATGAAGCGATTATATTTATTAAATGATTATAAGGCTCAAAATTATTGTTTTATGAATACAATTTTCAAGTCTCAAATACTCTCTTCTCAGGATTAAAAATGGGTGAGCATAAAAAGAAAAATTTGTTTTCCGTTCTTTAGAATTTAGCTTCTCAATGCGTCTCTTTAGGCTATAATGATATATTCTGAATCTTTTGCCCAAGCAAAGGAGAGAAAAAGGACCATAAAAAGAAAAGAAGGGCAATAAGTGTCTTGAGAAGAATGTGGGGTTCTCTATACTGTCTATACAATTATGCATTCAAAGTTTAGCCTAAGCCAAGAGACAACCAACAGGTACACGCATATAGGAACACGGAGATATGTCTAAGAAGTAAGAAGCCATTTCGGAAGAGAGAAGATTATCAACTCTTGTCTGTGATGTGTTGTGTTGTTTGGTTTTCTTGTTCTGCCATGCATGGGTGGACACAGAGAATGTTTCATAATGGTGATTCTCTGAGAAAAGCCAATGAGGTTGTACCAATTGACAGAGTATTTGGAAAGGTGCCTTCTTTATCACTCTTCCTTCCAATGTAAATATGGTTCTCCAACATTACACCAGCTTTTTTCACTTGGGTGAGAATTATTCCCCTGACTACACTGGAGTACACCCTGCTTCTTTTTGCCTATAAACCTTTGTTATATGGTGGAATATTATTTCTTTTTAAGATCATGAAACCAGCGCATAAACCATGAAAACACACCATCCTAACACTCAGAATATAGTCCGGAGAATTTGTACTCTCTTACCTTTTTGTCGGAGGGAAACAACACTCCTCTTTAGAATATTTCAAAAAAAAAAAAGTTATATATATATATATATATATATATATATATGGAAATACTACTCTCATTTTACATGAAGTAGTTATCTCATTTTCTCTCATTTCGAAAATCGTGCCCCTTCTTTTTTCTTTTTCTTTTTTTCTTTTAAATAGCGGGCCCTACTTAGATTCTCTCTGTAGCATGAGAGAACTACTCTCATGTTACATGAGAGTAATATTACCCATATATATATCGGAAAACATTTTCTCCTTTTAAAAGAGAAAATTTTCTCATGTTAGTGACTCATAGCATAAGTGGGTCCCACCTTGAAACTTTTTCTCTCTCCACTATTTTGTGGGCTCCACTTATATTGTGAGTCACTAACATGAGAAAAATTTTCTCCTTTAAAAGGAGAAAATGTTTTCCCTATATATATATATATATATAAAGGTAAAGTGTGTGTCATTTTAAATGATGTAAAATTGTGTCATTTTAAGAGAGAGGAAGAGATAGATAAAGGTGTGAGTCCCATCTCTTTGTGAGAGTGAAATGATATAAGTTGTGTCATTTAAAAGGATAAACAATTTTCCATATTTATATATATATATATGAGGTAGGATCCTTTGACACCTCATCTGAGAGTCATTAGATCAAAAAAGATCAATGTTGATATTTTTTGATCTAATGGCTCTAAGATGAGGTGTCAAATTTTAAATTTGACATTGATGTCAAAGTATCCTACCTCATATATATATATATATATATATATATTAATTTGTTACAAATAATTTTCTTAAAACTTATCTAGAGTTATATTAATTAATTTTTTATTTTTTTCAAAAATAAAATTTAATTGAATTAAAAAAATAAATTCTAAAAATTTAAGCGTTCCAAAAGATGTGGGATCCATGTATTAGCTAAATGCTATTATTGAATAAAGACTGTTAAGTTTCGATCGGCCCAATTCCCAAATAAAAGGTTTGCGCCAGTCCATTCAATTAAGTTACTATAAATAGTCCCTTGAGTCTGATACAAAGATATCAGGGGGGAAAAAGTCTCATACAAAGAGTGTACATGCTTTCAATTAAGACCAAACCTCTATAACAGCCCAAGGGGAAGTCCTGCATTGTTTACAACCAAGCCGAACTTCATTTTAGATGCTCCTTCCTTTATGCTATATTTGACATGTCTGTTTTTTTTTTTTTTTTGGTATCCTCTATTTGACATGTCTTTATTAGTGCTGTTACATGTTACACAAGCATTAAACTAGAGTTTATTTGTTATGGATTTTATTCCTTTGTCCCAATTTCATGTCCCCAAGTCTGTCTTCCAAATTAAAAATTAACAAGCAAATAAAATTAAAAATAATGCCAACTCAAAGTAGGGGTGTTCATCAACCAATCCAAAATGATTCAAACTGCGGTGACCGAACCAAAAAACCGATAATCAAATTAACCGAAAATTGAAAAAAAAGCGCATATTTTAACTTGATTGGATCGATTTTCAGTTTGGTTGGTGAAACCCGATCCAATATATTATGTATTTATTATTTTTGAAATTTCGCTAATACCATTTTCCTTAATTTGGTATTTATTATTTCAATTGTTCATGTATTTATTTTAAATTTATTGTTGCTTTAACCTTCTCTTAATCTTTTATTTTCATTAAAGTTGTTGTCTTGCTAGTTGTTTTGAAGAACACATAGTGAGCATTGAGAAAGATAAAAGAGTGAAGTATGGAAGAGAACGACGGTGACTTGGAATCTTGTTATTTTGTAGACTTAAAGTATTGGATGTTATTGATAGCAAACTACATTGTTTTAGTTTTTTATTGTCTATTATTCTATTTCAAATCTTCATGAGTTTGAAGACTTGAATTTTTTAGTAGTTTTGTAACTTTGTATGGCTGAAATTTTAGGCTTTTTGAAAAATCAAAAATTGATCCAATCTAAACGGGATAAATTTAGATTGGATTTGGAAAAAAATACAAACTGAAGGGATTAGATCAGATGATTCTTGCTTCAAAATTGATTCAATCTAGACAGCGAACACCCTAACTCAAAGAGAGGCGTGTAGTTTTGCTTAGTTGTCAAAGTTTGATTTGGGGGACATGCTCGGAGACATCAAATGGGCACATAAGATTTGAAATCCATATTTATGGGGGGAATAGTTTCTCCTGTTGTAGGAAAACTATTCCCCCATCCGCAGAGACATTGAAAAATCCCCCTCCCTTTTTTTTATTTTTTTATTTTTCTTTAAGTGGCCCCCACCATATTCCCATGTCTGCAGAAAATTCATTTCTCCACCTGCAGCAGGAGAAGTTGATTTTTGTCTCTATTAGTGTGTGTGTTTCTTTTTCTGTTGTAGGAGAAATCTTTTATCATGTTACAAATAATTCATTTTGCGTGCCAATATTTTTTTCCCTTCACAGGTGGGACCCACCACTTATTCTCTCTGTTAGAAGCTTATATATATAGGAGGGATCCACTTACCGCCACTAAAGTATACCATCTTTACAACCAACTAAATCACCATTGGATCAATATTAAATCCAATGGCTCACAATTAATCTGTATAATCCTAATTTTTTTACCCTTTCATTCTTTCTCTCAATCCTCTTTCTAGGTCTTATAATTGCACATGACAGAATGATAAATTTGTACCTCGCTTTCTATCGAAATTGCAGGTTTGTTCCCATTTGTTAACATATTTCATTTTGCCATGAATCCAATCATCTTGCATACATGCGAACCACATGTTCAGTTACTGGTGGGAGGGTATTATGAACTCGTTTATATATGTTTATTATAAAGGGTTCGATTTTTCTGCAGCCGTTTTACGTGCAGCAGTGACAAATTTTTCATATATATAGGTTAAAGCATTTAATGTGGGGAATCATAACCATACAAAATGTGAAAGCATTAAATGTGGAAAATCATAACCATACATCTGTCATTGCTACATGTACAACAATTTTAGATATTATTTTACCTATTATAAATTTGCTTTTTATTATGCTTTATTATTGCTATGAATCCCAGGTCATGCTTTATTATGAATTCGTTTTTTTACACTGAATAAAAGAAATATTATACAATATTAAAAGATGATACATCTATTTTGTATTAATTCTAGAGAATATATGCATCACAGTTGTTGCACGGGTATTGTGAGTCCACACCTATGCATTCACTATCTATTCTTGCAATTATTGCAACATTCATAAAAAAAGGATACCAAATAATCAGTTAAATGAATTGAATAGTAGGTTGAGTTGTGTCTTCATATCATATTTATTTCAAGCAGATAATGCTAGAAAGTTGATATAATAAGCAGAAACTGTTTCCAAGAACTGTTGGACGAGCTATTGTGCTATGGTGATGAATATACATCCTTGTAAAATATAAGGTTACATTAAAATCCATCGTTTATATATGTTTATTATGAATTCTTTTTATATTATGCTTTATTATAGCCATGAATCCCATGTTGTGCTTTATTATGAATTTTTTTTAACATTTAATAAAAGAAATATTATATAATATTCAATATATATGTTAATATATGTCTATTTAGAATCCATTGTTGTATTTTTTTATAATACCATTTTTTTATTATTTATTATTTACATGTTATTTTAATGAAGGCCAACATTGAAGATGATCCATACGATATTATTAACTTCAGTGATGATTGCATGTTGAATGAAATGGAATATGATGGAATGGGAAATGACATGCTTGATGAAATGGAAGATGACATATCGAGTGATTTTCCTTATAATAGAGAAGCTGATTGTTCTTGCCTTTATTTTGACTTCATAGGAATCCTATGCTGGCATGTTCTTGCTATTTTTTTGATTGAAAATGTTGAGCAAATCCCTGAACACTTCATCTTGCATCGCTGGAGCAAGGAAGGAAATGTTATATTAAGTACAAACAAGGACATGTGTGTTACTGATGGAGATAGACTTTTTTGCAGCTTTCACCTACGCTCTAGATATTCTATACTTGATGAGTTTACATGTAATTCTAGTGAAGCATTTAGATTTATTTGTGATGGTATTGATTCTCTCTATTGCTGCAAAAAAATTTGTAACATCCGAGGAGAGTAGTAGTGTTGACGATTCTGACTTACAATACTTTGGTCATAATTGTGAAGAGTCTTCTATGATGAACTTGAAGGATCCTTGCCTTTCGCAAATGAAAGGGCAAAAAAGGAACTTCTAGAACACTTCACAGGGATTGAGGATTCGTAGCGGGATTAAAGAAGCATCAAAGCATACTAATAATTGTAAAAATTGTAAAAAAAAAAGGACATAATAAGTGCACATGCAAAGAAATACATCTAGATTTATTTTAGTTTCAATCATATTATGTTTTTCAAAAATTAAGATGTTTATGGAATTCATTATGTTAGCTTTAGTCATGTTGGTTTTAATATTACACCTGAAATAACTTGCCGGCTTCAATTTAACAGGTGCTTACAATTGAGTTTAAAATGAGATAATTTGAGTGAGGCTGCTTGAACATGAGCAAATTGTACAATATATGAAAGTCTCTAAAGGAAAAGATTGCATAAATACCATTACTCTTAAACATGTTAGAGAACTAATTTAACAGATTAATGATACATGCACAATTCCTCTATTATGAACATGAAAGTTCAGTGACTACAAGTGTTTCTCAGCCCTTAGATTATTACAAATAACACAATCAAACATAAACACTAAAACTAATGACACAAGCAATGAGATTCTCTTCTTATAAGGATGGCTTTTTCTTCTTCTCCTTTTTCTTCTTTTCATTTGATCTACATGGGATCGGAACCCTTATTACAAAGACTAATCACATGAAATTCAACCATTTCACAATCCTTTAATTTAATAATTGACTCGCCATTTAGTTGCTCATTTAATCTGCTTTCTGTGTCCAAGAACTAAGTTGTGTTCCCCTTTATCAACACCAACAATTTTATCTGCATTAATATAACCAAATGACATATCTCTTATGTATTAATTCCAGCGAATATATGCATCACATCTGTTGCACGGGTATTGTGAGTCCACACATGTGCATTCACTATCTATTCTTGCAATTGTTGCAGCATTCATAAAAAAGGATACCAAATAATCAGTTAATAATTGAATAGTAGGCTGATATGTGTCTTCAGATCATATAATTCATGCAGATAATGCCTGAAGATGAAGATATTTACAATAGCTAATAATTCCATAATCTAGAAAGTTGATATAATAAGCAAAAATTATTTCCAAAAAACTATTGGATGAGCTATTGTGATATGGTGATGAATATCCATCCTTGTAAAATGTAAGAAGATTCATTAAAATATAGCTGAAAAGAATGGGGGGGAACCATTAACTTGACAGAAGAAAAATCTAGTTGAACTTAATGATAGTACTAGAAATGAAAAACCATTAACTTGGCAATTGTCAAATACCACTAGAATCGGTTTCAAGACACATCTTAGCCTATTATTCAACTCATCACATGTTTTTTATTGTATTATAAACATGAGAAAACAAAAAATCATCCATGAAATGTTTCTATGGTGTTTTATTTTAAAAATAAACCAAACACGATAAAATAATTAAAAAAATTGGTTGAAAAAATGATGAATAAAAGATAGTAGAGGCGAATACCAAATAAAGAAACTTACCACTTTTGCCTTGTTATGGGGCAGTTGATTCTAAAACTTGTGTTTCTAAAAACATTGCCAATAATAACTTGATCTTAAGATTAGATATCACCTAGCAAGGAATGGTAATAAAAAAACTAGTTAGAAAGAAAAAATTGTGTTTAATGATAGAAAATCTCTATTTTGGGCTCTGTATCAGTGAAATATAAGATTAGAGATGAGGGAATGAACATGATTTTTTTTAAAAAAAAATCTTAATGACGTAACAAAGATAAACTTTCATGACACTACAACATCTAACAAGTAAAAAGAATGCATATTAACAAGTTTATAGCGTCTCTTACCAATATTCCCTGATTTTTCAAATATTTGGAATTTTGCTCAACAAATGAAGCATGTTTAAGCTTCATTTTCTTACTTGAATGAATTACCCATCATAGATCCACATGGAGAACAAGTATTCGCGAAGTAAAAAAATGAAATCGAGAAGGATCGTAAAAATGGAAGAACATTACCTTGAACTATAAAAAAACAAATTCAGCGAGCGTTGTGAACCCTAGAAAAAAGGGAAAGAAATCATGGAATTGAGGAATAGAGATTAATTGAATGGAAGAAAAGCGTCATTGTATCGTGTTGTGCAGCACCCTGTACATAAGTATATCATTTTTTCATGTGAATTTGGAAGAACCATAGAGAGGACGTAGGACTAAGAGAGAGTTGTCAGAGGATGAGAGAAGGTGAGAGAGAATGAAAGGTAAAAAATTAAGATTATAGGGGGCATTTGATAAAGGAGAATTTTTTCACCCCGGGAATCACAATTCCCGGGAATATGGTGGGAAACTGAATTTCTCAGGAATATTACCAAAAAGCTGTTTGTTAGGCCAAAATATTTTCGGGAATATTTGGTTAATTTTTCTGATGCTATGTTTGGTTAATTGTAAAATATTGCCAAGAATATAGAGTGATTTTATAAAATTACCCTTTATAATTCTCACTTCCTCTCACCCATTCTCTCTTCCTCTTTCTACTCACTCCACTACACCTCTCTTTCACTCTCCTTTTTCTCCGGTCATGGGTAAATAATCATCACTGTTTTCCTTTATTCTTTTGATTCATTACTCTACTCAATCTCACTGATCTGGTTTTTTCCTTCTTGTTTTGTTTTTGATTTTGGTTGAATGATGTGGATCAGGCAAGGTCAGGATCGGAATTAACAGTAACTCATCTCCTTTGTTCAACAGAGCAACAACCTCGACAACTTTTGTGTCCTCTCCAAGCTGCTGAAAAATCATTATTGGGTCAAAGCTCGATTGACGCATGGAACAAAGAGAGATAGGTGGATAATTTTGTCAAACGAAGTTTGAGAAGTTTTCTCAGCCCATGGGAATCGAAGAATACCACCCTCTGGGTGATATTTTGGTTTACATTTTACACACAAAACGAAATCTCGGGAAAATCACTTTCCCAAATGTGCTATCAAAAATGGTCTTCTTAAAAACCCACCCTCACTTTCTTGGGTATCTCAAAGTAATCCTCTTACCAAACACCCCATAAAGATTAATCGTGAGCCATTGGATTTAATTTTGATCCAACGGTGATCAAGTTAGTTATAAAGGTGGTATACTTTAGTGATGGTAGATGGATCCTCTCTCGTATATATATTTGACCATTGGTCCTTCTTATCTCACAGTCAAGTGCATTCGTCCTGATTCTATTTTGTATTGAGTTTCAATTGAGTAGGAAATCAAAGTGCTTTTTTTTCGTTTTTCATGAATAAAAAAAATATAATATAAATTTATTAATCTAACATTTATTTTTATCATTTTAATTTATTAATAAATAATTAAATATTGTGAAATTTTTGAATATAAATTTTTTTTTGTATAATTTATCCTTCAAATCTAGTGATAATAAATTTCTTTATGAAAAGACATAAAAAAATATAATATAAAATTATTAATATAACTTTTAAAATACGCTCATGACATCAATGAAATGATTTTTTATATTTGAGTATGTATTCCACACACTTTTATATGTGTGTAGGAAATAAAAATTTTAACTTGGATTTTGATAAAGAGTGGCACGAGCTTGGTCATTGTGACCCCCTTTATTAGGAGGCATCTCTTCTCTCGAAGTTACGGGACTATTTTATTGAGTTCTTTAATGAGTTTCTTAAAGAGAGTTATCTCGCACCTCTGGGTATTCTCTACCTACCTAATGAACTACAAACAGACGTTGTCATATTTTCAGGTAAATGACATTTTTCACATTTTGTTGATAGGTCAACTCTCATTTTAAAACAAATATATATAAAAGTCCAACTCTTTGAAAACTTCTTTCTCCTTGTGTATAAAGAAATACGGATACTGAAAAGCATTTGGTAAAACCAATTAACATGAAAGAAAGAAGATGCCGGTCATAAGGGAAATTTCTATCATGCGAATAGTGTCTTTTTTGACATTTACACACCACTAGAAAGGCATTCAAAGAAAAACCTTGTTATCTTATATTATAATCTCTATAATCTCACAGAGTGAAGCAAACAAAATGGTGGAAGAGGTCCATAAAGAATCAATTCAACCCAAAAGTTTAAACTATTAGGTGAGACTACATTAATAGTTTTATATATTTCAAGACGCCCCTCACACGAGAGTCCACTGGGCTTGAAGGGTGAACAATGCACAGGCTCACCTACCTGTGCGAAGAAAGAAATTCCACTAGAAAGGAAGTGGGGACGGTGAGGATCTGATACCATGCCATATTAGTTGCACATACAACCAATGTGGGACTATATATCTCAACATGCCCCCTCACACAAGAGCTCATTGGGCTTGAAGAGTGGACAATGCAACAGGCCCATCCTACCTGTGCTAAGAAATGCCACAAGAGAAAGTGGGAGGCGGCGAGACTCTGATACCATCATCAGAACCTTGGGATACACCACCCTAGAAACTAGCTCAAATGGTGGGAGTGCCCAAGACCTTATAAATTCCATATTAGTTGCACATACAAGCAATATGAGACTATATATCTCAACAAATTTAAATTGCATATCCAACGCATCATTATCCTAAGATCATGCCTTTTTAGAGCCCTTTGGACTCATCTCCTATAGCGAATCTTTTATCTGTTGAATCATTTATGCGTGCTTTAATCAAATACCATCTTTAAAATCTCTGTTCCCCTAGTTGAATTTGTTTATAGTTAACTCACTTTCAGATCAAAATTGATAGCTCGTATTGCTTTCAAGTCCTAATCCTATGGCTTTTAAAAAAATTTCTCAATGGAGATGACAAGTTGTCTTACATTGATAATTAAATCTAAAAAAAGAAAGAAAAAAAAACTCCATGATAATATGAGGCTAACTTAACTACGTAATTTCTACGAATTTAAATTTTTCTCTCTCATAATCATGCCATAATTGCCGCTTATGGATTGGCCATGGGATCCCATGTATCACCATCATTATTATAGAAGCAAGTTTCACATGCTTACAGTAACGGCAGTGAAGTAATTTTCTTCTACTCATAGTTACGCTCAGTGGTGGAGCGAGTAAGGGATTAGGAAATGTGATTATATCCATTTAAATTTATATTGCTTTATAAGAACCCGTTATTTATGTCATTTTTTTGTCATACAAATAATAATCGTCCCTTCAACTTTATCAAATTTTGTACCGATGGTTAAGTATGATTCTTACTTCGGATTCGGTTGAAGACTTTTGTTGATGGGGTTACCAAAAAGTCAACTAGGGTATATGGGGTAGTGCCCCCGTGCCCATAGAGGTATGGTTTGGTACTCTTGTTGGCTTCTGACTTAATTATAATTTTATTTTTCTTAGAGTTTAGGCTTGGGTCCATGAATAGTTGTTCTTATAATTTTTTGAATCCTATTTATATTCCCTTGTAAGATAAGTGACTTGTAATGAGGTGCACTGAGGTGAATATAGTACAGACAAGCTGGAGGTAGCCTCGTGGGGTGAATCAACATAAATCACTGTGTCAAATCTCTTTTCTCTTTTATTTTTCGATTTGTGTGATTATCGATTTTCAAGAGTGAGGTCATCTGTGTTGTTTTGCTCATATAGATAAGGGAAAATTTTGTGTTCTTTTAAATCATACAAACTTAGGTCTTTTTAAGATAGATTGACATAAAGATGTGAAACTCACTTTTTTTTTGTCTTTATTTTTTCAATAGGACCCACACCTTTTTGTGTCTATCTCTCTTAGAAGTACCTAATCTGTGTATTTAAGAGGACACACATTTTTTTCAATAAGGATAATTATAATTTTACAATGATATTACATTTTTAATTTTTCCCTTTAAATATTTTTGATATATCATATTTAATTTAGCACAGTAGTTATTTCTCTTTAATGTACAATCCATGTAACAAATAAATTAGGAAAACACTCGTAACTCGTAAGTACTTCTTGTGTTTCATTTGTATACTTGTAATGCCCTTCGTACTGCGTAGCCTGTCTTGTCCTAATCAGATTTGGATGATAGTTATTATGGCAGTAGTTCATATAATTCCAAAAGTTAAAATTGATTAGAATACGGTGACATATATTTTAGGAGAAGGAAAAAATTAATGTTGAATAGTACGTAATTGATAAGATTCTACACTTCGATATTTATGCTTTTAGGTCCATGATTGACTTTATTAAAAAAAATGTTAAATATAATAGTAGATAATGCATGCTAAACACGAAAAATATTAGTGGATTGCTGCTGCAAGCCTCTTTGTTTATGTTTGGATGATAAAGGAGACTAAAGAGTACTACTCTAGTTAAGTGTGTAGGCTTCTTTTCTTTTTTCTTCCTTCAATTATTTGGGACATCTTTATGGCTTAACTGGGTGGGGTTATACCTCGGCCAAGTAAATGCAAAAAGAAAACTTTTACCATGTACTTTCAACAAAGAAAGTGGTTCTATTCAACAGTAAAAATCCATTCCCACAAAGGCATAAACTCAGTCCAAGTCTGAATCTTCTAAGTATCCCCTTTCGTTGGCCCTTCAAATCTTCTTCATTTTATCCACAGTCAGCATCAGTGGTACATGACACTTTCCTCCTCTGTCTTCTTGTCATCAAACAAAAAGTTGTTGCAATTATTAGTGCTTATTAGCTGCTTAATTTCTTCTAGACCATAATCTAATGGATTTTCTCCCCACAACCCATTTTGTTTCTCTGTCAACTCACTAACACTACCAGCATTGGAGAGCATCAACTTCTGGGTATCATCCACCCCACTGTAGAGGCAATTAACAGCACCTATCTGCTCCACAAAAGTTGCATCACCACACCCTTCTCCACCATATTTAAAATCTTGTTCTATGACATGACTAATCTGGTTGTTGCAGCTCCCATCAGAAGAGCTGCAACTAGTAGCTTCACCTCCAAACATAAAGATGCTATTGCTATCTTTAAATTGGCACTTAGTGGGATCCATGAAACTTTCTTGTGCTTGGAAAATTGAATTAGAAGAATTTCCACTAAAAAGACTTGATGAGGAGGACAAGGACCTAGATCCATTACGGTGGTGGTAGGAGTTGTCGCTGTCTCTGAATGATAATAGTGAAGATGATGATGATGATGTTGAATTCTTAACAATGGATAAAAGGGTAGCTTGTTGAGGTTTCCTCTGTGTTGAAGGATTCATGGCCATCATTTTTTTCTTAAGCTTAGTGTTCCAGTAGTTCTTGATATCATTGTCAGTCCTGCCTGGCAACTGAGATGCTATTATTGACCACCTATACTTAATGAAGATGAATTCCCATGATAAGAACCTTTACTTACTACTAATTATACAACATTAACAATCATAGCAGATCTAAATTTGGAACATCTAAAAACAAAGTACATAATATATTTCTTTAAAAGTGAAAACAAACTATTCAATTGTTTCATTGTGATATCCCTCTGATTCTTTCTTTTATTGGAAATCAATTATACGGTTTTCATAGCTTATGGAAGTTAATGAAATTAAGTGAAATGAAACCTACCTGCTTCCTATGCTAGCAAAGAGGCTGCAGATGATTCTATCTTCTGCATCAGAGAACTCGCCGTGCTTAATGTTGGGTCTGAGATAATTAAGCCATCTCAGTCTACAGCTCTTGCCACATCTTTTCAAACCTGAAAAAAACAAACCCAATAAGGAACACAAAACAAAGGAAGAAGAGTTAAGATCCTTACATATCAGCATGCTATCATTAGCTTCAAGAGAGTAATATATATGACTCATAATATGTCCATGAACTTACCAACTTTTTGTGGGAGAACAATCCAATTCCCTCCAGTTCCATGTTTCTCTATGTATTCCTTTAGCTTAGCATCTTCTTCAGGAGACCATGGTCCCTTCTTTACAATTGTCTTGTCACAGCAAGGAGCTCTACCCATCTCTCTTTCTCTCCCTCTAACTCACTCTCACACACTCCTTGGTTTATGCAGTGAGAGTCTAACTCAGAAAGGTACACTATATATAAATTAACAACAAAGGCTCCTAAAGAATGGAAAGCTGGATGGGGGGCAAGCAACAATAGATTTTTCTAGTCAGAGAAGAAATAGCACAAGTCAGAGGGAACAGCCTCTGTAACTTCACTTGTCTTATCAGTTTGCAAAACCATCATTGATTAGCTTACGGAACCTTCTATCGCCATTTATATATAGGGGCCCTTGTGCAAGGAGGAGTTTAACTTGGTCACAATTTGAATGTATCCAAAGTCGGCTCCTAAGTTATGACGTGTATAAAAATATTTCCTAGAAAATGATGGTCTATTGCTACACATTTTCAAGCAATGGGCCAAGTCATGAGTAAACTATTATCAAGTTGGAGGTTCAATTATATGCTGCTTCTTATCATAGTGCACAGCTTTTTTCAAAATAAAAATAAAAAATTCATGGTTCATTGATTACCTAATTAATCCGACTCCAATTAAGTAGGATTAAAGAATGACACAAAAAAATTTAAATTTTTAACATAATTGCATATTAGAACTCAATATGAAATAATCTCAGCCAATTAATGCACCTACTGATGGTACTCAATCTTATTTTCTAATGCTTGGTTAATGTACTTTGGGAGTATTAATTATAAGGTGATGGATGATTAAACTTATAAATACGGGAAATTGAGTTTAATTTATACTACAATATTGCAATTGTACTAATATTACTATAATTTCAATATATTTTTGGAAATAATGCATTTTGTAGGCTTTTATGTGCGACCTATAAATTCAAAAATCACAATGAAAAAGTATTATGTATAAGTATCTTTTTGTCCGAGATAGATATTTGATAATATTGTTATATTAATATCTATACAAAAATAAGATTTGATCTTATGTGTATTTAATTACTTTAATTTATCAATATTATGACCCGCCTGATGCAAATGAGATTAACAGCCAGAATTAGGTTTAAAATTATTATTCTTATATAGATATAAATTAATCATTCCCTAATAAATTATAATAAGATATAATCTTATATACAAGAGTTCGACCGTGTATTCGATATAAAAAACTAAATAAACATAGTAACTCCTTATCTTATTTTTATAAATAATGCATCATGTAAAGAATGATAAATTTGCAATATAATTGAAAAGAATTGCGTGAAGATTTCACAATTTCTTCAACTAATTAAGTAGATGATAGTGTAATATTTTTTATATTAACTATGAATCAAAATTAAACTTATCTTAAATTTCATAAGATCCACTTCATCTAAAAGTGGATTAATTATATGTCTTTGGACTTTTAATTTAAATGTGTGATTATTCTTTTCTCAGCATGTGCTTACAGGTTTACTGGTTAAAGAGGAGTACGAATGATATTTAATCACAAAGAACTATTTTAAAAAATATAAAAACTTGTAATAAATTATATTTAATCATAGAAATTCACTTTTATTTTTACTAATTCAACGGTGAATGTTGTAAAAACAAAAATGCAAAAATAATTTTTACTTCATTTAGCTTAAAATAAACTAAATATCAAGATTTAATTATTCGAATGTTGCAAAAGTTGATCCCTTCAATATCTTAGCAAGCGATTAAGTCTCTCTTGACAATCACATAATCGTAAGGGAGAATTTTCATTATGAACCAATCCAAAACGATAAACTTGTCAATGTTCACAATCAACATTGCATTAGTAATGCCGCAGCTTGTGATGTTTCATAAGTCTTTTTCACAACTTGAAGTTTTTAATTTCTAAAAACCAATATTTTCTGGATTTTCAACCTATACATTAACTTCAGTTTGACTAGGTTACAGAATTTAGAAAGTGTATGATGCATTTTATCTAATATTTTAGAGGGAAAGATATACTTACCACCAAAAAAATTTGCAACATTTACAATCAACATAATCACCGTTGATTTCCGTCAATCTAACGATTATAATTTATTAGAAATTATTGGGTCACATTTATTAATTAATTATTAATTTTCAATAAATTATAACCGTTAGATTGACAGAAATCAACGGTAATTAGATTAGTTATAAAGTTGATAAAAAAATTTTGTGATTAATATATCCTACTCCATATTTTATAGGTTATAATAACTTGTAAACATGCATCTTAATCGGGAAACTAATCAGGAGCGAACCGAGAGGGTGTAGGGTGGGCACCGCACTATTTTCCCTAATTTTAGCTTTGGTTCATGTTTTGACAAAATAAATCTTTATATATAATTCTGCCCCTTCACAAGGATCCCTTTTCTTTTAATTTCAAATTTTAGAATATATATAAAATTTTGTCACTTCACAAAAAATCATGGATACGCTACAGATATACATATTAATTGATGTGAACATCATAAGATGGGAACGTTATATTCAAAGTGAACTTCTTTTTTTGCCCTTTCTGGGTAATAAAATTTTCCCTTTGGTTTTAATATTAACAGCTGGAATAAGTAAGCACACACATAAGCACAAGAAATTTTAGCCATATTTGTAAAAGAGATTTTTTTTTTTTGGTGAAAAATATTTATGTTCTGCCTGACGCAGAGATGTCTAACCAAAGATTAGCTGGTCGATGTTGGATCTA
Source organism: Gastrolobium bilobum (assembly GCF_033153095.1). Taxonomy (NCBI): domain Eukaryota; kingdom Viridiplantae; phylum Streptophyta; class Magnoliopsida; order Fabales; family Fabaceae; genus Gastrolobium; species Gastrolobium bilobum. Next base: position 574,044 of record NW_026899561.1, read on the forward strand.
ATGCTCTCTCTAGATACTTATGGATTAGGTATTTTGGGAGTAGCGAATCACGACACACTATATGATGATCTTGGCCAAGTCAGGGTGGGTGTATGTGTTATGTGATTGCATAAAGTAGGGTTAAGAAAAATCAATCATACATATGATCTTTAGCTCTTATTTATAGAATTTATCTTTGGATTTGTGTCGTCTGGGCCTTCTATGGATATAGACCTTACTCAAGTCCATAACAATTTATAAAAGAGATTGTTACTAAGAATGGTGCGAAATAAAAAGAGTATAGAAAGATTTGGGATGATGTATTTATCTCAATAAATTGTTTGTTAACTATTTAATTATCTTTTTAAATTATATGTAATCAACCAAAAATAATAAATTACACATGTGGTTATATATAGTAAGAGAGAAGATAATTAATAAACCACCAAACATTTCGATCAACTGATAAGAGATTATTTTAGTTTAATTTGTGATCTTGAATTCAATCCTAAATGTGCAGGACAATCTATGGAGAAATCTCAAAAAAAAAAAAAAATAGAGAAAGAAGAAGATAATAAAATATGTTCTCACACTCTAAGATATAGAACTAATTATCAACATGAAACATAATTTATCAATTGAGCCATACTGTTTATATGAAACTAATTTATCAGTTTGCATGGGATAATTATGACCTTTAAAATCATGTGGTAAGTCTAATTAAATCCTAAAAACTTGCTTTAAAAAAAAAACTGCTTAAACTGATGTAGGCTATAATGCACACAAAAATTAAAAATTAATTGAGTCTAACTCAAAGTCTCAAACCTAAAAATTAACTCGAAAAAAGTTTGTCAAAAATATAATTTATCCGTGTACGAAGCGAATATAAAATCTTTAATTGGTATATTCGTGCTTGTGAGTAATTATATATAGAGGATAATACATTGCATTATTGTCAACCCTTACACATGACTTTGCTTTCTGATGGAGAAAGCCGGGAAAAAATGGAATAGGCTTTATATAATTATAATGGCCCCACTTACAGTAAGAAAATTATCGTCTCTGGCCAAGGCATCTAACAAAATTGTTTTAATTAGATCGACTCACCATCGCTTGTGTATAATGTTGTTCAAAATAATGCTAAAATTATTGAAAGATAATAACTTGTGTTAGAAAAATCATTTCAACAATATACATAATTCTATGAAATACATACAAAAAATTAAAATATATAATAATACACAGTTAAAGTGTACCATACGAAAATATATAAATATATTAAGGAAAAATCCAAGACACTAGATATTATGTCCTTAAGATAATTTTGCTCTCTATATGGTACTCAATATTTGTGGATAAATATCTCCTATGATAGAATAGCTATATTTTATTTTTATTTTTATGGCGGCACTTTCACATTGAATACTCTTTCAAACTCAATTTATATCTGACCAATCGCACTAGGATGAAATGCAAGATGAATGCAAAATGATTTCAAAAAGGTTTTTGATAGTTTCGGAATGAGAGAGAAAACAGAAAAGTCTCTCATATTATCTGATTTTCTTCCATATTTATAAATCATGATTGATCGTGATAAAAGATATTTATTAATAGTAAAGAGTCGTGTTTGTTCATCCGTTAAAAATCATGTTCGTTCATCCATAAATAATTATGTCTATTCAATATAAAAATATATATCTTCACATCCAACTTCTTATTCATGACACTTTGTCTATCGTGTGTGGTTGTAAGTTGTAACATGTTGGTGGCTTCGAGAAGCCCCACTTCCACTTGCAGCAGCTAGCACGCTAATTTTGGCCTGTCTCAATAGTCCAAATTCTCTATTTATTTATTTTTTCTTCAAGAGATAACACTTTTCATTAACTTCGTAAACCCTATTCGTCGATCTTATGCGCTTTCAATTCTTGTCAGATACAAAATTTTCAACACGTTCAATATTTATTTTATTTTTTCATCTATATCAATATAAGTAAAGAAAGTTAGAGATCACTCGCGGACTGGTGTTATTGCATGTGTTTGCATATACAGACACAAAAATTTGAATTTTTTTTTTTAAAGGAATAAGTGATTTAGGTCAAGTAAAAAAAAAATATTAAAAAAATTGAAAAGAAAAAAAGGTAAAAATAGACCTAACCCACCAAACCAACCATATAATTAAAAGCTTAAAGTTTAAACCCTACTACATTGCTTTGTCTCTTCTTCTTCTTCTTTTTTAAACATAAATCTTATTAGCTCCAAACCTTAATGGACATCAATGATTCCTGAAATTCAATCTTTATCAAGTGGAGGAGAATTGCATGAGATTTTTTACATTTTTTTGTGAAACAAAAGTGGTCAACTTTGGATCAAATAGACATCGATAGAGGTTGGTTTTTGATCAATTAACCCCTACAATTAATACATTTAAAATTTTCTTTAAAAAAAATCTTCGGGGGCGCTGCCCCGAACCCCCACCTTAAGTGTGCACACATAAATTTTTTTTGGGTCCGCCACTGTTAGAGATTATATAATCGTTTACGTCAAACTCGATGAAGATGTGAGCAAAGAAAAATAATTATTGAGGAATTTAATTGTGAATGATTAAATGTAATCTCACATTGAATTTGATTGTGATGTTTCAAATTCACTTAATATTGTTGCTCACTTGGTCCATTGTTGACGATCTTTTCTTGTCACAGGCTCACCTTGTAAGCTCAACATATGATATTAGAGCTCAATGGTGGGATTGGTCAGCTGTAATGATCAAGGAAAAGATATGGGCTGAAAACTCACATTTGAGGAGAAAATATTGAAGAATACAAGTGTGAATAATTAAATATAGTCCCATATTAATTGAAAAAAACTAAGTGAGCAAGCATCATATAAATAAAAACACTTATGCACTAAATGCCTTAAAGTTTAGACAGAGGTCAAAATTAGCATGCTAGGTGCTGCAAGTGGAAGTGGGGCTTCAAGGAAGCCACCAACATGTTACAAGTTACAAACCACACACACACTGATTATACACAAGCAATGGTGAGTCGATTTAATTAAAACAATTTTGTGAGATATGCGGAAGGACCCGTGCACCACGAGCTCTCCCAGCAGGTCTGACAATAATATCGTTGAAGAAATGTCATATTTACAAAGAAAATATAGTTGACCAAGTTATGAAATTAACTGACCAAAAAAATAAAAAGTTGAGGTAGAAAGCCTATGCAATTGAGTTAAAGATTCTGCGTGATCTGGTAGTTAAAGTTCCTAAAAAACTAAAATAAAAAAGAAGAACACTTATTTCGGTCATCCAATAATAAATACATTAATATAATCTTTTAATATAATTTTGACATCAAATTAATTTTTCAATGTCAATTTTGGATATCAAATGGATCCTTCGGAACACTAATTTAATGTCAAAACTTGAATTTAATTGAATGATTATTTTGATATATTTTTACGGAAAAATATTTCTGCAGATAAGTTATCTGCATTTACTCCCAAAACAACGTCATTTTGGGATTGAAAAATTAAAAAATTATAATTATGAAAATTATAATAACCCTGAAATAAATTAAAATTACAAAAATACTATAATTTTTGCCCAAAACGACATCGTATTAGACTTACTACAGATGACTTATCTGCAGTAACTGCAGAAAAAGCGAACTCATATTTTTATCATCAAATGAAGGACACTTGTATATATATTTGAAACTTCAAACCCTACAACGAAGCACCTAAATCAACTTGAACGAGGTTATTTCAGCTTAACCATTGATTTTTAAGTTCGAGTTTTAACACAATCATTATATGAACATATAATGACCTAACAACACAAGCGACTATTAAGTTTAATGATAAAATCCTTACCTAGACCATTAAATCCTAGGTATACAAGGATAATGTGTTGCGAGGTATGACCTTTATTCTTTTGTAAAAAAATAATATAATTCGACCAATGTGAAAAATATATAAGATGCTCTAGCTAAGTATCATTTATATGTATTTGAAAATTCAATATCAATATAAAAAAAATAAAAATAAATCAATATCAACAACATAATATATACACACAAAAAAGTGAAAAACCTTGGACTTTCAAATATCTTGAATTTTCATAACACGTGTAAACAATCAAAATACTTGAGTATTTTATACACTCATACATGTAAATGTTGTGATAATATAAATACTTGAATTATTTGGCAACAACAATACGAAGATTTATTTGTCTGTAAATGTGTACAGATGTTAATTCAAACTGAAATTCGGTTTTCGTCCTCTTAAAGTCAAAGTTTTGTCTTAAAAAAAAAAAAATCAAAAGTTTAATTTGGGAGCAAACCTCTCTGCGCGAAAAAGTCCGGAATTTTAAAGGGGGCGGATAGAAGACTACAATACATGATTAATTTTTTTAAAAAAATATATATCAGGTTTTGAATTTGAATCTCTTTATCTTTTTAATAGTTTCAACTCTTAAGAATTTAACTCAATATCTTTTAGGATGGTAGTTATATGATTAATCTTAAGCTATAATAAGGGTGATTTGTCGTATTGTTGTAGAGGTTAAGTTGTTTTAATGGCTTTAATGTTTCTAATTGTAAATAAGTTATCTATATTTGCTCTTAAAATGACGTTATTTTAAGTTAAAAAATTATAATAAAAAAGACTATTATAATCCTGAAATAAATTATAATTATAAAAATATATTAATTTCTACCTCAAAATATATTATCATTTTGGATTTAATATAGATAGATTATTGACATTTAGTATAGAAAAAGCGAATTCTATTTTAATATATATAAATAGAGATATTTGTTTTTGCTATTGCTGACAAAATAAATCTCATTCCTACACAAATATAAGCATTAAAAAAAAAAAGACAAAGAAGCTCAGCATTCGATGAGTGTGCGGGAAGGGTGACGTTTCATCGTAATTGAGAAAAACAACACTTATATAAATAATTTAGGGGCTTTTATACGTGGTATTTTTTCAGAATTTTTAAGAAATTAAATTTTTTTAAATTTTTAATTTTCGAATATTATTGTAAACTGAATGTAAAAATTATATTTTTAAAAATTAAGATTTTAAAAAAAAAAAATCTCAACCAAACATCTCTAGTTATGCGTTACATACAGATGTACCTAAAAGCCTATTGTTTTTGGAGGAAGGATATATAATAAAGTATTATAAACGATCAAACCAAAAAGTTATTTCACAAGTCTCTATGAAGGTTCCATCACTCAACAAAGTTTGGGTGTTTTTCTCATTCTTGTTAGATTCTTCATTTAAAATAATCCACCGAGAAGCGACAAATCAAAAGTTATTTGTGATGTTCCATGTTCTAAAAATATTCTCGCTTTTTATCTTTCAAAAAAAAAAAAAATTCTCGCTTTGCAATATGGGGACCGGCGCCTAGGGGGAAAAAAATAAATAGCGGTGGGGTTTATATACTCTTTTGGTCTTAGAAAATCGTATAATAATATTGTAAGATATGTGTTTAGAGATCTACAATAGATATTTTGATTAGTTTATAGCTAATATTTTAATTATTACATACAAATAATAAATTTATAGCTGAGACATAAGTGTATGCACAGTATCGACAGTAGTAGTAAATAAGTTCACAATGTGTAAATGAGATTTTAAGCATTCTATTTATAGAGATTATCTCTTGGGCTATGTAGATCTTTCAGTTGATATAAGATTCCACTCTTTTGTTTTAGGAATAGGGTTTTCATCCTCTTTATCTTTACTATTCCATACTGTTAGGATAATTGGGTCATTATTCATTAAAAAATTCTTGAATAGGTAGTTAGGATATAAATATATTCCATAACATAACATAATTCCATTTATTAACTCAACTTTTGTGCTACAAAATATACGTTTCATATAAATAAAAATCCTTGCTATCATTATAAAGAATTGATCACATGTCAATTTTTGAATCATTGATTAAAAAACTGGGTATCAGACCAGTTGGTTCAACCGGATTGTTTCCGGTTCATTGAGCCCAAATCGATTGAGCTGATACAAAATCGGTGAATTTTCCCTTTCTTTTCAGAGAAAAGATATACTTACCAGTATCACTAATTAAATTATTATTTCTTACCATTAAATTTTAATCATTGATTTCTGTCAATCTATAATTTAGTGATAAGAAATGATAAATTTAATTGGTAATAAATATAACATTCATCTTTTTTAAATTATTGACTTAACCGAAAATAATTTTTAAGTCAAATAAAGGGCCCGGGGCATAGTGACATTGGCCTGAGTTTAAGTAATGAAGTATAGGATGATGACTTATCTCTTTTTAATTTTTGAATATGTTATATGTTTGAAAATTTCATTCATTATCCTATGTAATTTGCAATTGTAGTTTTCTCTTCATTTTTATACATATTGTATACTTGGATGTTTCGCTCACCTTCCAACGTGTGACTTAATACATATACATAAAGTATTAAGCAATTCACTGATTTCTCTTTTTCTTTTATTTTTTTGGTAAGCTCTCTTTTTTTTATTTTTTTTTAAACAAATAATAAAAAATATCTCTTTTTCTTTTTTCTTTTTTTTTGAATAAGAAAATATCTCTTTTTCTTGTTTTACTTGGAATAACATTTGTTGGATGATTATTGTTTAATCTTTCTGTTCTAGCCCTTTGAATCTCGATGTCTTCTTCAAGGTATATATGGATTAAATACCCGTGAGTCAAGCAGATCATCATGTACAAAAGAATTCTAAACGACTTTGCCAAAGGGGTGCACAATGACAGCAATAAGAGAAAGAGCGTAACATAACTGTAAGTTTTACCTCTTATTTATAGAGTTTACCTGATAATAAATTCTGTACCTTCAATGCTTCTGATGACGACCCAAGTCGATATGTCATGTTGTTGTCATATTAGAATTGATATCTTTTATGATTATCCTTCCTTAGTTGTATCTGATTAATATCGTGAATTGCCCTTTGTTGGGCTTGTCGATGAATGGGCTTTATATATGAGTCCATAACATTCTCATTATTTATTTATTTTATCTTGCAAAATATACAACATAGTCTTTCTTGTTAGTTTGTTTGTTTTATGAGAAAAGTGTTTATCCTTTTAAATGACACAACTTATGTCTTTTCACTCTCACAAAGAAGTGAGACTCGCACCTTTATTTTTTTTGTCAACTCTCTCTCCTCCTTTATCTATCTCTTTCTCTCTCTTAAAATGACACAATTTTACATCCTTTAAAATGACACACACTTTATCCTTGTTTTATTAGTGTCTTTCTTGTTTTTAATATATTGTTCTTTTCGCTATTTCTTTTACGATTAAAAAATAAATAAATGAAATACGGTATTTAAAAAGAAAAACTGCACTATATATGGCGTACACATATATCGTTTAATTATTAACCACCAACTTATTAAATAATTTAATTAATTTAATCATTTAAATTGACTATTTTAAATTAACTCCTTAAAACAATTTAAAACTCCCTTTATATAAATAAGAATAAATTAAAAAATACTTAAACATCCTTTCTCTTCCATTTGTCCCTTGTTCTTGCCTTGACCATTTTCTTTGGGGTTTGATGTCTTCAGAATCATCGGTAGGTGCGTTAGGCAACCTAAAGAAATTTTCATAACAAATTATAATAAGATGCACTTTCTGCTTTCTGGTATTAAATGATGCGATGGAACTACGTTGAAATTGATTACCTTTATGGTTGTTCATCCTATTTCCTACCAATCTACATTCTTAACTATTATCTCCAAAGCAAGGCTTAAAAAACTTGTGCCTCCATACTTATACCTGTAAAATATTGGAGGTTAGTTAAAATATTTGTTATTTTTAATAATAACATCTCGGGACGTCTCCATTGGTTGTATCGCGAAGAATATTTTACTCAATAGTAACTTTAAAATAAATTAAAAAATTAGATTAATAAAAATTATTATAACCCTAAAATAAATTAAAATTACAAATATACCATAATTTCTGCTACAAAAAAATATCGTTTTGGTGAACATTATCATTTCTCAAGCTGCTTGAGATAATTTTATCTTCGGCTACTAAATCATAATCGTACAAAGATGGATCAATGGTAATAAGGGAAGAGAGAGAAAAAGGGAATCATAACCATTCAAAGGTAAATCAATTAATATAATGAAATAAATAAACAAAACGACGTAGTTTTGGGGTGGCCGGAGATAAACTTATCTCAAGCTGTTCGAGAAATATTTTTTCCTATATGATTTACCTTTGAATGATTATGATTTCCTTTTTCTCTCTTTTCTTTTATTACCATTGATCAATCTTTGTACGATTATGATTTAGTAGCCGGAGATAAAATTATCTCAAGCAACTTGAGAAATGATAAACATATATATATATATATAGTAAAATCATTTCTGCAGCCGTTTTACGTACAACAACGATGTAATGTCCCACATCGGTTGGAGAGGGGAACGAAGCATGCCTTATATAAGGGTGTGGATACCTTTCCTTGTAGGAGGCCTCTTGGGGTAACCCAAAACGTAAAACCGTGAGCTCGATGGTGCTTGTGCGCGGGGCAAAGCGGACAATATCCTGCTACAGGGTTTGGGGCTGTTACAGTTGGTATCAGAGCCTGGCCCTGGACCGGTGTGTACAGCGGGGACGCTGTATTCCCAGTGGGGGAGGATGTAATGTCCCACATCGGTTGGAGAGGGGAACGAAGCATGCCTTATATAAGGGTGTGGATACCTTTCCTTGTAGGAGGCCTCTTGGGGTAACCCAAAATGTAAAACCGTGAGCTCGACGGTGCTTGTGCACGGGGCAAAGCGGACAATATCCTGCTACAGGGTTTGGGGCTGTTACAAACGACATGTGTATGGTTATGATTTCCTACATTTAATGTTTTCATCCTTTGTATGATTATGATTCCCCGCATTCAGCCGTTTTACGTACAGCAATTACAGGTGTATATTTATGATTTCCTACATTTAATGTTTTTATCCTTTGTATGATTATGATTCCCCGCATTTAATGCTTTCAAGCATATATATATATATATATATATATATAACACTTTTAATTATAAACAGGTTAAATAAACCGCATTAATAACCACTCTCTCTAGTTAAGCACATACGTGTGGCTGTAAAGCAAGTGACTAGGGGTGTAAATGGGTTGGGCTGGGCTTTGACCATCCTGGCCCAAGCCTACGTCAAAAAAAAATTCAGCCTATCTGGCCTATTAAAGGCTTTATTTGTAGGCCAAGCCCGGCCCATTATCAAAAATAAGAAAGCCTTACATGGCCTACAGGCCTTGTAGGCCTCTCACTATATATAATAACCAAAAAAAATAATTGTATAGAGCAAATAAAGTTCCATTCATGCATACACTAGTACTTCTCATAAGAAAAAATGACAAAAAAGAAAGAGTCAACATAATACCTCAGCTCTAGAATGTATATCATAGAGGAATAGAGTCAAAGAAATGGAAAAAATAAGAAAAATACAATTACTGGATGCTGAAATAAAGTCTACAAGAGAATGTCATTCATCTAAAAATCTTTAAACCACCATCAAGACAAGGGAAAGAAGAGTATTATTGAAAGATCTTCATCAGTAACATCATAATCCAGCAAGGTACCCATTGCTCCATGGTATTAAGCTGCAACAGCATGTAAAATTTGGAGACATTAAACAAGTTTTCCTTTCATAAAATAAAATAGCACAAAAAGTAAGAGATATTGGTATTTGGTACTTTGTGTCTTTGCCACATAAAATAAATATTATTTTATTTTAATAAATTAAATAGGCCAGCCTACAAGGCTGTAGGCCGGGCTTGACAAAATTGACCTATGGCCTATTTATTAAAAAAGCTTTTTTATAAGCCTAAGCATACTCTACTTTTCTGAAAGGCCGGACCTGGGCTGGGCTCAATGTAGGCCAGGCCGTAAGCTGGGCTGGGCCACCCTGGCCCATTTACACCCCTACAAGTGACAGATCCAGGATGTGGCAGCCATAATCGAAGAAGGTCATTTGCCACATTCTCGGAGTCCCAAAGACTACATCAGCAGCAATGTGTTTTCAGCCCATATGGTAGTGATAGTCCACTACTTGGAAAGTAATGACACGTGTCAAGTTACAATAGAATAACATTATCAAGGTCCAGATCGCTCTCAGCCTTAATAGTATAGGACTGTGAAGTGTGAATCTGAATTTCTCAAGAACCAAATGATTGATTCACATTTATGTAAGAAAATTGCCTAAGATATGATTTCATTTCTTAACTTCCTAATTTATTATTTAATGACATGTATAAGGGTGAAAGTGGGTTGGGTTGGGTTGGGTTGGGTTGGGGCGAGTCTTGTTTCGACAAGCCCAAGTCTATATTAAAATTTTTTAATTTGATCTGGTCCGATAGCATACTAGGAGTCTAATTGTTAACCTGACTTGTCCTATTTATATATAAACAAATGATTTGACATGACCCGTTAGTTTATTAATTTTAACTTTCAAGCAAATTCAAGAATTAACTTCACAAAAAACTCAAATTATGTTGTTAAAACAAAAATCACAATTTCAATGTCAACAGACTCAACAACAACTTATTAGAATCTGCATTTACAATTCCAAGTAAGTTGGTAAACAATTTGTAAATGTAGAAAACAAAAAACAAGATTAAAGAATAGAAAAAAAAAATAAGATTAAGAAACAAAAAATCTTGGGGAAGGTTATACTTATTATATTTTTTTATTACCTTTTACTACCAAATCCTAACCGTTAATTTTCGTAAATCTAATAATTGTAATTTATTGAGAGTTAATAATTAATTAATAAGTATGACCCAATAAATTATAATGGTTAAATTATCGGAAATCAGAGGTTAACTTTGGTAGTAAAAAATAGTAAGAAAAAAAAGTAAGTATAACCTCTCCTAAAAACTGTTTAATATATTCATATACACAATCTAACATGCTGAGACGTTGATTCCTCCTACATATAAAATAAAGTCATTTCCTATTAAAATTTAATCGAATATAATTAAATTATAAAAGAATTTTAGTTGATTAAATTTATACCTTTTATTTTTTCTTCAAGCCATACTTATTTTATTTTAGCCTATAGGCTTATAGGCCATGTCTTGTAAAAGTGGACATACGGCCTATTTATTAAAAAATCTTTTTTGAAGGTTTGAACCTGACCTATTTTACGAAATATACTAGGTCAGGTCTGGCCTGACGTAAGTCGAGCTGTAGGCCTGTCCGCCGAGCCAAACCAGTTCACCCATATATATATATATATATATATATATAGATAGGATCCTTTGACACCGGTGTCAAATTTCAATTTTTACACCTCATCTGAGAGCCGTTAGATCAAAAAAGATCAATGGTGTCACATGCTTGCAAATCAGAGTCGTTGATCTTTTTTGATCTAACGGCTCTCAGATGAGGTGTCAAATTTCAAATTTTACACCGGTGTCAAAGGATCCTACCTCATATATATATATATATATATATATATATATATATGTATATATGGTTCACTTTTTCTACAGTCAATGTAAATAATTTATCTACAGTGAGCCCAAAACGACGTCGTTTTGAGGCGAAAATCAAAGTATTTTTGTAATTATAATTTATTTCAGGGTTATAATAGTCTTTTTCATTATAACTTTTTAATTTTTTAACTCAAAACGACGTCGTTTTGAGAGAGCGAATGTAGATAACTTATCTACATTCACTATAGAAACATTAAAGCCATATATATATATATATATATATATATATATATATATATATATATATATATAGGGTTTGTTTTTTCTGATGTTACTTTAGATAACTTTATCTAATGTTCATCAAAACGACGTCGTTTTGGGACGGAAATCATGGTATTTTTGTAATTTTAATTTATTTCAGGGTTATAAAAGTCTTTATCACTCTAATTTTTTAATTTTTTAACCCAAAACGACGTCGTTTCGATGCACATTAGATAAAATTGTCTAAAGTAACATCGGAAACTTTTTTTCCATATATATATATATATATATATATATAAAGAGAGTAATATCCAGAAAAAAAAAAAAAAAAAAAAAGAGCGAGTCATTCGTTTATTTTCTCTTTCTATCTGCGTGTATATCTATATATAAGTCTCACCCGCTTTTGTTTGCCTTCCTCTTTGTTTTCCTCACGTTTTTTGTTTCTCATTGCTCTTTCTTCTTTTTCCTCCTCCTCCTTGGTACGTATCTGTTTTTCTTTCACGTCTCGTAGTTCAATCTGTAACTCATCAAAATTGAGTTTCCTACTATTGATTATATCAGCATTTGTATTTTAGCAGATCTTGGATCCAAATCTTCAGTGCCTGCCTTGTAGAATTGTTTCTTTTGTGTCTTGGTTTAGATCTGGCACTTGTTATGATAATTGAATGTGTTTTTTTGTTTTTCGTTTTTAGTTTTTTTTTTTTTTTTAAATATTCAATTTATGCAAAAATTACTGCCATTGACGATTTGGATCTGTTCTTCGTTTATCCTCTGATTGATCTGGTATATTACTCTTGTTTGCTGCAGCACTTGCAGATCTATATTGGCTTGTTTGTTCTCTATTTGTGACGTTTGTGCTTCTTCTTTGGTTATTAAAAGAAAGAAAATGTCAATTATGTAGGAAAGATAATTGAAACATTTGGCTAGGTGGTTTGAGATTTATTTGTCTGGAATGCAACTGACGTAGCCTTGGCAAATACGAATTTCTCACACTCTTAGATCCAAAAATAAATGAAAGTTAAAAGTTAGGAAGATATTTTAACTTGTTCAAATAATGAGATTTATTGGGGTTTTTTGTTTGTTATTTTTAAGCCAATAAAGTACGTAAGTAGGAATGTAGTTGGAACGTGCAGTAGTCGTGCGTGCAGTAGGTTGTTATTTTTTTGCTATTTTTCTGCATAGTTATCTGGTATTGTTTATTTAAGAATCAGTTATGGAATAAAATGCAATCAGAAGTTTCTACCCAAAGGCACTTGTGCTGTGAGGTCAGAGTTCCCTCGATCGAACTCACTTCCTTTTAATTATTTTTTGCCAAGGTAGGTCGAAACGGTCAAGGCAAAACTCTATACGAATCATTGAACAACAAAAGTCAGCATGACCTTTTGTTTTTTTCTTATTATAATCATCCTTGCATGACAATGAGCTATCTCATAATGGATGGCAACATCTTATGTATGGGAAGATCCTCTTCCATCAATCTTACACTAAATCTTAACATTTTTTCATTTGCATTTAACAGCTCTAATCTATTAATTAGGTGGGCCGTTAAAGGCATGTGGGAATTAAATCAAGATTGTTAGGTTCATACAACAGAATACTGACCATTATGTTCTCAAGTTAATTGATTCCATTGCTTCTTTGCATAACACCATTTAACACATTTTTTCTCCTGCCGCCCCCTTTTTCCTTTTCCTTTTTTGTATTTTTTTTTTAAATATCAGAGATGGACACCTTCCTCTTCACCTCAGAATCGGTAAACGAAGGCCACCCCGACAAGCTTTGTGACCAGGTTTCAGATGCCATCCTCGATGCATGCTTGGAGCAAGACCCAGAGAGCAAGGTGGCCTGTGAGACCTGTACAAAAACTAACATGGTTATGGTCTTTGGTGAGATCACAACCAAGGCGAATGTGAACTACGAGAAAATAGTTCGAGACACTTGCAGAGGCATTGGGTTCGTGTCAGCTGATGTTGGTCTTGATGCTGACAACTGCAAAGTTCTGGTCAACATTGAGCAACAGAGCCCTGATATTGCTCAAGGAGTTCATGGTCACATGACCAAAAAACCCGAGGAAATTGGCGCTGGTGACCAAGGCCACATGTTTGGCTATGCTACAGACGAAACACCTGAGCTAATGCCACTAACTCATGTCCTTGCTACTAAACTTGGTGCCAAGCTCACTGAAGTCAGAAAGAATAAAACATGCCCATGGCTGAGGCCTGATGGTAAAACCCAAGTGACTGTTGAGTACCGGAACGAAAAAGGAGCAATGGTCCCTATCCGCGTCCACACAGTCCTCATCTCAACTCAGCACGACGAAACTGTCACAAACGAACAGATTGCTCAAGATTTGAAAGAGCATGTGATACAACCTGTCATCCCAGCTAAATACCTTGATGACAAGACAATCTTCCACCTCAACCCTTCTGGTCGGTTTGTGATTGGCGGACCCCATGGCGATGCAGGACTCACTGGCCGGAAGATCATCATTGACACCTATGGTGGTTGGGGTGCTCATGGTGGAGGTGCCTTCTCTGGCAAGGATCCAACCAAGGTCGATAGGAGTGGTGCATACATTGTTAGGCAGGCAGCAAAAAGCGTAGTAGCTTCAGGGCTTGCCAGACGTTGTATTGTGCAGGTTTCTTATGCAATTGGAGTCCCAGAGCCACTTTCCGTGTTTGTAGACACATACAAAACGGGAAAGATTCCAGACAAGGACATCTTGACTCTAATTAAGGAGAATTTTGACTTCAGGCCAGGAATGATTGCCATCAATCTTGACCTCACAAGAGGAGGCAACTTCAGGTACCAGAAGACTGCTGCTTATGGACATTTTGGACGTGATGATCCTGATTTTACTTGGGAGACCGTGAAGATACTCAAGCCCACAGCTTGAGTTAACCAGCCATGGCATTGCTACTACAGGTGGTTATCATCGTAGCCATCTTTCAGATTTTGGGTTAAAAGAAAATAAAGGAGCTTCAATGCGTACATCTCTTATTGAAGATATGTTTCACAGCTTGGATGAGAAAAGGGAGCACAGATGATGTCTCTTAGTTGGACGCTTTAGCACAATAGGAGCATGCAGCATTAGCTACCTCTTGTTTTTTGGTTTTACCACTTTATTTAAATTTCTTTACTGTTACGGTTATTGATTGTTTCCAAACAATCTTGTTTTATAAAGTTAGGATGTTTTTTTTTGTGGTCAAATTATGAAATTTTATCTCATAAAAGTCAGTTTCCTACGGCCCTAGTTTCTAATGGAGACATGCAATAATTAGGTTTTATCGTGACATTCACTGAATTTTTGATGATTGACAATGTTACATCTATTGAGAAATTGCAAACATAATGTTTATCTCTTACATTTCCTCAAGAGTGCAACCACAGGCGATCATGCAGCCTTTCTTCTCCAGCACCATACATCTCATCTACCCTTTCACCATCTCGAAAAAATTGGAAGGTCGGGGTATATCGAATGTGTTGAGTTGTCTCCGGGCATTCATCAATATCTGCATATATAAAGGAAAGCTTTGGGAAATTATTGCTCAGCCTACAGAATGCGGGGAGAATTTGGCTACAAACGCGACACCTGAAAAACCATGAAACAATATCATTCCATTGTGTTTCACATTATATTGAGTTTCTTGACCACTATTATAATGCTATGGCAATATGTTCAATTCCATTCATCATCCAAATCCAAACAAACTGATTTCCAAACACCATGTAAAGTAAACTTCAACCAGAAAAGGAGATGGTTTCCCGAAACTATAGGGTTCCGAATTTCCACTGAAGTCAAATATTGGAAGAGTTCCAACATCGAACACCTGGTGTTCAAATTCAAATTCAAACGAGCTAAAAATAATTCGGATAGACAAATAATTAGGGAGAAGTAGTAACGTAACATACCAAGAAGCGCCATAATTGATAACAGCCTGCAAACAATTTTGTAATAGAAGAATAAATTACATATGTCCTATAAGAAATCTCATACAAGGCAATAAAGAAAATAAATAAAAAAATAAATAAATAATAATAAAGTTTGTTTCGCGTGAAGTGTGTGAAATGAAAACGTGAAGGGACGAGGTTGTTGGAAATTTTCGATTGTTGGTTTTTGATAAGGAAAGAAAGGAAATGGAATTAGTAGGGGGTGCATACGGGAGTTTTGGAGGATTTGATGTGTGCGAGAATGTGAGTGAAGTCGTCATCGCTGGAAGCGCTTTTCAAGTTGGCATGACGGTTAATGGGTAAATCAATGGCAGTGCCTTCTAACCCTTTCTTTGCTTTATCGTCTTCGTTGCTGCTAGTGCTACTCACACCCATGCCTATGCTTCCCTCCATTCTTGTCTCTTTTCTTAACGCCTAACCTACCGGTCTACCACTATCTCTCTCGCTCTCCCTTCCGGAATCATATGTATAATGTATTGCTTATCATCTTTTAAACAGTAAATAATTATTCTACAATAAAATTTGGAATCTGATTTAATTTAATACTGTACTCTAATTTTTTATTTATTTTTTTGTTATAACTAGTTTTGCAAACTTCTTCCTCAAGTGGCCATGCTTTTTGGTAAACTTAAAAAAGGATAAGATATTGTGACACCCAAGTTATGTTACACCTATGTGATACCCAGTCAATCTCACCGTTAGATCGTTTATGTTAATCAAACGGTTATATTTATTTCCATCTGGTCATGATTTCCCAAATTTAATATTTTATATTTATTTCTACCTTTGTATGGTTATGATTTCCCATATTTAATGCTTTCACTTTAAATTTGGGAAATCATGACCATACAAAGATGGAAATAAATATAACCGTTGGATCAACATAAGCGATCTAACGGTGAGATTGACTGGGTGTCACATTGGTGTAATACAACTTGAGTGTCACAATATCCTATCCCAACTAAAAATAGCGTAAAATATAAATTATCAAGGGGAAGCTTAACATTTGATTTTGTTTATTTTTCATTATTCTAATTTATTACATATGTAGACCATTAAATTTAAATGGATCAATGCTTAAGATTGGATATAAGATAACTCACCTAAAATTTATGGGTTTGATATTTGTCCCTTTAAATAACATAGAATTATGTTTTTTCAAGTGAAAGAAAAAATACACTGTGAAAATCATGAAAAGAGAAAGTGAGTATTTTTTATTTAAATTTTAAATAAAAAATATTAATTTTAACTAAAATGACCATAATTTAAAGGACAGATATTTTTCTCCAAAATTTTTGTCATTAATTTCAGGGTTAGCTTAATTGAGTCAAGTCTAAAATTAATTTAGAAACCTATAAATATGTATTTGGTTCATAAGCAAATTAGGCAAAAGTAAAATGAACTAATTCAGTTTATTTTTCATATTTTTCTCTTTTCCACATCTTTTAGTGTTTTCTTTTTATCTTTTCACACTTTAGTCGTTTGGTTTTGGGTCGGTGTGACTTAGTTTACACAATTGTTTACTCAAATTTACACCAAAAGAAATTACTACTGCATCTTTGGGTAAATAATCTGTCTAGATCATGCAATTAAAATAGATCATTTAGAACTGCATTGCCATAACAAAGATATGATAGAATTCTTTTTCAAATTCAGACGTAAGAGTTTAGAGGTTAAAGAAGTGTATTTCTTATATTAATAATTTCAATTTTAGGGACGGTTATGTTTATCATTATTTTAAATTTATCACTTTCATTACCAATTTGATTATCGTTAGATCAACTTAAAATTAACAATTTAAAAATGAAAAAAATTAATTACCATTATTTTCAAATTAATCCAATAATAATCAAACAAATAATAAAAAGTGATAAACTTAAAATAATGGTAATGATAATCTTCCCCTCGATTTTAATCTTTCTGGTAATCGTGACAAAGCGGGTAAACTCACCCCAATGAGTTGAAAAAATCAAAAGGTACCTTTTGTACAAACTCGATTTACAAACCATAATCAACAACGATGAGAAATTAATTTCCCTGAACATTGTAAGTTGATGCGAGGCAAATCTAAAATAATAGTAAAAAAAAAAAAACCAAACTTTTATCATTACTTACTCGAAAAAAACAAATGTCTAGCCCCTAGTCTCTTCAGGCGTGTGACTTTCCCAATAAACACGTTATTCCAGTGAGCAAGCCATGCCCCGTTATTAAGTGGTTAAAAAAAGAGAAATATTTTTTTTATGTTGTAAGAAAGTAGTTATCTCATGTTGTAGAAATAAAATTACAAGTGAGACCCACAGATAAGAGGAGAGAGAAAAAAGAGTGATGGGACCCAATCTTTTTTTGTGTGTGTAGGAAAATTGTTTATCTCATGTAAAATGAGATAAACATAACCCTTAAAAAAATTGGCTAAATGGTTCATACACCAAATGGTCTTGCTTCTTGCCAGCTATAGAGAGAGCAAGCATGTTTGAATAAACATCAAAGTCAGGTAAATAGCAGCCAAAGCTGATGATGCAATTCCAGCTGCTAATTTAAAGGTTTAACTGATGGAATTTTCAATGAAAAAGCCTGTATATTTATTTGTAGACCAGTGCTGCAAATTGAGAATATTTAATAATAATTCAATAATAATCAATTGGTTGTCCAATCCCCTTGAAGCATATGTGTTGTGTATCACAATAGAATTGAAGCTTCAGTCACCTCTTTGCACCATTGTTCTTTCTTTTACCAAGACAGCAGCACCAATGATTTTCTTCCAAGTCCATCTTTATCCATCCCAATGCATCTTATATTTGTAGATAATACGAGAATGATATGATCCCCACCCAAAAAAGATTCTGATTCTGTTGGCATCCAGTAGAAATGGACCATAATGGCATGTAGAACATCATCCTAGTTCATCTCCATGAAAGCTACATTCTCATTCTGTTGAAACTTCTTGTGTAAAGCTTTTATAGCAGATTCAAGGCGTGCTTGGTCCTGTCACCAAAGTAGAAAGGCTGGTATCAACCACAGAAACCTACATTTTTTCTTACAACAAAGACTAGAATATGGAAGTTTCATTGTACCTTTCCTTTGAAACTGACTATAAGAGATCCATGTCTGGCTTTGCGGTAACACCCTTGATGTTCCAAAGAACAAACACAATTAAAAAAAAACTAAGATGGATAATGACTCATATACTGGCAAACATCACAACAATTCATAAACTTTATACCAATATAAAGGTCTGGAAATTCAAGACAAAGCTTTGACAGAGGTTGAGCAATTTCAACCTGCAGTTTAGATATCCCAATATGAGATCAGTGGAAGGAAAATTAAAGAGAAACGAGGCAAACACAGCATATAGATGTTGTATTCTCTTATCAGAATAAGCCGCATCTTACTGCTACTATTAAATATTTTACTTTAATCCAAAAAAAAATTGACTACTGCCACATCATTTGCAGTTTGCACTTCTGATCATTATTAACATACAAGCAAAATCAAATGCTTCATACTTCCATCTGCATAGGCCAATTGGTAGCTCTAAGTCCCAAAAACTACAGAAAAAGAAAAACACAGGAGAGAAAAAGAGGGAGGGGAGAGGGATATATGCATAACACATAATGAGAGTCTCACCAAAGGGAAGTTTCACACAGATACAGCTTGCAGCACAAGCATTACAAGTGAATTTTAAGCAAAGGCAGGCATTGTATCAGATGAATATATAAAAAAAAAAGAAGAGAGAGTATCAAATAATCTTAAAGCCAAAGGGAATAAAATCGTGCCAGATATATCATGATATATGGAAGTTAACACATACATCTGATAGATAAGTTGTCACGTGCTTTGAAACATACGGTTCCAGCAACGTTAGTAGGTCACTAGATTTTGTTAATTCAATCAAACAGTCCCACTGCTTTTCCAGCTCCAGATCATTTGTTGCACTTAGTACTATTACATTTTGGCACTTGATCTGCAAGAAACACGCATTATATCAAACAATTTAAAACCAGTATTCCTTCATTGTTTTCATTATTATATACAATACAGGAGTTGCTCACAACAATAAATACAAATAAAATTTTGTCAGTTTCTCCTTGATGTGAGATTGAACTTCTTGTGAAAGACATACCAAGGGTACGGACAACTTGTCATGATGCAATAATTCAGTTATGCCCTCAGGCAATTGAGCCATCTGAAAGGGGGAAGACAAGGATGGATAAATATCAATCAATTTCATACTACAACTGTCATCACACAGAAGTATATTGTGTAATGCAAGCTAAGTCTGACTATGCACATTGATGCCTTGCCTTATTTCAGACACAAAAGGAAGAAATATTGTAATCAAGATATAGCATATAAGATTGTTCTTCTAATAAACAACAGGTCAAGAGTTTCACTACTTCCCAAAAAGAAAAAGAAAAAGAAAAACACAATAAAGTAGTATTTAAAAAAAATGGTCAATAGTGCTGGGGGACTTCCTCTAGGCTGAGGTGTTAAACTGTTAAGGATTGGACCTTGTTAAAAAGTTATGATCCTGCCATTTGTGTGTGCTTTAGTGTGAAAACCATACGTCAAACTATCAAATGTTCCTACCAATAAAACAATTTTTCAGTACAATCCTAAGTTATAGTACAATCATATTCAAAAAATGCTATATTTCTCACCCTCTCCTCGTATTAGAAAACTGAAATCTACCAGGTTCTTTCTTCAATCACAACATGACAAATTATAATTTAAAACAAAAACCAAGGTAGATTTTTTATTTATTTTTTTTGTAAGTGATAAATAACTAGCAGTTGAGGGGCCTTTACATGTCAAGAGTTTAAGTCAATAGAAAAGCACTTGTGGGGAGGGATTGCCTCTGTATGCCAAAGGAGGATTAGTCTCACACCCAAAGAGTGTGGGGAAACATTGCAAGATTGAAAGAGGAAAAAAAAACCTAGCTTTTCTAAAGTAAATTACCTCATTCCGGTCACCAGTACACTGATCACCAATAGTATGCCTGAGATATTCTTCAAATTCTTCATCAGGAGCCTACATGAAATTCCAGTCACCAGTACACTGATCATCAAATTCTTCAGCAATACTATGATAAATCAAAAGCAACTAATGATGAAAGCTATGCTGGTATGCTCATATGAATGCCTTAGTCAAGTCAGCAGAAGCTTGACTAAAGTCAAATTTCAACTTTCAAGGATGCCACACTAAAGAACCAATAAGATATGTGGGGGTCGATGCAGCATATGCAGGGAATAACTATAGTAAGCCTCAAATTGAAAAATATAACAATTGAAGGAAGCAACGCACCAAACGAACACCAAAAGCTTTTGCAATGCCTGCTATGGTAACATCTGAATGAAGTGGACCTACACCTCCGTATATAAATACCTACAAAAACCAGGCCAGATGAATAACCTGAACCGTCATATCATCATCAAGTAGTGTCATTCATGTAACTTTCTAAGCATTTGTAAATTACCATATCACTTATAGATTTCTGTCGCTCAACTTCTTCGGCTACAGAATCTATCTGGTACAAAAGACATGTCATAAACCATAAAATTATTAGGTGAACAACGCCTATATTACACTTTGCATATGGTTTGATATCCAGACTCATAGTAACACCTTCAAGTGCTGATGTCTGCAAAGTGGAACAGTTCATACACACACAGGTAGGATTTCTGCAGAAATTTACTCACATTGTTGTGTAAAACAGAAAGTTGCAGCACAGACCAACCAATGGAATGCAGCTTCCCACACAAATAAGGTCCCAACTGATCCACAACAATGCCAAACCTGAGCTATGAAACAGGGTAAAGAAAAGGAGAGCATTATCAAAGCAGTTGAAGGATCTTAAAAAATTAACCAGTTCACTGCACAGCTTGACAAGTTGGAGATTAAAAAATTTATGTTATCATAGAATCTTTTCATTCCTCAAATGATTATTGAAATAATTTCCAAACAGTTGAAGGATCTTAAAAAATTAACCAGTTCACTGCACAGCTTGACAAGTTGGAGATTAAAAAATTTATGTTATCATAGAATCTTTTCATTCCTCAAATGATTATTGAAATAATTTCCAAATAGTTTACTTCACATTAAAAAAGGATATTGTTTGTTCATGATTAATAACTGAGAAGCTCTGTCAAGATATAACTGGAAGCTCAGCAGCAAGTCACTCAGCTAACAGTCAAGAAATTCAACAATAGGTTAAACCATTGCATATTAATACTCCCGGGTGTTAGATTACTTAAAATTAAAAATAAAAAATAAAAAAAGGATATTGTTTGCTTACTTCTAGCTATGTCAATCAGCAACAAGTCACGCAGAATACAATCAAGAAATTCAACAAAGGTTAAACCATTGCATATTGATACAGTGAAAATTGAAAACTGGGTAAATAATCCAATAAATATGTGAAATCACCCAATGGAACATTATGAGTTCATATAAGATACAGTTTCGACTATATTCCACACAATCCAATTATCCATGTGATGTCAAGGTACTTACAGAATCTCATCTCCCACAGCAATGATTGATGCTGTGAGCATGCCGTTTTTATGCAAATCCAGACAAGCCAAGCCATTGCTTGCAGGAAGTTGTCCACAAGTAGACGATAACCTTTTAACCCTCCCTGCCCTCTCTAGCCTTCCATCAGCAAGCAAATATGCTGGTTTGAATTTATTGGAAGAATTGCTAATGGATAATAATGAGTTGGGAACAGTGTCATAGATGCTCCCAATTGAAGTGTAACTGCACAAATAATAAGGAAATAATTGCACACCAAAATTCCTTGAATAAACACAAACAACTAGAACTTAATGTGAACAATGATGGACCATTTATTAAATGGTGCATCAAAGAAGCCGGTTAGGGTTATTTAGTTAAGTCTTTTATTTGGTTCAAAAAATTTAAACAAAAAGGGGACATATGGCAGGCAGATACTATTAAATCCAACAATAAGGTCCAGCATATCTATTGAGTATTACCCTTGATCATAAAGGCTGCAATAGTTCACCTTGCAAGTTAAAAGGAAGGCCCACACGTCTCTGCATAGAAATATAAGCAAGTCAATACTATAACTATATATGAAGTAATTAATATTATAATATTTCAAAAGCATCAACATCAATAATTATGATTTCAAGTGATAGTACTATCAAATTAGCATGTAACTTGGAGGAAGGAAACCTAATAATTCCCTGACTTATTTAGCTAATTTCTAAGATTAGCAATTAATAGTTATTAGATTTTTAGGGGAATAAGAAGTTAAAATTGAAGAACAGAAATAAAAAAAAATAAAAAAAATTATTCTCCGAAAATTCTGATTACTGAAAAAAAAAGGTATAATGCAAGCTATAAAAACAAAACAACCAAGCCTTATTCCACTAGGTGGGGTTGACTAATTGGATCAAACAATGCCATTGGCTATATCAAAAAACAAGTTTTTAACAATCCGTTTAGAGTAAAGTCATTTTTTTTTTTGACAACCAGCTACCCTTTAGCTTTTACCTGAGGCATTATGGTTTTTTCTAGCCATTCACTTAAAAGGTTAACCAAATATGAAAGTCTTTGTAATGCCAAAACATTATAAATCTAAGAGAACTTGGATCAAGGACAACAGTTAACCATGAATACTGCTATGGCTGTCTTCAAAAAGGATGAGTTTAGACGTATAAGTAGTGGGAATAACAGTGCTAAAAAGTAAATAAATTTGGAAATAGGTGTAAGGTGGTGTAACTAATAGTGCCACTATTCACACAACACAACTAATAATCACAGATCTTTGTCTCAAATACTAATGTTTAGGGACCTTAATCATCTTACCCAACAGTAACAAATACGTGATAACAAATAAGTGTGAAATTTATTATCAAATGAAGGGATTTCAGGACAAGTTAGCACCAATCACTAATGTGGTTAAGAGAAAGATATTTTTCTCTCTGTTTTGTTCTCTCAATCATATACATACATCAACATCAACAGCACCTTTAACCCAAGCTAATTGGTGTCGGTGTGTTCTCTCAATCATATAAGAGTTAAAAAGTATTAAAGTATATACTCTAATAAAAAGAAACAAAGCAGCACCAAATATGATTACTGGTTCATTTTATTTGATAAAAAGCAGTAAAAAGAAATAGCATGTAACAAAGGACCAAACCTGTATGACCAATCTAAAATGGGATTCACTCTCATGAAAGGTGGCCAACCAGGTGAACTAGGGGAGAATTGTTCTTGACCAACCTGCAAGGTTGGAGCACACATGTATAAATAGCATATGGCAATATTTCAGTTTAATAAAACCATGGTAATCAAATATACAGTTTTACGTACTCAAAATTGCTTTTGAATGAACAAGTCTAAAATACTCCTTAAGGCATTAAAAGTGGTACTATCAAGCTTTTCATTAGCAATTATACCCTTATATTTTCATATTGTATTGAATTGAATATGGCCCAACATGTCAAAACATATATATTTTAAAAAAAGTTAAGGAAACCTCCAAACAAGTATACTGTCAAATGTATTGATTAAGTTCAATATTCACAACCATTCTATGCTCTTAAAGTGATGATTTTTCTCTTGGGCACTTTTTCCTATCCTCAACAGCTTAGAATGATATCTCACCTAGATTCTGATTAATACCAAAAATTGAGGAAACCAAGCTTAGTTTCCTTTTTCTCTATGGGCAAATTAAAGTGATTTTGAGTTCCTTATAGTTGGGAAATTGACAGTCGAGACATTCATGTATACTGAAATTGTTCCATAGTTGTAGTATTGAACATCTTAAATTATACTTATACATATGTCTAATGATCATTATATAATGGATTTTATTTGCTCTCTATAATGAGATTAGTGACAATGCCACGGTAGGGAACATTTAGAAGTAATAATCACATGTACCACTTTATACCATAATAAATAAGTATTGTTCTAGTGATAGTTTAAGCTATTTTACCTTTACTAGATAGCAACTAATTGGGTAATGAGTATGTAGCTTAATTTTTCCGTTAGATCATGTATCAATGATAGTTATATGTATGTATAATTTTTTTAAGGATATTTATATATAGCATGAATAATCTTCACTTTTGCGTTTTGCTTCCAAATTTTGTTTTAGTAGAGCCTCAAGCACTTTTGAGTAAAATCTCGCTTTCATAAAACAACATGGAGTTTTGGATGAATAGCAGGTCAGAGAATATGTACTTTAAAACAAAAAAGTTATGTAATGGTTAACAAATAAGGGTACCGCAGTAGGGTCTCCAATTCGAACTCCAAGGAAAATAGCTCGAATTGGCTTATCCTTTAGCAAAGCCTCCAAACCAGACTTGAAATCTAAGCGAATGGTGTCAATTTGCAAACCATAGCTGCTCAAGCAAAAATCATTAGTTGCCATATCCTCCAGAGGAGAACAAGCCTAAAAGTTTGAAAAAGTACGAGAATAATAGAAAAAAGGGAGGAAAAGATCACTTTTCCATGTTATTTACATGGCAATGACAATTACAAATAAATTCAAAAGTAAAAAGGAAGAAGGATCACTCACGTAGCAGCTGTATCATAGGTAAATGAGTTGATTTCTGGGAAAGCACAAGGACTCTCAAAATATATTGTTCGAATTGGAAAATCTTTTAGATCCCCATTGGCACTATTATGCCCCCCTTGATGCAAGAAATAGCCTGCCCTGAGTAGATGCAACAAAACCTACATGCCAAAACTCGATTTTTCCATCAATGAGCTCGAAGATTCTGATGGACGCTAAAAGATTACATACATTAAAACTTACCGTTGAATCCTTTCCACCATTAAAACTGAAGGCAACCTCCTCAATACTGTAGCAAGAAATATATTAATACATGCAGACATCGGTCAACTTACATTAACAAGGACAATCAGATTTGAAAGATGCAAGTCATAAAAGATAATAAAATTTTTCCATTTATAATTTAAATCAGTTATGACTTATAGCAAATGAAGTAGCAAAAAGACACCAAAAATTAGGGGGCATCACTCTATGATCAATGGACTTATCCCTAAGACAATCAAGTTTAAATCCTTCATTCTGCTGCCACCCAATGCGAAATAGTGTTCCCATGAAGCAGTAAGAGTCGTAAAGTTGTTTAGAATAGATATTCTGTTGAAGTTAACAACAAACGGAGCTCATATTGTCCTTTCTTCATAAACTAACATAAAACTAACAACATAAAAGCTATTTCCAGTTTTGAGATAACACCATTAAAAGTACTTTCAAGTAACTAAGATCAAGTGGAACTT